>NW_003852418.1:11506345-11515134 GCF_000181295.1 Otolemur garnettii | reverse complement strand
CCCCCCATTCGATTTAAGCAGTCTTCATTTTCCACAGTAGTAAATTTTCTAGATACGTCTTGTAGACCTCAAAGTACTGGAAAGGAAGCTCCCATTCAAAGGCAATTTATCTTAAGATACTGTAAATGATACTAATTTTTTGTCCATTTGAAATACATAAGTTGTGCTATAACAAATCATCCCATCAAGTGTAACCACTGTCCATGTAGCTGAACTTCTGGGATCAAGAAAGTATATTTAAATTGGTTCCCATCATAACTGGTGGGGCACATCTAACTCAACTGTGAAAAGACACATCACACAATCACCTTGCTGCTGATTACCTGGCCTGGGGTCTCTGCCTTCTCTCGTTTCCCTTGCCCCTGTCTCTTCCCCTCCCTGCAACAGCCCTCTAGCTTGGGGGCTCGTTAGAGTAGACATGAAGGTTTCAGGTCACAGCCTGTGGGACTACTGCTGGGTGTGTGGGGTGCTTTGTCTGCACCCCTGATTTCTTTAAGTCTTAAATGATGCCCCCTTCCAAGCCATCATCCCCTTCCCACTCTCCTCCACTCCCACCCTTGGCCAAAGCATAGATTGTAACCCCTCTGCTCCCCTCTGAGATTGGCCTTCGGTGAGGAATTCAGGGCTTTCCCCATATCTTCTCTCCCCCACCTTTATCGAGGGGTGCTGCTTTCTCCTCCCTCCTCCTCAAGTCCCTCTTTGCACTGTCACCACCCAACACTTTCCATGACACTTCCTTGCTTTGGCCAAAAGCCATCAGGTAAGGTTGGAAAGAGTCTCTGACCTCCCTTGTTTAGTTTTGGAATCGCATTTATTCACTCCACCAGCCTAGGAAATGAATTGGGTCCTCAGCCCTGCCACCTCTGCTGTCATCATCAGCTGATGCATTTTTTTAGCTCAGGTTTTGATAAGGTGAACAGTCACCAGGATTACTCAGACCTGCCAGCTCTCAGAGTCCTTGGTAACTTGGAGAAAGCCCACATGAAGATACTTGTAAGCACACACCCTCTCTCTGAATTGTTTTATTTTCCTGTAATTGTTTTTGCTTTTAAAAATCAAAGAAGTTTTAAACAGGGCTTTCATTTTGTCATCCTTGCAATCAATTGGGGTCTAGTTTGGAATTTGACAACTGGAACAAAAAAACCTTGAATTCAGTGCATACTTTGGTTTTGGTGCTGCTGCTTCTCACGATCCAATCCTCAGCAGGGATCCAGAAAGAACTGGTGAGCACAGCTGATCCCCAAAATTGGCGGGCTTGACTTCCTGGCAAATGGCTGCGTTCTTTCACATTCTGTTCAGGACCACTAAATGCTGAAATGTGGATGCGTACCGAAATAAAAGCAATTCATTTGTGTACTAAAGGTTTTTTTTTTTTTTTTTTAATTTAGTATTTGTATAAAACCACCTTTTGAGCAGCAACTGTCAGAAGTCTGGAAAGCAATTGATGTTTCCATTAATCTTTTTCTGGGGAAAATGTTAGTTCTAAGGATTTAACATCCTGTAAGTAAAGTTTAACATAACAGTATTCCATAAGCAGCCTTTTGATTGTCAGACCATTGCCTGATTTTAATATAATAAAAAAAAGTGTGCGTTAATATTTACCAGGCTGTGCTCTTCTTCCTCTTGGCGTTTTAATTTTAGGGACATAATTTAATGTTTTAGATGTTTTCTGATTCAAATCAACATCCTAAAGCAGGGGTTGGCAAACTTTTTCAACAAAGGGCCTAAATTTGTAAATAGGCTTTTCAGGCCAAGAGGCAAAATCAAGGATATTATGGAAGTACTTAGATAACAAGAGAAAACAAATTTACACAAATTTTTTAATTGAAATTCAAAACAGTATTTTTGTGATGTTACTGGCCTACTACTGTGATGAAGAGTTTGCTTGCAGTGGTTCTCAACCTTCCTAATGCCACAGCCCTTTAATACCGTTCCTATGGGTTGCGACCCACAGGTTGAGAACTGCTGGCTTAGAGGATAACATTTTGCTTAATTTGGGCTCAAAGTTAGTGTTCCCTATCAGATCAGTTGCAAATTCATTCGAGACACCATATAATGGGCAGTGCCTGTAGCTTAGTGGGTAGGGTGTTGGCCACATACACTGGGGGCTGGCAGGTTCCATCCAGGCCCGGGCCTGCTAAAACAATGATAACTGCAACAACAACAAAAAAAAATAGGTGGGCGTTGTGGCATTCACCTGTAGTCCCAGCTACTTGGGAGGCTGAAGCAAGAGAATCAAGAAGCCCAAAAGTTTTTTGGTTTTGTTCTTTCAGACAGAATTGTACTACATCACCCTTGGTACAGTGCTGAGGCATCACAATTCACAGCAACCTCAAAAACCCTTGAGGTTGTCTTTGTTTAGCGGGCCTGGCAGGGTTCGTCAGTGTATGTGGCCAGTGCCATAACCACTATGATACGGGCAACAAGCCAGTAAGTCCAAGAGTTTGAGGTTGCTGTGATATGCCACAGCACTCTACGAAGGGTGACATAGTAAGACTCTGTCTCAAAACAAAAAAGACACCATATAAGATCAAGGCTACATTTGGCCCATGGACCATAGTTTGGCAACCCCTGTCCTTAAAAGATTTAAGTTTAGGGCGGGGCCTCTGGCTCAAAGGAGTGGGACACTGGCCCCATGTACCGGAGGTGGTGGGTTTGAACCCAGCCCCAGCTAAAAATTGCAAAAAAAAAGTTTTTAGTTTAAAAAAGGGCTCTTTGGGGTGGTGCCTGTGGCTCAGTGAGTAGGGCGCTGGCCCCATATACTGAGGGTGGCAGGTTCGAACCTGGCCCCGGCCAAACTGCAACAAAAAAATAGCTGGACATTGTGGCGGGGCTGCCTGTAGTCAAAGCTACTTGGGAGGCTGAGGCAAGAGAATTGCCTAAGCCCAAGAGCTGGAGGTTGCTATGAGCTGTGACGCCACAGTACTCTACCCAGGGCGACCACTAGTGAAGACTCAAAAAAAAGGGGTGGGGGCAGCACCATATGCTAGAGGTTACGGGTTCAAACCCAGCCCTGGCCAGAAAAAAGGCGGGGGGGCCCTTCTGGCTCAGCGCCTTATCATAGTGGTTATGGCTTCAGCCACATACACCAAGGCTAGTGGGTTCAAACCCAGCCCAGGATCAGGAGTTTGAGACCAGCCTGAGCAAGACTGGGACCCCATTTCTACTAAAAATAGAGAAACTAGTCAGGCATTGTGGCAGGCACCTGTAGTCCCAGCTACTTGGGAGGCTGAGGTAGGAGGATCACTTGAACCTAGGAGTTTGAGGTTGCTGTGAGCTATGATGCCATGGCACTTACCCAGGGCTTTTCAAAATGTTGGAAAACCCCAGAGCAAATTCAGGGCTAAATCTAGAAGTGGCACCTCTTCTGTACTGAGTGTCTCCCAAAGAGGAAAACAAGTCCTGTCTCAAATCCTAGAGCATGCACTTTGAACATTCTGATGAGTGCCCTAGGAGGAACTGGGCTGAGGGCCTCTGACACTGAAATAGAGCCACCGTGACCGCTGTCTGATCTCGTGGCATGTCCCACAGTTGTGTAACTGCCCTCCATTCTTGGTCAGAATTTTATGAATGAAGTTTAGGCCTAAACTGCTCATCGGGTTCACAGAGTCTGCTCTTGCCAGGTGACTTCCTGCTCACACACCTTCAAGCCCCCAATGCCTGTCCGGTTTGCTGTATTAGAGAGAAGGTGAGTCCACTCATAATTTTTTTTTAATTTATTATTATTTTTTTTTTTTTGCAGTTTTGGCTGTGGCTGGGTTTGAACCTACTACCTCTAGTACACAGGGCCAGCGCCCTACTCCTTTGAGCCACAGGTGCCGCCCAGTCCACTCATAATTCTCACTGTGTGGAACTCTGGGATACAGGGAGGTCTCCATAGTGACCTGACAAGTTGCAGGAGGTGGTAGATATAGAAGGCACTCCCTCTCCCCGGTTTACCAACGGCAGAGCCAGCCATGGGTCTCTGCTTCCCTGTGACCTCTGGCCAACTCCCTGGTCTGGGGTGAGGCAGGTCCCTTGAATGGATCTCTGCTCAAGAAAGTTTCTGGGGGTGGCGCCTGTGGCTCAGTGAGTAGGGCACCGGCCCCATATACCGAGGGTGGCGGGTTCGAACCCAACCCTGGCCAAACTGCAACCCCCACCCCAAAATAGCCAGGCGTTGTGAGGGGCACCTATAGTCTCAGCTACTAGGGAGGCTGAGACAAGAGCTTATAAGCCCAGGAGCTGGAGGTTGCTGTGAGCTGTGACACCATAGCACTCTACCGAGGGTGACAAAGACTCTGTCTCTAAGAAAAATAAAGTTCCTGGGTCCTTTGGGTAGGGACCCGTTGGCAGCTCTGCCACCTCTAGGTGTGATGTTGTTCAGCGGCATGGATGGTGTCAGGTAAATGGACCAGACCCTGCGGGTTCTGTGCTTCTCTTGCTGTCCTGCAGGGAACCCTCCTTGGCTTCTTCCCTTCCCTGTCAGGGGACACTCTGGGGACGAGTGGACCTTTCTCTGCTTAACGTCACTCCCTCATCATAGAACTACAAAGGAAGTTCAGGATGCGGCATTAGGGGTTTTCTTACTCGGCAGAGGAGAACCAAGCAGAGGCGGCTTGCGAAAACATCTTTCTTTCCAGTTTGAGAGAGAGAAGCCGCTGGCCTGGGCTGGCCGTACACAGCTCTGCGCTCCAGGGCTGATAGCAGATCTACTCAGACTTCCTTGTGGGAGTCTGCACAAGGTCACGTGCCATCTGCACTCAGAGCCTTCAGGGGACTGCTGAGGGGACCTCGGCAGAGGGGAGATGGGTCTATGGTGACTCATTGTTGGTACTGGTGCTGTCACCGTGATCAAGAAGGCCAAATCTTTGGGGTCCTGGCATGTGTCTGATGCCACACAGGTGAGTAGGGACAGGTAAGTGTGAAGGTGTCACTCGGTACTTGGTCCATGGGCTCAGTTAATACCTGATCTTTCTGATTTTCCATGACAAGCTATAAATACAGATTTATTTTATTTATTTATTTTTTTTTGAGACAAAGCCTCAAGCTGTCTGGTACAGTGCTGTGGCATCACAGCTCACAGCAACCTCCAATTCCTGGGCTCAAGCAATTCTCCTGCCTCCACCTCCCAAGTAGGTGGGATTACAGGCACCTGCCATAACAACTGGCTATTTTTTG
Organism: Otolemur garnettii; assembly: GCF_000181295.1. Taxonomy (NCBI): domain Eukaryota; kingdom Metazoa; phylum Chordata; class Mammalia; order Primates; family Galagidae; genus Otolemur; species Otolemur garnettii. The sequence goes on along the minus strand of NW_003852418.1, from coordinate 11,509,974 downwards.
GTAGCAACCCTCCTTGTTTGGCGGGCCGGGGCTGGATTTAAACCCGCCAGCTCAGGTGTATGTGACTGGCGCCTTAGCCACTTGAGCCACAGGTGCTGAGCCATTAAGGCAGATTTTTAAATCTCCCAACCTTTGTGTCAATTAACAAAATTGTCACATCTCATGCAGAACAAAGTAAATTCATTCCTGGGCTGAATCCAGCTTGCAGGCCACAGCTGAAATGGCTACATGGGGCCCTCTGTCACCAACTGCCCCCAGTCTTCCCAAGATTGTCAAAGTAGCATCCCCACGACCTCCAAGAGGCCTGTGGCCCCTTAGAACATGTTTATGAGCCCCATGAGAAACAGACCCACGGGCCACTGCACCACTAGGTACCATTGAGAAAAAAATGCTGCCACTTAGAAATGTAAGATACTATTAGTTGTAAGGTATGTCCCAGTACCAGGATCAGCACCTGTGGCTCAAGTGGCTAAGGGGCCAGCCACATATACCCAAGGTGGCGGGTTCGAATCCAGCCTGGGCCCGCCAAACAACAATGACGGCTGCAACCAAAAATTAGCCGGGCGTTGTGGTGGGTGCCTGTGGTCCCAGCTACTTGGGAGGCAGAGAGAGGAGACTCGCTTGAGCCCAGGAGCTGGAGGTTGCTATGAGCTGTGATGCCACGGCACTCTATCCAGGGGGACAGCTTGAGGCTCTGTCTCAAAAAAAAAAAAAAAAAGTCCCAGTACCAGAGGTGTTAAGGTTCAACAGTGTTCACGTCAGAGTCAACAGAAGGCAGGATGTATTTGTCGGTCCTGACACAAGTGGACTGGGAGGCGGCCACACTGCGTGGGAAGGCCGGGACCACTAGAACGAACCTGAACTGTAGAGTCCTCATTTTTGTTTTTGTTTTTGACAGAGTCTCAAGCTGTCGCCCTGGGGAGAGTGCTGTGGTGTCACAGTTCACAGCAACCTCCAACTCTTGGGCTTAAGCGATTCTCTGGCCTCAGCCTCCCAAGTAGCTGGGACTATAGGCGCCCACCACAACGCTCAGCTATTTTTTTCGTTGTTATTGTTGTTTGGCAGGCCCAGGATGGGTTCGAACCCACCAGCTCTGGTATATGTGGCTGGCGCCCTAGCCGCTTGAGCTACAGGCGCCAAGCCAGCCATTTTTGTTTTTTATTAAATAGAGACTGCATAAACCTAGAAAGTACCTCAAGCAACAGAGAGGGGAGGGAGTGCAGGGTGAAGCCTCCTCCAAGACTCAGCCCCGCCCCTTCACATGCCCTCCACTTTCCTCCCCTGAATGTTTTTCTCCAGGTCCAGAGCTGCGCCTAGGGCCCTGCCCTGCACCTGGCCAGCTCCATGGCCTGCCACCACCTCGGGGCCAGGCCTTTACTGCTGGGCCCGAGATGGTCTCCAAAGTGGGACTGACCAGTCTTAGGGCACGTGTGTGCGAGCATATCTTTGGAATAAAGTCCTAGAAGTTGAATTCTCCATTCAAGGACACGGGCTTTTGTTTGTTTATTTGTTTGTTTGTTTTAAGACAGAGTCTTACTCTGTCACCCTGGGTAAAGTACTATAGCATCAGAGCTCCCAGCAACCTCAAAACTCTTAGGCCCTTTTATCTCAGCCTCCTGATTAGCTGGGACTACAGGCACCCACCACAGTGCCTGGCTAGTTTTTCTATTTTTTTTTTTAATTATACAAAAGGATTTATTTAAAAAAACAGTAAGACACTACTACATCATGACACTGTCACACTGTAGTTTTTCTATTTTTAGTAGAGACTCTTGCTCAAGCTGGTCTTGAACTTCTGAGCTCAAGAAATCCACCCATCTCGGCCTCCCAGAGTGCTAGCATTACAGGTGTGAGCCACCACGCGGAGCCTGACATGGGCATTTTTAATTTTGACATTTTCAAATTGCCTATGAAGAAGTAGCAGCTCTCCCTCCCACCAAGGATGCAGGCCCAGGGGTGTGCCACACACTCTCTGTGAGCACGCTCCGTCTTTGAGCTGCACTTGGTCATGATCATTTTATGCAGACGAGACTGTGTACCCTTCCTTATGGTGAAAAGCAAACTGTGTCCTTTGCTCGTCTGTTTCCTTGCTGATCTGCAGAGTGCCTTATATAATGAGTTCTTGCTGTCTGAAACTGTCATTGGCAGCAAAAACAAGTGACTGTGGTGCAGCTTGGTGGGGACAGCTAACCAGTGGCCACCTATGCCAGCCACCAAGTGGCCCCGGGAGATAGGTGTGTGGGTGCATGTGCAGTCAGATTGTATACTCTGCTCTCGTGGTCAGTTGGGGACATTTTCAGTACCTCCCTCAAGAGGCTGGAAAGTGGCGTGGCGCCTATAGTTCAGCAGCTAGGGCACCCGTCACATATACCAGAGCTGGTGGTTCCAACCCAGCCTGGGCCTGCCAAATAACAATGACAACTACAATCAAAAGAATAGTTGGACATAGGGTGGCGCCTATGGCTCAAAGGAGTAGGGCGCTGGCCCCATATGCCAGAGGTGGCAGGTTCAAACTCAGCCCCAGCCAAAAACTGTAAAAAAAAAAAAATAGCTCTATAGTCCCAACTACTTGGGAGGCTGACGCAAGAGAATCACTTAAACCCAAGAGTCTGAGGTTGCTGTAAGCTATGATGCCGTGATACTCTACCCAGGGCAACAAAGTGAGACTGTTGTCTCAAAAAAAAAGACACAGGCCACAGTGGCAGAGAGAAGCCTTGTAGGCCACCCACCTCCGGAAGCTAATGGCACCTCCCTACCTTGAGCTTCACCAAAAGGGAAGCCACCACCACCAGCAGCCCAGCCCAGGATGCTGTCTAATAGATGGCAATTGATGCTGCATGAAATTCCTTTTTTTTTTTTTTTTTTGCAGTTTTTGGCCAGGGCTGGGTTTGAACCCACCACCTCTGGCACATGGGGCTAGTGCCCTTTGAGCCACAGACGCTGCTCCTCCCCCCTTTTTGTTTTGTAGAGACAAGATCTTGCTACTTTTGCCCTGGCTGGTCTTGAACTCTTGGCCTCAAGCAATCCTCCTGGTTGAGTGCTCCCCAAATGCTAGGATTACAGACAGCACAAACCACCACACCCAACCTTTATCTATATTTTTAAAATACATCAAAAGTAAGAACCAATTGTCTAGAAGCAAATGCCAAGTAAATAATAGCACAGGTGGGACTCAGATATGGCAAAAAATCATGTGGAGCTGGGTGCATGACTGGCATTGGGAAACATATACAGATTCATCGTGCGGTTTCTGTCACAAATGAGAATGATATATTGATATTTATTATCTGTGCTCTCCCCACCCCACTAAAATAGCTTCAGGCCGGGGGCAGTGGCTCACACCTGTAATCCTAGCACTCTGAGGCTGAGTCTGGTGGTTTGCCTGAGCTCACAGGTTTGAGACCAGCCTGAGAAAGAGCGAGACCTCAGGGCCGGGCCCTGTGGCTCACACCTGTAATCCTAGCCCTTGGGAGGCCAAGGAGAGTAGTTTGCCTGAGCTCATAGGTTCAAGACTAGCCTGAGCCAGAATGAGGCCCTGTCTCTAAAAATAGGTGAGCATTGTGATGGGCACCTGTAATTCCAGCTACTTGGGAGGCCGAGGCAAGAGAATCGCATAAGCCCAAGAGTTT
>NW_003852418.1:11482582-11506325 GCF_000181295.1 Otolemur garnettii | reverse complement strand
GGGGGGGGGGGAAGGCCTGGTTGAAGTGGCTCATACCTGTAATCCTAGCACCCTGGGAGGCCAAGGTGAGTGGGTTGCTTGAGTTCAGGACCAGCCTGAGCAAAAGCAAGACCCCCGTCTCTACTAAAAATAGAAAAACTGGATGGTGCCTGTGGCTCAAAGGAGTAGGGTGCTGGCCCCATATGCCAGAGGTAGCGGGTTCAAACCCAGCCCCGGCCAAAAACTGCAAAAAAAAAAAAAAAAAAAGAAAGAAAGAAAGAAAAGAAAAACTGAGGCAAGAGAATCGCTTGAACCCCAAGTTGGAGGCTGCTGTGAGCTATGATGCCACAGCACTCTACCCAGGGCAATAGCTTGAGACTGTCTTTTTAAAAAAAGCTTCAAAAGGGCAGGGGCAGGGCCTGCTTTGTTCACAGCTGTGTTCTGCTATCTCACACAATGGCATACAGTAGGTACTCAATAAATACGTGCAGGGTGGCACCCGTAGCTCAGTGCTGACCACATACACGGAGGCTGATGGGTTCAAACCTGGCCCGGGTCAGGTAAAACAGCGACAACTACAACAAAAAATAGCTGAGCATTGTGGCAGGCGCCTGTAGTCCCAGTTACTTGGGAGGCTGAGGCAAGAGAATTGCTTAAGCCTAAGTGTTTGAGGTTGTGGTGAGCTGTGATGCCATGGCACTCTACCCAGGACGACAGCTTGAGACTCTGTCTCAAAAAAAAGTACGTGTAAATGGGCACAGGGATGAAAAGACAAACATTCAAGTGAGTGAGTAGAGGTAAGATCGTGCCATCATCATCTCCCTACCTCTCTGGACTCCTCTGCCTACCAGCTGTGTGACCCTGAGCCGGTTCATTAACCTCTCTGCCTTTTGGTAGCCACTTCACCGGGTTATTCCAAGGTATACGTGGGGTTTTATGTATATCGGGTTTCCCACAGCCCTGGGCACAGAGAAACTCCTCTGTAAATGCGAATTAGCCCTGTTTTGACCCAATTTCATGGAAGAGGAGAAGAAACTCCCCACGTCTACAGTCCCTCGGCTTCGCGGTGCCGGCTCAGGCCTGCGCACCTGCCCTGGGCCAGCAGAGGGCGTGCGTGCGCTGCAAACCAAGGCTCCTGCTCGGCCCGGCCACGCGTCAGCTCGCAGGCGTTGCCCGGGGCTGGTCTGGAGTCAGGGACGGACGTGGCCGCTGGGCGGGGCAGGGGGACCACCAAACATCTGGGTGTGTGCATTTGGCACAGGGAAAGACTGCTGGAGATCCCGAGAGGAGAGAGTCCAAACTTCCCCTGTACCTGTGCTACCACCATCCCATCTTTCCCCGAGGACCCGGCCCAGGCTCAGAAAAGCGGCCCCCGAGGTCACCCGGCCCGGTGTGCGGGGCAGCCGCCGGCAGCAGGGGTCACAAACTCAAATACCTGAAGGGTCTGATGGGGACCGTGGAGGACTGATCGTATTCACCTCTGTAATGTTGGCGTGGATGGCCACATCTTTCAGTTTTTCAAGAGAGCAACAGGATGTCGGTCAGGACTTAGTGAAATGTCTTGATTTTTAAGGTGGCAGTGAATGAAAGGCTCTTTTGTTTTTAATCCCTGGTTGCCACCTCTGACTACCTTTTAACCCTTCTTGAAGGAAGGTGTTTTGAAACAAAACCATCTCCTTGGTCTCTTCATCTGCCTGCCCATGCCCTTTGCAGGCCACCTCCTCTCTCTGGAAGTCGCCCCAACCTGAGCATTCATATTCCTCCCTTTGTTTATTCATTCAACAAGCTCTTCTTTTTTTTTTTTAGACAGAGCCTCAAGCTGTCACCCTGGGTAGAGTGCTGTGACATCCCAGCTCACAGCAACCTCCAACTCCTGGACTTAACCTTAAGTGATTACAGGCGCCTGCCACAACGTTCAGCTATGTTTTGGTTGTAGTTGTCATTGTTGTTTGGTGGCCCGGGCTGGATTCGAACCCGCCTGCTCTGGTGTATGAGGCTGGCGCCTTATTGATTGTATATTGCCTGCGACAAACGGACATGGAAGGACATCGAAGCAAACAAAAGAGACAAACTCCTGCCTCGGTGGAGCTGACGCTTCAGTGGGGAGGACAAGAGGCAGGGAAGGGAACACACAGTGTCCTTTTGCAGGCGGCCAGCACACAGCAGAGGGGGCAGGAAGCTCTGGGGTGGGGGAAGCCTCTCTGAGGGCAACCCTCAAGTATGAGGAGCTCCAGGGCCTAGAACCTGGTGGTGGGCCAGGTGAAGGGGCCAGCAAGAGCAAAGGCCCTAGGTGGGTAAATGTGTGTTACATTGTCACATTACAGGCCCACAGCACATGGCAAGTAGTAGGTGCTCTGTGAATAAAGAAATGGACACATGGATAGCCCGTAGCACCAGCAGTCCCCTCTCTTAGCAGTGCCCCAAGGGGGAAGTGGACACTGCCTGGCCCAAGCCAGTGACTCAGCCAGCTCCCGGGTTCTCTGAGCTATACCCCAGCCAGAGCAGGGTCTTCCTCCCCCATCAAGCAGGAGCTGAGGCCTGGCAGCTGTGCCCAGCCATATCCATTTAAGGGACACCTGCCGTGGCCCAGTCTAAGCCCCAGTTCTCCTGGGTCACCCTGACCTAGTGACCTGACCACTCTGAACCGCAGGAGGGGCTGCCATCTCCTTAGACAGGTCCAGCCCCTCTTACCCCCTAGTGGCTCTGGCATCTAAGCCATGGGTTCCTTGGAATGTGATTATTTTTCTTCCCAGAAAAATAATTCAGGCCAGAAGACTGGGCCAGCCACTTCCGGCCATGCTGCCTTTACTGCCCACCCCCCACCCCCCACCCCCGCCTTTGCTTTACAAACTTGACACTGCCCCTGCTGTCAGAGGCCTAAAGCCAGGCCCGGAAGCCCCCTGCTCCCTCCTGCCCTGCCGCACTGATCAGCGCCCTGCCCTGGGAATCTGACTGTAAACACCAGGACCCTCCGCTGTCCCTTTCCCACAACCCCCAGCTGCGGCATCCAAAGGATACTGCACTCTACAGTTTACAGGGTGATTCCAAATCGTAGTTTCCCATGTAACTCAGGGTCATGGCGGCATCCACACCTTCAGAGTCACACATTCCAGAAAAATTTAATGAACCAGGTGGACGCAGTACCTGTGTGCCAGGTACTGCCCTGAGCTTGGGAGACACAGCCAGAAGCAACACAGGCGGAAGCCACTGCCCTGTGACACAGACATTCTGGGGTGGTGGTGGGCAGGGGTGGAGGGGTGGGAGAGATAATAAACAAATGAAAAAGTAAACTATGGATGGTGATAAATACTGCAAAGGAAAGTAAAACAGGAGCGAGGACGGGGGTGTGCAGGGCCAGGGAGGCCTCATACTTGAGACGGTAGCATTTTTTTCTTCTTTGAGACAAAGTCTCACTATGTTGCCCTCGATAGAGTGTTGTGGCATCATAGTTCACAGCAACCTCAAACTCTTGGGCTTAAACAATTCTCTTGCCTCAGCCTCCCAAGTAGCTGGGACTATAGGCACCCACCACAACGCCCGGCTTTTTAAAAAAAATTTTGTTGCAGTTGTCACTGTTTAGCTGGCCCGGGCTGGGTTTGACCCCACCAGCCTCTATGCACGTGGCTGGCGCTGTAACTACCGTGCTACGGGCGCCAAGCTGAGAAGGTAGCATTTGACACCAGGGGAAACATGTCTCAGACACAGGAAACAGCCAGTACAAAGGTCCTAAGGCAGGAGTACGCCCGATTTGTTGGAGACACAGCCAGGAGGCCAGTGAGGCAGGAGCAAAATAGGAGAGGGAAGAGAATGAGGTCTGGGGGTGGGGTGCCCTGCAGCACAGATGTGACTCAGGTTTTCATGGAGCCCCTCTAGCATAGAACAGACCATGAGGGTAAGAGTGGAAGTAGGGGACCAGGGAGGTGACTACAGTATACCAGGGGGCAGAGGATGGGGCTGGCTCAAGCATTCCCAGGAAAGGAGGTAAGAAGTGGTTGAGTGGATACCATATTTCCTTGATTCTGGGGTACAAATTTTTTCATGACCTCTTAGATTCAGTGACATGCAGACTGCTCAGACAATGAAGCTCACAGGACTCACTAGCGGGGTGAATGTTGGGGTGAAGCAGGGAGGAGTTAGGGGACCCCTCGTCTGTCCTGGAGCTCAGGTGAAAATTGTTGTGGGGGCCATCTGGTGCCAGGTAGCAGTGTGTTAAACTGCAATGCTTGCCAGACCCCCAGATGGAGAGATCAAAGAGGCCGGCCAGTTCAGAGTGACCTGGCAACAGGCACCAGAGTGGCGCTCAAGTTTGAGCTCCTCCAGTAGGGGGCATGGATGGAAAGAGAAAGGGAGAGAGAGATGGGATGATTGTTTGAGGTTAGGAGTTCGAGACCCACCTGAGCAAGGATGACCCCATCTTTATGAAAAATAAAAAAATTAGCTGGGCATTGTGGCAGGTGCCTGTAGCCCCAGCTACTTGGGAGACTGAAGCAGGAGGATTGCTTGAGCCCAGAAGTTGGAGGCTGCTATGATGACACCATGGCATTTTAACCAGGGCAACAGAGACAGTGTCTTACAAAAAAAAAAAAAAAGGGCAAAGAGAGCCCTTCATTCAAATTAGGAAAAGGTCTCACATATAAGCATGGCCTACCTGGACAGAGGACTTGGAGGCCATCACTTACCCACCTCCTCTGTGGGCAGTGGCATGGAGCAGAGCGAGACTTCGTCTCTAAAAATAGCCAGGTGTATGGGGAGTGCCTGTAGTCCCAGCTACTAGGGAAGCTGAAGCAAGAGAATGGCTTGAGCCTAGGAGTTTAAGGTTGCTATGAGCTATGACACCACGGCATTCTACTGAGGGTGACAAAGTGAGACACTGTCTCAATAAGAAAAAAAAGAAGAGGAAACTGAGGCCTAAATGACTTGCCAGAGGAGGACTGCTGGCACCTGCACAGATCCCACCTTCCTTAAGGCCCTGATGAGGCAGTGATGATACTAGGTGACCCTGAGGCTCAGAGAGGGCGCCATTTGCCCAGAGACACACAGCTGGTAAGTGATCCATGGGGCGCCAGCATGGGAGCTGAGAGACTCAGGATTATCTGCTCTCAGCTGGGCTGCAAACCAGACACAGCTGCTGCAGTCCTGGCCCTGGAGGGTCCCGGAGACAGGTGTAGGGGTCCTTGAGTCTAAGGGAGCAGCTGCCACTACACTTGTATGTGTGTGGTGTGTGTGGTGTTGTGTGTGTCTGCAAGCTGAGTAAGATTCTGAGTGGGCAAAACAGGGACTCTGGGACAGACAGCCTGGGTTCAAACCCCAGCTCCCAACTTACTGCTGTGCCACCCTGGGCCACCATCCCAACCTCTGGGGCCTGAGTGTCCTCATCTGTGAAATGAGAAAGACCAAGGCCCCTCAGAGTGGGCTCCTATGTGTGCCTGTGAGGGAGCTGTTGGCCCTGGGCCCGACCCCTGGCCGGATGGCCCCTGTGTCTCCCTCAGCAGGCAGCTTGGGGTCTCTCCTACAGCAGGTGCTCTTGTGGGCCAAGGCGTGTGCAGGGCCTCTTCCGACCTCCCTCCTCCCTCCCACCTTCTGTCCTCACCCAGCATCTCTGGGTTCCTCGTCCTGCTTTCTGCAGGCCCTGGGTATGAGGTGGTCCAGAAAGGGATGCTCCTCAGGTGACACCTGCAACCCCAGAAGAGGAGCCACATCTGGGTTCCAGAGGTTTGGGCTTGGAGCTCTGCCACCCCGCCCACTCTCTGGGCCTCAGTTTCCCCATCTGTGCAGTGCCAAAGAGAGGAGTCTCCCTGGCAGCCATGAACAGACTAGGAGGGTGAGATTAGGCTATGGTCCTGCTGCAGAGAAAGAGGGACATGGGGATATAGAAGTGACCAGGCAGGCCCAGTGTATTCTGTTGCCCACAAGCATGGCATGTGGAGTCAGGAAGGAGGAAGCCCCAGCTCCACTCCCAGCAAGGTCATGGTGGCCGCAGAGATGCCCAGTGGGATGCCACAAACACCCCAACAGACCCTTCCCTAGTGTCCCCCCAACCCAGAACCCACTCAGTTCTTTGCTGTACCTTACAGATTTTGAACATTTGATGGACTCAGCACAACTGGACGTCCCCAGCCAAGGCTGGTGGGCTGGCAGTAGTTCGAGCCTGGAGCTCATGGGACCAGAGTCACCCTGTTACTTACTCACGATCCTGCTCTCCCTTCTTAATCCCCAGCCCAAGAAGATGAACGTGCCTAAGTTCAATGCATGTGTGATGTCATCTGGCTGTATTTTTCATGGGAAAATGCAAAACACAAAATGAAAGTCATGTCTATTTTTCAAGTGTGTTACGTGGGGTGGTGGGATCGGGAGGAAAAAACCAGCAGAGAACACTGACATCTCAGCCCCAATATCTGCCCCCTCCCAGGACCCTTGGAGACATTTTTGGTTGTCTTGCTGTGGAGCTGCTTCTGGATCTGGTGGCAGAAGCCAAGGTGCTGCTGGACACCCTGCGGGGTGCAGGACAGCTCCCACGCAGAGTTATTGGCTCCAAAATGGGGCCAAAGTTAAGAATCCTACTCTCGGGCAGCGCCTGTGTCTCGGTGGATAAGGCGCCGGCCCCATATACTGAGGGTGGTGGATTCAAACCTGGCCCAGCCAAACTGCAACAAAAAAATAGCTGGGCATTGTGCTAGGTGCCTGTAGTCCCAGATACTCGGGAGGCTGAGGCAAGAGAATCATCTAAGCCCAGGAGTTGGATGTTGCTGTGAGCTGTGTGATGCCAACAGCACTCTATCGAGGGAGATAAAGTGAGACTCTGTCTCTACAGACAAAAAAAAAAAAGAATCCTGCTCTCCCCGTGGGAGTTGGGGGGCTTTTTTCTTACTCCACTCCCACCCCCGGGCATTTTTCCTAAAAGGAAGTGACTAAGAGCGGCATGGGGCAGCCAGAAGGGCTGGAGCTCCAACCCCGGCCCTGCCTCTCACCGGCTGTGCCCCAGCCCAGTGTCCTGACATTTCTGATTGGTCACCACTTCTACAACTGCAGCCTGGGGGGGGTGCCATGGGAAGCCTCAGTGAGTGGGGGTCTGTGAGGGTGCTGGCTCACAGTAAGTCCAGGAGAAGCTCACGATGGTGTCCACAGGAAGAATAAGAGTAACAGTGCCAGTGACTGAGCACAGCAACACCCAGGGTGGGTGGGCCACGTGTCAGGTAAAGTCACTCTGGTCACCCTCACCGTAACCCTTGGAGGGAATGACTGTTATTACCCACACTTGACAGACAAGGAAACTGAAGCACAGAGAGGTTAGGCAACTTGCCTAACATCACACAGTGAGGAAGTAGCAAAGGAGGGATGGAAACCCTGGCTCAGGGCCCAGGTGCCCAGACTCCCATGCTGTGTGCTCCCCGGCCGCTAACACCAGCTGGGAGGGGAAGGGGTCTCACTTGCCTTTTCCCCATTTGTCTTCTCTAAATTCAGAAAATTTTCTCCCAAAGTCTTTGTTGTTATTCAGATTGCTAAAATGACAGGTGTCCTATACTCAGTCACTACTCTCCTTGCCCACGTCCTGGACATTCGGCCATGGGCCCACAGTCATGGCAGGTTCCCCAGAGAGGGGGCCAAGACAGCCAGGAATTTCATGCCCCCCACTCCTGCCTGGAGCTCACTTCAAACCCCTCCATGTCTTGAGCCCTGTTCGGGTTCCAGTCATTTTATGGGCATGAAATCTAAGCCTTGGTCTCTCCAAGGGTGTTGAGCTGCTTGGGGGGATGGGGGGCCATATGAGGCCACTGGATGGGCCAGGGGCCAAGGCTGAGATATAAAAGGATCTGAGGCCAGAAAGTCTGGTCCCCCCTTTAGGGTTCCAGGCCGTGTCCTGGGAGAAGGGACCAAAGCCTCTTCTAGGTGCCAGGTGCTCTGCCAGCCTGTGTCACCCTCCAGTCTCCACACAGGTTCTGCAAAGCCAGGTGACTTCCCCCCAGGTACAGCTGGGAAAACTGAGGCTTAGTAAGGGACAGTCCCTCACCCCAAGTCATTCAGCCCAGAGCCAGGACTCAGGCCCTTTTCCCTGCATCCCACTTCCTCTCAACTTCCAGAGCCACAATAAGAGACTAAGGGACAGGGCAGAGAACTTCCCTCCCACTGCCTGGGCTCTGGGCTGCAACCAAAGGTGATGAGAGTCACTTGGGTGGACTGAGGAGTGTCCAGGATTCAGAGATAAGCACTGGCTGTAACTTATCTGAAAGGCACCAGGAGGGGAAGGAATTTCCCAAAATCTCAGCCCCAGGTGTCCAAGCTGAGTGTGGACATGGACTTCTGGGGTTAGGGATGTTCTGTAGAACCTGATTCTGGTCACCTCCACAAGGCTGGGCCCGTGTCAGCTTCTCGCACTCAGGCCCCTTCACCAGCTAGACCACATTGGGCCCCTGCCCCACCTAAGCCAGAGCCCCAGATGTAAACCTATCAGATCCCAGCCTCGACCCTGTCATGGCTCCTGTGGCCCTTGGGATGAGGGCAGATGCCTCACCACACATGACTGGCCCTGCCCCAGCTACAGAAGCTCGTGGTTAACTCCTCTGCTCACTCGTTTATTCATATATTTATTCACACAACAAAAGCTGTATGGTTTCTTAGGGCTGCCACCAACTCGGTGATTTATGAAAAGGGACATACGTCCTCCCCAGTTCTGGATGCTAAAAACCAGAGGTCAAGGTGTCTGTGGGCAGGGTCGCATTCCCGCTGATGCTCCAGGAGAGGGTCTTCCATTGCTCCTTCCAGCACCTGGTGGCTCCCTGTGTTCCCCCACATTCCTTGGCTTGTAGCTGTGTCACACTGATCTCTGCCTCTGTCTTCTCCTGGCCTCCCCGTGTGGGTCTCCGTGTCCTTTCCTCTTCTTTTTTTCTTTTTTTAGAGATAAGGTCCCACTTATCACCCAGGTTGGCGTGCATGGCATAATCATAGCTCACTACAGCCTCAAACCCTTGGGCTCAGGTGATCCTCCAACCTCAGCCTCCTGAGAAGCTGGGACTACAGGTGCCTACCACCACACCCAGCTAGTATTTTTTTTTAATTTTGTAAAGATGGGGTCTTGCTATATTGCCCAGGCTGGCCTCAAACTCCCAGCCTCAAACAATCCTCCTACCTCAGTCTTTCAAAGCACTGGGAGCCACCCGCACCTTCTTATAATGGAACTAGTCATTGGCCTCAGGACCCACCCTACCTCCAGTATGATCTTATTTTAAGATCCTTAATTAATTAACCTACAAAGACCCTATTTCCAAATGCAGTCACATTCTGAGGTTTCAAGTGGACATAAATTTTAGGGGAACACAATTCAGCCTATTACAAGCACCTACTTTGTACTGCAGGCCCTGGGGACAGAGTGGTGAACAAGGCAGACAGGACAGGCTCTGCCCTCTTAGAGTTCCAGTTCACAGATGGGGCTGGGGCAAGCAGGACAGACACAGATAATTACAGAAATGATGCTTTAATTATGACTGCAGTAAGGTCCACCGAGAAACATCAGACTTAGGAGAAAGGGAAAGAGATCTTGCCTTTAGTTGAGCTGGGGCGGGCCCAAACATCAGCACCCCAACTGACCACCCACCTCACCTGGGCCTGTGCAGTGGCCTCCTACCGACCCCCCAAATCCCTTTCACGCGTCCTGGGGCCTCAGCTCAGAGCTCACCCCCTCCTGGAATCCTCCCTTGACCACACAGGCTATATCAGGTGCCTCCCAAGGTCCCCTGAACCTTCATCCCAGCATTGGTAAGAGGTAGGGCTGCATTTGTTTCTTACTTGGGAATCTTTTATGTGCATTTATTTATAAAAAGAATGCCTTCTAGTTAGCTGAGGGGGAGGGCCATGAGGAGTAGGAATAGAATGCTAGATCTCACTGTGGAGGCACAGTCAAGGAGAAAGCCCTGGACTGGACGTCCAGGTGGAGTGGCTGGAGCCAACTCACCACAGCCTCTCCTTACAAAACCTTTTTTCTTGGGCCACCCCTGTATTCACGTGACCTCATCTGATTCTCACAACAGCCTTTTGAGGGTGGCTCCCTCGGAAGTCCCAGTTACAGATGAGGATACAGGGGCTCAGAGAGGTTGACTGACTTGCCTGAGGTCACACAGCAAATCAGTCAGGCATGGAGACAGAGGGGACACCAGCAGCTTGCTCTGGGGCCCAAACCCTGGTCTTTATCCTACTCCTGGAGGTGGGCTGGGTGGATGTGCATGGGGAGGGGGAGGATTATTTCCTAACACTGATTTTCTGCATGTTTTAGTTTCTTCAATGAATGTGTTTCTCTTTTGCAATCAGAAAGAAACAAAATCAAGAAAAGGTATATTGGTTGTTTTAGGAGAGACTCCTTGAGAGGCTGTTCCCACTCACCCTTCTGAACAGATGACTGTCCCTGTGATTCAGTTTCCCTGTCAGCCTCAGTCCTGGTGGGACAGTACATGGACACAAACTTTGGGGAAGGCAAATTATCAAGGGCTCTTAAAATGGCTCTTGGCAGTGCTGCTTCTAAGAATTAATCATCAGTCAAGAAAATATTTGCCTGCATCAAAGACACGACATGGTGGCAGCACCTGTGTCTCAGTGAGTAGGGTGCTGGCCCCATATACTGAGGGTGGCAGGTTTGATCCCAGCCCTGGCCAAACTGCAACAAAAAAACAGCCAGGTGTTGTGGTGAGTGCCTGTAGTCCCAGCTATTTGGAAGGTTGAGGCAAGAAAATCAACTGAGCCCAAGAGCTGGAGGTTGCTGTAAGCTGTGACACCATGACACTCTACAGCACACATTTAGATGATATTTGTAAAAATGAAAACAAAATAGCAAAAGAGAATATATGGGAATTGGCCATGAATTGCTCATGGCCCTCAGACAATCTCTAGAAATTATTAGAAGCCATTGTTGGCTGGGCATCGTGGCTCACACCTGTAATCCTGGCACTCTGGGAGGCTGAGGCAGAAAGATTGCTTGACTTGAGGGTGCAAATGGAGACCAGCCTGAGCAAGAGCAAGACCCTGTCTCTACTAAAAATAGAGAAAAACTAGCTGGGCATTGTGGCAGGAGCCTGTAGTCCCAGCTACTTGGGAGGCTGAGGCAAGAAGATTGAGCAAGTCTAAGCGTTTGAGGTTGCTGTGAGCTGCGGTGACCCCATGGGCACTCCACCCAAGGTGACATAGTGAGACTCTGTCTCGAAAAAAAAAACACAAACCATTGTTAACAGGAGTAGAGGCTCGGCGCCTGTGGCTCAAGTGACTAAGGCACCAGCCACATACACCTAAGGTGGTGGGTTTGAATCCAGCCTGGGCCTGCCAGAACAACAATGATGGCTGCAACCAAAAAATAGCCAGATGTCGTGGTGGGCGCCTGTGGTCCCAGCTACTTGAAAAGGCTGAGGCAGGAGACTCGCTTGAGCCCAGGAGTTGGAGGTTGCTGTGAGCTGTGATGCCACGGCACTCTACCCAGGGGGATAGCTTGAGGCTCTGTCTCAAAAAACAAACAAACAAACCAGGAATAGAGTCTGGAGCAGAAGGGGTCTTAATATTTTTCTTTTTTTTCAGCTATTATTATTTATTACAAAATCATTCAGGTCAATGAAGAAACTATGAATAGCATCTCCCAAACCCCCACCTAAGAAAGAAAACACCATGCAGGCCAGGTGCAATGGCTCATACCTGTAATCCCAACACTTCGGGAGGCTGAAGTGGGAGAATAGCTTGAGGCCAGGAGTTTGAGACCAGTCTAGGCAACATAGTGAGACCCCATCTCTACCAAAAACCTTTTTTTTTTTTTAAGTACTATGGCAAGGGCGGCACCTGTGGCTCAAAGGAGTAGGGCGCCAACCCCCTTATGCTGGAGGTGGTGGGTTCAAGCCCAGCCCTGGCCAAAATCTGCAAAATAAAACCAAGAAATACTCTGGCAAGAACACAGCCCCTGTGCACCCTTCCCCACAAATGGACTCGCGTTCTGAATCTGGGGTTTGTCTTTCCCATGTCTTCACTTTACCTACTTCCTGAGCACCCTACATTTTGTCAAGATTCATACTTTTCCTCTGTGTGGGTTACCTCTCCCTGCAGAGATATAGAAAAAAAAAAAATTAAGGAGTCTTCTTGCCTTGTCAACCCCCCAGACTGCTTCTGCAGCCTTGGGTTCCTGGCAAAGGCGCTGCCCCTTGCCTGGGCCCCCTGGGGACCTGAGGAAAACAGGCTGTGGAGCAGATGAAGACCCAGGCACAAAAGCCCAGGCACAGCCAGCCTGGCTTCTGCAGGCCCGGGGCTTGGAGCCAGCAGGCTGGAGCCAGGAGGCCTCCCGGGCCTCCTCACAGCCGCTTTTGATAAAGCCCCTCTGTGCATGGGGCGGGGGCCCGGCCGGCTGGAGCCAGCTCACATCTGGAGGCCAGCACAGGCCCCGGGCAGCCGGCGCGGCTGACAGCGGCGCCACCCCGAGCCACACGCCGGCCCTGGGTAAACATGCCTGCGCCCACCCAGCCGCTCACCTTTCGCCCACAAGGCTGCCTTTCTTCTCGGACCCAGGCTGGGGCCACCACGAACATTCCTCCCTGGCACAGGGCAGAACAGGCTGCTGACCTCAAGGCTGGACGATGTGAAAGAGGGGCTTGGAAAAGCATCTACTACATGCCAGGCAGGCACCAGCCACATTTCAGACTCACCACTGCCCTGGGAGTGGGGGCACAGGGGTAAGAGAGTGCATTCTGGAGCTAGGAGCCCTGGTTCCAATCCCATCTCCCGCTGTGACCTTGGGTAAGTCACTCAACTTCTCTGAGCCTCAGTTTCCTCATCTATAAAATGGAACATAGTAATGGCCCCTCCCTTGGAGGGTTATAAGAATATTAACAAAATTATTATAAATTGCTTGGAAGACACCTAGGACTTAGGACTTCGTACTGTGGCCACTTAGTACTTCACTTAGCAAAGCTTCATGGAGGCAGTTCTGTGCCAGGTACAAGGTACAGGGTATTAGTGTTAATGTGAAAAGTGGGGGCTCAGGCCTTGAGGAGCTAAGCAGGAAAGGATGATTGGGAGGAAACCCAGAAAGCAGACAGCCTTGTCCTACAGCCCAGCCACTGTGTGACATCCAGGGCCAGCCGGACTCCAGCCCCATTTGGAAACAGGCAGGTGTGGAAGCAGGTCAGGGTTCCATACCCCTTCCCCTGAGGGATCACAACCTGGTACCCACCTGGGGGACAATGGTCCCAGGTCGTTCCTCCTGTGCCAGGATGTGGGCTCTGGGATTGGTGGGCAGGATCTCCAGCCCAGGTTGGGTGTGGCCATGAGAGACAGCTAGAGGGGCACATTTGGGTCTGTCTTTTCCTGGCGGTGGGATCCTCAGCACATCCTGCTCCTTCCCTGGCCCTTGGTTTCCTGATTAGCAGAGGACAGGGGTCTGATTCGTCTGGGTACCCGTTCCCTCTCTGACCCTCTGTTTGCTCCCTTGTGGAGGGGACAACAGCATCAGGTATCAGTTGTGTCGGGTGCTGGGGAGACTCCATGAGAGAGACCATGGGAAAAGCATAGTGCCTAGCACAAAGGGATAGATCTGAGTAGAAATCAAGGCAGCTTCCTGGAGGAGGCCATTGTGCTGGGAGGAGGAGCAGGAATAGGAGGAGTTCCAGGAATAGGGAGGAGAAAGGATGTGCGGAGCCCAGGGCAAGCAGTTTGCCAGAGGCACACATAATCTTCCAGCAATCCTACCAGCTCTCTACTCTGGCCATCCCCATTTTACAGATGAGGAAACTGAGGCCCACTGAGCAGAAATAATTTATTCACTCAGCAAAAGCTAGAGTCAGAATTTGAACCCAGCAGGAAATAATCCTTCCTTCCCTTCCTTCCTTGGTGATCACACTGTGTGCTGGATTCACAGAGATGAGGTACACTCAGCGTCAACCCTGAAGAGCCCCTCCTCGTATCTATCTACTACCCACCTTGACTGCCCCTTATCCCTTCTAGGCCTCAGTTTTTCCCCTCTGAGCAATGGGTTCAACCTCTCCTGCCTCTTCTAGGCCAGCATCCCTGACTCAGGGTGATGTGGAGGCGTAGCAGCCAAGGCCGGCTGGCGGGGTGGGGGTCCTCCACCTGCTGCCACCCCCTAGTCCCTTGTGAACCTGCTCGCCAGGCTGGAGCCAGCCGCCATCTGGAGCGACGGGCTGTTTATGGAGCCAGGCGGCGGCGGCCCTGGCCCTGACCCGGCCAATCTGGAAGCGATTAGCGGCCAGGGCTGGGGAGCATTTGGAGTTCTCATCAGTAGGCCGGGACCCCCAGCCCCCATGCCCCTCGCCGCCTGGAGCCACGGCTGCTCTGGGGGTCTCCAAGGAGCCCCCTTTCTTGCAGGGCACTCCAGCTCGGACCCGCTCCAAGACTGGGAACACCAGCAGCGTTGTCACAAGGAGACTGGGCCACACACAGGCCAGGATGCGGGGGTGGGGAGGGGGTGGGGCTGATTCAAGGCCTGCTCTAAGTAAACCTCTTGCAGAATTTTTTTCTGGAGTGTTCAGTTTCGAATATGCATGCAAGTGCATAGAGAAAAGAACTGGAATAGCAGAAAAGGAGGTAATGGTTATAGAGCAGAAAGTCCGTATCCCTCTTCCTGCCCAGGTCCCCACTCCCTCCACTGAGGCACTGTCCCCAGTTTCTTGGGTCTCCTGAGACAGCATGAGCATCTGTGCACAAATGTATCCAGCTATTCTTTCTCCTATTTCTACAAGCAGCAGCTCACTTTACCTTCTGCCTGCTCCTTCCTATTCTCTCCCTTGGATTAATCCACACTGCCGCTGCTGCCACTAATAATAACGTTAATAATAATAATAGCAACAACAAAGATTTCTATAAGGCCTACTCAGCGTGGGATACAGTTCTCCAGGCTCTACACCGAGTTTCTCATTAATCACAGGGTGAAGTGATCTATCGAAAGTTTCATGTTATCATCATCCCCACTTTGCAGATGAGGGAACAGAAGCACAGAGACACACGGCACCTGCCAGCACCACACAGCAGCGGCTGGCAGAACTGAGATTCAGGTTCAGGCTGTCGGTCTCCCAGCCTGTGTTCTGAAACTCCTCACCATGCTGCCTCTCCTGAGACTCCAGAATATTTGGCTGTCTGGATGGATCCTGGTGGATCTGACCCAGGCCTCGGCCTCGGGTGATGCACAGTTGGATTGTTTTTATCTCCGGCTGGTGGGAACCGTGTGAGAACACCAGGGTGGACGACATCCCCAGGGGTGGGGGCGTGGCTCCATTCCGAGAAGGGGCCTGGCTGGTCACAGAACTGAGCAGCCACGGCTTTGCCCAACTGCTGTCCTGGGGAGGTGCTGCTGATGCCTGATCCAGCCCCCTGTGGGGAGGAAGGAAGCCTCAGCTACCACATCCGGGGCCTGTTTCCAGGGAACTCAGGCCTGGCCCAGCACGTCAGGGTTTGCAGCTCCCTCCGTCTGGTGGGTGGACAGGACTCAGTGTCCCCTCTGTTCTTCCCAGTTTCACCCCTCCAGTCCATGCTCCCGCTACAACCAGGGCAAATCTCATAAACCTAAATCGGGCCAGGCCAGGTGGCTCACTTCTGTCTGTAACCCCTGTACTTGGGGAGGCTGAGGTAGGGGGATCACTCAAGACCAGCCCGGACAATACGGCAAGACTTTGTCGTTACAAAAAATATAAAAATTAGCACACACCTGTAGTCCCAGCTACTTGGGAGACTGAGGCAGGGGATTGCCTGAGCCTAGAAGTTTGAGGTTGCTGTGAGCTGTGGTGATCCCACTGCTCTGTGCTCTAACCCAGGCACCAAAGCAAGAGTCTGTTACCAAAAAAAAAAAGGAGTGGCTGGGTGCCTGTGCTCAGCGGTTAGAGCACCAGCCCCGTGCACCAGGGATGGGGGGTTCAAACCTGGCCTAGGGCCTGCTAACCTAAAAAAAAGGGGGGGCTTTTTTGGCCTATAATCCTAGCACTGTGGGAGGCCGAGGCAGGTAGATTCCCTGAGCTCATAAGTTTGAGACCAGCCTGAGCCAGAGCACGAACTTGTCTCTAAAAAAATAGCCAGGCGTTATGGTGGGCACCTGTAGCTACTTGGGAGGCTAAGGCAAGAGAATTGCTTAAGCCCAAGAGTTTGAGGTTGTGAGCTGTGACACCATGGCACTCTACCAAGGGTGACAAAATGAGACTCTGTCTCAAAAAAAAAAAAAAAAAAAAAAGAACCAGGAGTTCAAGGCTGCAGTGAGCTATGATTTTGCTATTGCACACCAGTCTGGGTGACAGAGCAAGACGCTGTCTCTAAAAACAACCTAAATGAGTCCAGCCTGTCTCAGCTGGCCCCAGCCATCACCCCTCCTCTCCCTCTCCCCTCCCCTCCATCCAGGATTGGATAACACTCCTTTCCACACTGTAACCATTGTCTGTCTCCCCTGACAGAATGTCAGCTCCACCAAGACAGAGGATGCAAGTTTTGCCTGCATTTTTCATTTCTTTCTCCCCAGAGCTCCAGCAGAGCCTGGTAGATGCTCAAAAAAAAAAATGTGTTAAATGCACGCATGAACAAATGCATGAACGCCTGAGTGCATGAATGAATGAGTGAGTGGGGGCCTCTGTCAGCATAATGGCTCTCCTGAGGGCAGGAGGCCCAGGCCCAGCCTTGGGGTGGCGGGGCACAGAGGAGGGTTGTGCAGCATCTGCTCTGAGCCCTGAGCACCTCTACATCCTGCAGCACTGAGCCCCATCACACAGATGAGGAAACTGAGCCCTGTTCGTTAGCTCCACTGACCCGACCTTGGAGTGGGGCAGTGGTGGCAGCAGAGAACAAGCCAGGTACTGACCCTGGATTTTTGGAGCACATCCAGGAGGCAACTTCAATAGGAGGTTAGCGCCAGTGTGCAGCCTAGCTCCCATGCACACGAGCTCATTTCAGGGTTATATTCTTGACACAAGTGATGACTGTCTCCCACCTGTTCTGGGTGCTCAACAGTAACCACAACAATGGCTAACATTTATGTAGGGCTAACTGTATGGCAGGCTCTCATCTAAGGGCTTTACAGTAAGGCACTTGTTTAATTCAGCACAATCCTCCGACATGAGGAGAGTAATTATTCCCATTTTGCAGATGAGGAAGCTGAGGCTCAGAGCCCATAAGTGACTTGCCCAGGCATGCACAAAGGTAGACCCAGGAAGGTAACTGTATGAAATCACACACAGGGTCATGGATGCCAGATTCAGAACAAGGGGGGAGGAAAGGGAGGGGCTGCGACCTGGAGGATGCTTAGGGGTCTCCCATGGTCACTGCCACCTTTCATTACCTTCTTGGAGGTTGGAACACTGATACTAAAGCAGCATTTCTTTTTGCAAGTCATAAATGGTCCATAGCAGCAAGTAGCCATGTGGCCCATCACGTAGAATGACAAGCTGAGCACAGGGCAGGCCTTGGACAGGCTCTATCTGAGTCAGGGCCGAAGCCAGTCTGGGTGTACAGGGCCCCTCCTGCCCCCCTCAGCCTTGGGAACCCTCCTGCCTCTTACTGACGCAGCTGTGGTGGCGTTTGGCAACCCAGGCCACCCGCCTGCAGTTGCAACAGAGCTGTGCATCTGCCAGCTGGGGCTGGGGGAGCCCAGAGCCTGCCCAGCCTCTGCCAGCTGGTCCCTCCTGCCAGGAGCCTGGCCAGATGCCTACAGCACTTTGCATCACCGGACATTACAAGTGCTTTCACTGACAAGAAAGTCAGCAGCTTGAGGACAGGACTGTGTCTGTGTTTGTCACCAGAATTGGCACAAGATTGGTATTCAATGAATACTGGTGGAGGCTTGGCACCTGTGGCTCAAGCGGCTAGGACGCCAGCCACATATACCTGAGCTGGTGGGTTCGAATCCAGCCCGGCCCTGCCAAACAACAATGACAGCTGCAACCTAAAATTAGCCAGGCGTTGTGGTGGGTGTCTGTAGTCTCAGCTATTTGGGAGGCAGAGGCAGGAGAATCGCTTGAGCCCAGGAGTTGGAGGTTGCTGTGAGCTGTGATGCCACAGCACTCTACCCAGGGCGACAGCTTGAGGCTCTGTCTCAAAAGAAAAAAAAGAAAAGAAAAATTACTTGGGATCTGGGTCAGGAGGATTGCTTGAGCCCAGGAGTTAGAGGCCTCAGGGAGCTATGGTGAGGTCATTGCACTCTAGCCCAGATGGCAGAACAAGACCCTATCTCAGAAATAAAATAAAATAAATACTGGTGGAATGAACAAATGAAAAACTGGACAAATGAATTGCAACCCTGCCTCCCTCCCTCCTTCCTTCCTTCCAGAGATAGTTATCAAGCACCTACTATGTGCCAGGCATTGTGCAGTGAAGAAAACAGAAAAAAATCTCTGTCCCCATGGAGCCAACATTCTAGAGAGGGAGTTAGACAATGAAAAGACCCCACAAACCAAGCACAGAATTGCTGCCGTAGATCACATGGAAGGGGGGAGGCCTTGGTGCCATCCGTGCCTGGAGCAGAGGTGGGGGTCTCCCTAAGGAGAGCACCCTGCAGCGCTCCTTCACACCTCCGTCAAGCAGGTGAGACACACCAGCTACGATGACAAAGCCTGCACCCCTCTGAAGCTCAGAGTCTTGAGGGACAGAGACTTTCCAAGTGAGAAGGCAGTAAGTTATGAAAAAGGAAATCCTCGGGTGCTGAGCAGGAGCACCAGGGCCTGCCCTCACCCTCCTGGCCAGGAAGGCCCTGGAGGAAGTGACGCCCAGCAGTGCCATAGTGACCCACCGGAGGAAGAGTATTCCTGGAGGGGCACTGGCTGATGCAAAAGCAGGAAGACTGTCACCACCCCTCAGAAGCTGTGACTCTCTCCTGGAATGCCCCTGTCTGGCCTTCTCCTTTGTGAAAAAGGAAGGCCACTCACTGCCTGCCAGGCAGGGATGCTGGAAAATTCTCCAGGAGCCTTTTAGGGGCCGGCCAAGGCACTTGATTTAAATCCTGCAGCGCTGCCTTTCTCCTTCCCTGCCTGCCCTGATGGGCTATGAGCTCCCCCAGGAGTTCCTCCCAGGGCCTAGCACAGCCTGGCACCCAGCAGGTGCTCCCAGAGGGCATGGATGTGGAATCCAACGAGCATGTGTATCTCGGGTTCCTTATCTGCGTGGTTGAGACAATGCTGAGGTGGCCACTGCGAAGGAATAAAAAGCCCTGATCTCATTGTGTTCTGTCTTCTCCCGCCACCTCCTGGTGGTAGGTCAGGCCTCTCTGGGTGCCCCAAAGTCCCCAGAGAGTGAAGAAGGAGGTGACAGGGTGAGCTAGACAAGTTCCCCAGATCCAGTTTTTGAGGCTGGGGGTCCTGAGGTGCCTGGAAGGAAAGGAAATGACAATCCGCTTCATTTACAATGGAAGGAAACTGAGGTACATTAACAACAACAATAATAAAACCTAACCCTTATTGAGCGCCTACTGCAAGCCAGCACTGTGCAGAGCCCTTTGACCTGAGTTGTTTTGGATAATCCTTTCAGCAACCATCATAGGAAGCTAAGGCAACAGCCTCAATTTACAACTGAGGAAATGAAGATTCACAGAGGTATGTCGAAGCTCACTGCCTGTTAAAGTGAGAATGGGAATGGGGACAAAAATCTGGCTCCAGAACTCAGAATCAAAAAGCCTGGTACTCCTGTGTGGGGATGAGGGGTACCTGGGAGAGGTTAGGATGAGGAAATTGGACAGAGTTCTCATCTGCAGGACCAAGTGCTGTAGAATAAGTAATTATAAAACCGGGAGTCTGGGGTTAGTCTCAGCCTTTTCATTCTGGATGGCCCAGGGCAGGTAGGAGAAGCCCCAACCTTCAGCCCACCCCAGCAAGTCCTGGAATTGACTCTCAATCCACCACCTGGAATTGATGCTGCTTCATTCATTTATTCATTTATCCATTCATTCAGTCAGTCAACAGAAAATGTAATACAGGATGATATGAGACCAAATGTATTGTTTAAACAATACATGTAAATAAGTTAAATGGGTCTATTAAAAAGCAAAGACTCACGTTGGATCAGAAATCAAAATTCATTCATTCATTCATTGGACACATATTTATTAAGTACCTAAACTATTCTATCCTGGCTTTTTGGGTTTTTTTGTGGGGTTTTTTTTTTGAGACAAAGTCTCACTTTGTCACTGTCAGTAGAATGCCATGGCATCACAGCTCACAGCAACCTAAAACTCTTGGGCTCAAGTGATTCTTTTGCTTCAGCTTCCTGAGTAGCTGGGACTACAGGCACCTGCCACAGTGCCAGGCTATTTTTTTTTAACAGCTGGGGTCTCGCTCTGGCTCAGGCTGGTCTTGAACTCATGAACTCAGGCAATCCACCCACTTTGGCCTCTCTATCCTGTAATAGAATCCAGTGATAGAAGATAAAAATAAAATAGAGGGGCTCGGTGCCTGTGGCTCAAGTGGTTAAGGCACCAGCCACATATACCTGAGCTGGCAGGTTCCAATCCAGCCCAGGCCCACCAAACAACAATTATGGCTACAACCAAAAAATAGCCGGGCGTTGTGGCAGGCACTTGTAGTCCCAGCTACTTGGGAGGCTGAGGCAGGAGACCCGCTTGATCCCAGGAGTTGGAGGTTGCTGTGAGCTGTGATGCCATTGCACTCACCCAGGGCGACAACTTGAGGCTTTGTCTCAAAAAAATTAATTAATTAGTTAAATAAAATAAAGGAAATATGGGAGGTGGTGATCCAGGGAGAGACCCTGTAGGTGCAAAGGTTGTGAGGCTAAAACGAGCTTGGAGAATGGAGGGACAGAAAGGGGGCTGTGTGGTTAGAGAAATGGTGATAGTGAGTGTCAGGCTGAGGGGGGAGAGGTCAGCAAGGCCAGATACTTGAAAGCATAAACAGGGCAGAGGCTGTGGCCAGTGCAGAGGACTGTCAAGACACAGACAAGCTGGGTCTTGTTTACACAGAGCTGTGGGTCAGCCGCCACGCCTGGCTATCTAGCAACCCTGAGTGGACTCTTGACCCTCCCCAGCCAGGGGAGGCCCTTCGTCCTGCCTGAATGGATCCAAGAGGTTAGACCACAGCCTCCCCTCTGGGAAGAGGACCTACCATGACTTACTGGGAGCCAGGCTCTGCCTGTTAGTTTACATGCTTAATTGGCTCATTACGCCCTGGCATCAGGTTAGTTTTCTCCCCATTTCAAAGAAGAGAAAACTGATGCTTAGAGAGATAGAGTGATCTGCCCAAGGCCACGCAGCCAGTGAGTGGCACGTCTCGGGTTTGACCTCAGTGTGTTGGACACCGTAATGTCCCCTCTTGGCCCTGCACTGCTGCCTCCTAGGAAATAGCAGTGGAGAGGCCTCAGCCAGCTGTGTCTCCTCATGTGGGTCCCGTGACCTCTATGACCTCAGTTCTCTGTCTGGGAAACACATGAGATGAGGTCAGGACCTTGATGGCCCCTCCCACGAGGAAGTGGAGTTCCCAAAGTGCTGAGCAGGCAACTTCGCATTCACCCTCACAGTGACCCCATTGGACAAAGGAGGGGTCAAAGGAGGCTCAAAGAGGGGAAGTGAGTTTCCAGGGAGGACCCAGGATGACTCTGTTTGTTGAGTGGTGAACTCCCAGAATGGGAAACCCAAGGATATGGAGACTTTGGAGTGGGGCAGTGGGACAGGAGCAAGGACACCCAGGGACCTGGGCCCCCAGCCCCTGCCCCTTTATTGCATCCTGGGCTAGTTCCTGAGAGGGATGGGCAGGGGCAGTGTCCCCACCTCCCCACTCAGTCCAGGCTCTGGGTCCTGCCCATGCAAACAGGAAATGCCACAACTGTCCCCATCCCCACCCTGGACCATGGGAACACTCTGCCTGGGATTCCAGTGCTCCCGGCACTAGCCTAGCATCAGTGGGCTCTGTAAGGGCCTACGTGACCTTGAGCAAAGCCCTTCCTCTCTGTGGGCCTTGGCCTTTCCCTCAGTCATCACAGACTCTGCGTCCAACCACTTCTGCCACCTCCTGGCTATGTGACTTTGGGCAGGTGGCTCACATCTGAAGGTCAGCTCCCTCTCTCGTAAAGTGGAGGTCAGTGCACACGTGCTCCATCAACAGAGCCATTGTGACCCCAAGCAGGGGCACGATGGGGAAGGCTAGCCTCTGAGAATGACATCCAGGCTTTCCCTGGACTTAGACCATGCCAGGTGCCTCTCTGCTCCTAAGTCTTCCACTCTGTAGAAGAAGCAAAGCTGCATCCTGGTCGAATCCTGGGTTACTGCAGAGACTAAAGAACAGGAAAAGTGGCTCGCACCTGTAGCTCAAGTGGCTAAGGCTCCAGCCACACACACCAAAGCTGTTGGGTTCGAATCCAGCCTGGGCCTGTCAAACAACAATGGCAACTACAACCTAAAAATAGCCTCCCAAGTAGCTGGATTACAGGCGCCTGACACAATGCCCAGCTATTTTTTGGTTGCAGCCGTCATTATTGTTTGGCGGGCCCAGGTTGGATTTGAACCTGCCAGCTCAGGTGTATGTGGCTGCCACCTTAGCTGCTTCAGCCACAGGCACTGAGCCAGATGCAGGCTTTTGAGAGGATCTGGAGAAGAGAAAGCACAGGCAGGACAAAATAGGGTCGGTGGGATGGGTGGACAGGACCAGATCCCACCCCCCGGGGGCTTGCAGAGCTCTAGTGGGGGACCCGGTAGGAGAAACAGGCCTGGGACAAAGGTGGCTCTGTTCCCTCTCTCCTTATGGTCCTTCCAGCCAGAAGGCAGGTGCTCCCAGGTGCCAGGCCTCCTATGAGTGGTCTCACTCCTCCCAGAGCCTTCTCAGCAAGCCACAACCCCACAGAATTGGTTCAGTCTGGAAGATCAGAGAGGTACAGCAACTTGCCTGAGATCACATAGCAGAGTGGCTACCCCTTCTTCAAACCCTCCCTGGGGACAGCAGGAGTCCCAGGTGTGAATGGGAAGGAACCATTTGCCAGTTTCCTATTGGGAGGATAATGTGGGACCCAGACCCTGAATAGACTGGAGGAAACGAATACACCAGGGTAGGTTCCTCTGAGGCACCAAATGTGCAATGGGCTTCTGCATTGGGCCTGTCCTGACTGGTGCCAGGCAGACAAGATGAACAGGGTGGGGGAGAAGGAAAACACGGAGCAAGGAAGGCAGCCAGTGTGGAAGGAGGGCTCTGAGGAGGGGACATGGGGAGCCTGTGCGCCAGACAGCTCATGCTTTCTGCTCAAGGTGGGAACCCAGGGGGCTCTGAGTGGAGGAAGGACTTGGTGTGACTTAGGTTCTCTGGCCAAGTGTGACAGAAGGAGGGAGAGGGGGAGGCAAGGAGTCCCAGGAGAGGCCCCTGACACAGGATGTGACAGGATGGAGCTGGACCAGGAGGTGGCAGGACTGGAAACATAGTTGAATCCTGAGTCTGTTTTCATTCTCAAATCCTCCCCAGGTGGAATTCTGTCCCTATTTGGCAGCTGAGGTTCACAGAGATCAAGTCAGACGCTGGGTAGGGGGCCTCAGGTCTTGCAGCCAGGCCTGGGAAACCTGCTTCACCTCAGGACTTGGGTGTGGCCAGGACAAGCTTCCTCCACCTGGAAATCCTCCCCCTGCCCCGGCCCTCCTGACAGCCCACCCTGCAGTCCCACAGGCTTCCCCAGCCCAGCCACCTGGGAAAATGGTAATGCTGCAAGATCATTACCGTTGTCATTAGACAATCAATAAACTGCGATTAGAAATCATATAGGCTCGGCGCCTATAACTCAACCGGCTAAGGCGCCAGCCACGTACACCTAAGGTAGCGGGTTCGAATCCCCAGCCCGGACC
>NW_003852418.1:11477520-11482385 GCF_000181295.1 Otolemur garnettii | reverse complement strand
AAAAAAAAAAAAAAAAAGAAATCATATAAATAGGGCTGGTTGCAGTGGCTCATGCCAACAATCCTAGCACTCTGGGAGGCTGAGATGGGTGGATTGCCTGAGCTCACAGGTTCAAGACCAGCCTGAGCAAGAGTAAGACTCCATCTCTAAAAATAGCTGGGTGTTGTGGCGGGCACCCATAGTCCCAGCTACTTGAGAGGCTGAGGCAAGAGAATCACTTGAGCCCAAGAGTTTGAGGTTGCTATAAGCTATGACGCCACGACACTCTACCAAGGGTGACAAAGTAAGACTGTCTCAAAAATAAATAAATAAAATTGTATAAATAAAATTCTAAGGCTGTTGATAAAAGTATATTGTTATCCCCTATTTCAGAGCTGAAGACATCTGTGGGCACATCTGTGGGAGTGTCACTGCCTGGTCAGAGTCAAACTTCTTTCACAGATGAAACAGGCTATCCTGAGGTTCCAGGCAGACTCCCTTACAGGACAAGTGCAGAAGCCCAGGCCGGCTCAGGGACCGACCCCTGCTCTTGGCCGCACAGAGACCCCAGGGCAAGTCTTTGCTGAGTGGCCCCTCCCCAGGATCCCCACAAACTGGGGGCTTTCTGGGCCCTGCAGGAAGTGGCCACGGCTAGGACAGGCCTGCTGCTTTGATCAGCTTTACGAGTCATGGCTGTTTATGGAGTCCCTGCCACCCGGGCTGTGTCTTGTCACTGGCACTCAGAATATTAGCAGTCCCCAGAGAGTCTACAGGGCAGCCGGGTCTTGGCCCCATTTCCTCCAGCCTGGCCGCACCCTGCCCCCTGGCCTCAACCCCTGGGAAAGGGAGGGGCAGTAGCAGGCCCAGAGGGTCACCTCAAGCCTGATCCCTGGGTGGGGGGAGGGGTCCTAGCAGTCCCTCTGCAAATACAAACGCAAAATTAGCTCCACCTCAGGGCTCACCTGCAGCTTCCCCACCCACTCCACCCTCTCCTCCCCCTGGAGCCTCCTGTCACCTCTTCAGAGAGGCTTCCCTGACCTCCTCACCAAAGTCACCCTTTAGCACACTCTTGATTTCTTTTTCTGTGCTCCGGCTCATTCCCTCTCACGGATTGCCCGTGTCCTTCCCGAGTATAAGGACTTCCTCTGTCCTGCTCACTCCTATGCCCGCAGCACCTAGTATGGCTCTAGAACACAGTAGGCACTCTCTAAGTGTTTCTTGAGCAAAAGAAATGATAAACTCTTCAGCGAGGGTGGGCTGTGGGCAGCCTGAGGCCCCAATCATCAAAGCTCCCCACACCCACCCCATGCCTGCGCCTGGTAAATTCTCTGGGGCAGGCTCAGCGTCCGTAGCGCCAGCCACATACACCGGAGTTGGTGAGTTTGAGCCTGGCCCGGGCCTCCTAAAAAACAATGACAACTGCAACAAAATAAAATAGCTGTGGCAGGCGCCTGTGGTCCCAGCTACTTGGGAGACTGAGGCAAGAGAATGGCTTGAGCCCAAGAGTTTGAGCTTGCTGTGAACTGTGACGCCACAGCACTCTACCGAGGGTGAAGTGATGGGACTCTGTCTCAAAAAAAAAAAAAAAAATTCTCTGGGGCAGAGATGCTTAATGCAGAGGAGAGTTTCAGACCCCCTTTGCAGATGCAGAAACTGAGGCTTAGAGAGGGAATTTGCCCAGTGTCCCAGCTTGAAGGAGACACTATCTCAAGCTCCTCTGCCCAGATGCCCTGTCTTTGCTCCCCTTCCCGCACCACTTTCCACTTCCTCACCCTCCACCACACCCCACCCTTGGGGCCTGGCTCACGCCTGTGTTGGCTCCTGACAAGAAGCTGCAGGGGACAGGTGTCCGACCAGCCATTCCGGTTCCAGGGCAGTGTATGGGGGCACTCCCCCCCAGGGGCAATGCTGCAGATGACAGTGGACACCTGCTCCCACACCTGCCCCTGCTCCTCACCACCATTCAGGCCTTGCTATTCTCTCAATACCCACAGGGCCACAATGGGCTGTTTTGTCCTCTGCGACTCTAGGACTCCCCCCTTTCCACTCTTAGCTCCCTGCTCCACCCCCCTCGGCTCCCTGCCCTGTGCTCTGTGACCTGGGGCAGGTGCACCTGTCACTCTGGCTGGAGGAGAAGGCAGCAGGTGGGAGTTGTTCAGCCTGCTCCCTGCACAGACACAGTGCTCAGTGGCCTCCTCACTCCCACCCCCACCAGCTGGGGAACTGTGGGGGAGGGGGGATCAGCGGCCAGGGAGCAGGGAGTAGGGTGACATCACACAGGCACCTGCTAGGGACTGGATGCCTCCCATTTTCACTGAACTCTCTAGGCTTTCTAACAACCCTGGAGGGAGTCACTGCGGTCATCCCTTATTCTAGCCGGGCAACAGAGGTTCAGAAACAGAGAGGGCAGGCCACTTGCTTAAGGTCACATAGTATGCAATATTCGAACCCAAGTCTTTGTGTTCTTCCTGTTGCTCCAACTTATCTTTCCTTGTATTTCCTTGGGATGTCACTACAGCCTTTGCTGAAAACCTGCTATGTGCTGGGCATTCAGCCATGCCCATGTTTTTTCAAATTATTCATTCAGCAGACATGGACTTGCTAGGCACTCTGCTCAGTCTGGGGACACAGCATGAATGGGACAGACAGACCAGATCGCCCTCAGGGAGCTGACCTTCCAGTGGGGAGACAGAATAAACCAGCAAAAGGAGCAGTGAACTGGATCCTGTCAGATACAAGGGCAAGGAAAACACCAAAAGGGTGAGGTGCTGGGGACTCCATCCAGTGAGTGAGGTCAGGCTGCCTGCCGGGGACTCTCTGAGAAGGTGAGGCCTGCAGAGGAGAAGGAGCAGCTATGGGAAGAGGAGAAAGGGTATCCCAGGCAGCCGGATCTGCACCTGCAAAGGCCTGAACGTGGGAGGGAGGGTATCCAGCGTGTCTGACAACAATGAACAGGGCTGGGGGGCAGAGGACAGGGAAGGGAGCTCACTATGCAGAATAAGGTGGGCCTCTGTTTTCTAATCTGAAAACTGTGTTAAGCTATTACCGCCAAGACTGCAAAGACACAGGCCCATAAACAGAGTGAGCTGCTGGGCAGCACCTGTGGCTCAAGGAGCAGGGCGCTGGCCCCATATGCCGACAGTGGTGGGTTCAAATCCAGCCCCACCTAAAAAAAACTGCAAAAAAAAAAAAATTCCGGCTCAGCGCCTGTGGCTCAAGTGGCTAAGGCGCCAGCCACATACACCTAAGGTGGAGGGTTCGAATCCCAGCCCAGGCCCACTAAAACAACAATAATGATGGCTGCAACCAAAAAAATAGCTGGGCGTTGTAGCGGGCGCCTGTGGTCCCAGCTACTTGGGAGGCTGAGGCAGGAGACTCCCTTGAGCCCAGGAGTTGGAGGTTGCTGTGATGCCATGGCACTCCACCCAGGGCGACAGCTTGAGGCTCTGTCTCAAAAAAAAAAAAAATTTCCTTTGGGTGGCACCTGTGGCTCAAAGGAGTAGGGCTCTGGCCCCATATACAGGAGGTAGCAGGTTCAAGCCCAGCCCTGGCCAAAAAAAAAAAAAAAAAACCACAGCCCCCCCCACCCCGTGGGGTCATCAAACCCCCTCTTTCTCTAGGGATACCATTTTTTTTTTGCAGTTTTTGGCCAGGGCTGGGTTTGAACCCGCTACCTCTGGCATATAGGACCAATGCCCTGCTCCTTTGAGCCAAGGCGCCACCCCGGGATACCATTCTTTTGCCTCTCCCTCCTCAATCTAAGAAGGCTTGGGCAGAGGAAAGAGCTGGAGCTGGAACAGCTGTGACTTCTGTGATCCTGCCTGTGAAATGGCCACAGTCCTGCTTCCCTCTTTACAGGGAAAGTTGGCAGCACTCTGAGAATGGGCCTGGCACTCAGCAGGTGCTCAGTTTTCCTTCCTTGGGGGTGAAATAGGGAAGCTTAACCCAATGGAAGCTCAAACCTGCTCAGCAGCTGGAACTGGAAGCTCAGGCCCTATTCCTGCCCCAGCAAGAAGGTTCTTAGCCCCAGGTCAGGCCCAGAGAGCCAATCTCTCTGCTTGCCTGTGGGGCAAGTTGCCTGGTCAGAGGCTGTGTGAAGATTGCCAGTCCAGAGGCCACCTCCTCAAAAGCTTCAGTTCCCCCAAGATCTGGGGTGGCGGAGGCTCTAGGGCCAGTCACTGTGTAGCCAAACAGTGACTCAAGAAAACCCAGGTTCCCAGCATCCAAACTGCCCTATCATACAGACGAAGAAACCGAAGTTTAGGGAGAGCACGGCAGTTGTCCAAGGTCACAGGCTGGAAAGGCAGGAGCTTGAAACTGAACCCTGCTCTGGCTGACTCTAAAATTTACTTTTTTTTTTTCCCCTAAAACTTAGTTTTTCTTTCTTCTTCTTTTTTTCTTTGAGACAAAGTCTCAAGCTGTAGCCCTGGGTAGAGTGCTGTGGCATCATAGCTCACAGCAATCTCCAACTCTTGGGTTCAAGCGATCCTCTTGCCTCAGTTTTCCTATATTTAATAGAGATGGGGGTTCATTTTTGCTCAGGCTGGTCTTGAACTCATGAGCTCAAAGAATCCACCTGCCTTGGCCTCCTAGAATGCTAGGATTATAGGTGTGAGCCACCATGTCCAGCCTAAAACTTACTTTTTCTTTTTTAGACAGAGCCTCAAGCTATCCCCCGGGTAGAGTGCCGTGGCATCACAGCTCACAGCAACCTCCAACTCCTGGGGCTCAAGAGATTCTCCTGCCTCTGCCTCCCAAGTAGCTGGGACCACAGGCACCTGCCACAACACCAGGCTATTTTTTGGTTGCAGCCATCATTGTTGTTTGGCGGGCCTGGGATAGATTCCAACCCACCAGCTCAGGTATATGTGGCTGGCACCTTAGCC
>NW_003852418.1:11451665-11477500 GCF_000181295.1 Otolemur garnettii | reverse complement strand
CAGCTCACAGCAACCTCCAACTCCTGGGGCTCAAGCGAGTCTCCTGCCTCAGCCTCCCAAGTAGCTGGGACCACAGGCGCCTACCACAACTCCTGGCTATTTTTTAGTTGCAGCCATCATTGTTATTTGGCGGTCCCAGGCTGGATTTGAACCCGCTACCTTAAGTGTATGTGGCTGACGCCTTAGCCACTTGAGGCCGAGCCAAACTTACCTTTTCTTTTCTTTTCATTTTTTCTTTCTTTCTTTTTTTTTTTTTGTGGAGATAGAGTCTCAATTTTATCGCCCTTGGTAGAGTGCCGTGGGTGCTCCAACTTACAGTAACCTCCAACTTCTGGGCTTAGGCGATCCTCTTGCCTCGACCTTCTAAGTAGCTAGAACTACAGGCGCCCACCACAATGCCCGGCTATTTTTTTGTTGCAGTTTGGCTGGGTTCAAACCTGCCACCCTTGGTATATGGGGCTGGCGCCCTACCCACTGAGCCATAGGTGTCACCCTTCTTTTTCTTTCTTAAAACAAGATCTTACTCTGTCACCCAGGCCTGAGACACCTCAAACTCCTGGCCTCAAGGGATCCTTCTGCTTCAGCCTCCCAAATGCTGGGATTACAGGAGTGAGCCACCACGCCCAGCCTGGAACTTTTTCTACTAAACTGCAATCCCTGCTCCCCACCCATTCTTTCATTTCATTGTCAGAATAACCCAGTGAAGTCTGTATTTAGAGCATGTCTGTTGCACAGATGAGGAAAACCAGTCTTAGAAGTAACTTCTCTGAGGACTTAAAGAGACAGGGCTTTTGTAATTTATTTATTGAGCACCTACTTTGTGTCAGGCCAAATAGATGAGCAAGGACCAAAACAGATAACCCCAGATTTTGTGGCCTCACCGCCCTGGCAGAGACATACATCAAAATATTCAAGAAATGGGCTTGGCACCCATAGCTTAGTGGTTAGGGCGCTGGCCACATACCCTGCGGCTGGTGGGTTCAACCCTGCCCGGGCCTGCTAAAAAACAACTACAACAAAAAATAGCTAGGCATTGGGGCAGGCACCTGTAATCCCAGCTACTTGAGAGGCTGAGGCAAAAGAATCACTTAAGCCCAAGAGTTTGAGGTTGCTATGAGCTATGATGCCACAGTACTCTACTGAGGATGACATGGTGAAACTGTGTCTCAAAAAATAGTAATAATTGGGCGGCGCCTGTGGCTCAAGGAGTAGGGTGCTGACCCTATATAACAGAGGTGGCAGTTCAAACCTGGCCCCAGCCCAAACTGCAACAACAACAACAACAGTAATAATAATTCAAGAAATGGGCTTGGCATGGTGGCTCACACCTGTAATCCTAGCACTCTAGGAGGCAGGAGAATCACTTGCACCTATTAGTTTGAGGTTGCAATGAGCTATGATGATGCCACTGTACTCTACTTGGAGCTATGGAGTGAGACTCTTTAAAAAAAAAAAAAAAAAATTTCGGTCGGGCGAGGTGGCTCACGCCTGTACTCCTAGCATTCTGGGAGGCTGAGGCTGGTGGACTGCCTGAGCTCATGACCAGGCTGGTGGATTGCCTGAGTTCAAGACTAGCCTGAGCAAGACTCTGTCTCTAAAAAATAGTTGGGCATTGTGGTGGGCACCTGTAGTCCCAGCTACTTGGGAGGCTGAGGCAAAAGAATTGCTTGAGCCCGAGAGTTTGAGGTTGATGTGAATACCATGAGCACTCCACTCAGGGTGACAGAGTGAGACTTTTGTCTCAAAAAAAATAAAAATTCAAGCAATAATATGCAATAAGCTTTGCAGACAGGTCACAGTTTAAACCCCAGTTATAATTTTGCTAGCTGTGTGATCTTGGGCATATTACTTAAACTCTCTGTGCCTCAGTTTCCCCATGTATAAAATGGGAGATAAGGCTCAGTGCCTGTAGCTCAGTGAGTAGAGCACTGGCCACATACACCAAAGCTGGCAGGTTCGAGCCCAGCCCGGGCCTGCTAAACAACAATGACAACTGCAACTAAAAAATAGCCAAGCATTGTGGCAGGCACCTATAGTCCCAGCTACTCAGGAGGCTGAGGCAAGAGAATCACTTAAGCCCAAGAGTTTGAGGTTGCTGTGAGCTGTGACACCACGGCACTCTACTGAGGGCGACATAGTAAGACTCTGTCTCAAAAAAAAAAAAAGGGAGATAATATTAATACCTACCTCATAAGGTTGTTCATAGTTTTTAGTCCAGGGTAAGTACTCTGTAAAGTTATTATTCTCTGTTCTTTAATTTTAAAAATCTTTATTGACACTGTGTACCAGGCTCTGGTCTGGGGACACAGAAGTGCCTGAGATGACATAGTCATTGCTTTCACAAAGGTCTAGTTTGACCCTAAGTGTCCTGACTTCCCGGCCAGCAGCCACAGAACTACTTCCATGAACCCCCTCCACTCTTTCCCGAAGCCTCTCGTAATAAACCTGGTCTGCTGGGACCTGTGTCACTCTGGAACTCTTAGGCCAACTCTGCCATAGTACCTCATCACATATAGGTGCCCAGATCTACCTTCTGGATGGAGAGAAGGCCTTAGGCACTGGCAGGTATTTTATCCATTAAGGTCCTGGCAAACACCAGGGATGGGCAGAGTGGGAGTAAGAAATGATTTTTTCAGGCATAATGATCCCTCCCCTGCTGTCCAGGTGTGGATCCCCTGGGCAGTCACAGGTGCCTACCATGTGTTTCCTCCCCCAGGCCTGGCCATGAGGAAACTGAACACAGAGTACAGTTAAAACTGAACACAGAGAGACCTGGTAACTTCTCTAGGAAACACAGCAAGCACCTATCCTCGGGCCTCAGCCAAGAAGCAGAGACCACTGTGAGACTCCTGTGGCTCAAAGGAGTAGGGTGCTGGTCCCATATGCCAGAGATGGCAGGTTCAAAACCAGCCCCAGCCAAAAACTGCAAAAAAAAAAGAAGCAGAGACCACAAAGGAACAGAGAAGTCTCTTTTGATCCCAGCAGAGTTTTAAACGACTAGAAGTCTTTGCCCACAAATTGTCCATCAAAATTCAGACACCATTTCTCATGTCAACAAGCTGGCTTTCCCATGCAGCAATGACTCCTGCACACACTCTCCACCAAGCCCTATTGCCTCACCCTTAGTTCATTTCATTGCTTATGACTATCTGTGCACATAAGTGTTCACTCATGACCATCTGTGTCTATTTGTGTGTCCCCCCCCACACGTTTGTCCCTACATACATGTCTATGCTCACGTGTATCCACTCTTGAACACATCTTTTCATACATGTGTGTTCATCTGTGCACATGCATTAGCACACTGTCTCGTCCCATGCTACGCGTGAGCTTAGTGCATGCAGTTGCCCCACCATGTGTGTACACAGACCCCTATGGGGTCCAAGAAGGCCAGAGCTCCCTGGGGGACCCCAGATGCTCAAGCTCCCCCATCCCAGGCCTGAAAATGTCCACCACCCCTCCCATTTTCCACAAGGGCTTCTGACCCCATAGGAACCCTGAAAGGCCTAGAAAAGACTGCTGAGCTGAGCCCCACCCTCATTAACCACCTGATGCCTCCTGCTGCTAGGGCTGCTGGGTGATGGGCCCTCCTGCTGCTCAGAGGTGCTGCTGGCTTGTGTGTGTCTATAGGTGTCCAGCCAATGCCCTGGCACCCACAGGAACCCTGAAACTTGTCACCCTATCACAATCAAAAAATGCAGACTCTCCTACTGCACTCATAACGCACACCCATACACACCACTCTCCCCCAAATTCACAACAGACACATAGCACTCAGCACCCACAAAAGAAACAGACATATGACACACAAAGACCTGCATGTAGACAATCACACCAAATCCCAGACATGCAACACCCATACACTGCACACACCCACAGAATCTACTGATACACAAGCAGCCCAAAGCAGAGACACACCACACAGGTGCACAGGCCCTACATCACAGACACATATGTCCCCACCATTCAAGGCTACCCCAACTGGCTCCACAATCCCAGTGACACCGTGCGGAGCTCTGTCCCTCCTGTTCTCGCCCACCTGACATCTGCTTCTTCCAGAAAGCCCCTGATGTTTCCATGGCACCCTCCCTGGACAGCACCCAGATTGTTCATCTGACACACAGCCCTTCCCACCCACCACTTCTCCATCAGTAAGTACCTAGGTGGTGCCCACCTGATAACCAGTCCCATGGGGCCTGTTGATAGCCCAGGGCCAGAACCAACCATCTGGGAACAAAACCCAGCTCTACCCTTTATTACCTTGTGCCTCAGTTTTCCTATCTGTGAAATGGGTGCAATAGCAGCTGTTGGGCTCCTGGATGACCTAATTACTTTAAAGGCTCAATAAAGGGCCCTTATTACTCTTATTACTACTGTTGAGGTGTATCCAGTCTTTTCACCCAAGATCTTTCATCTGGGCTTCCTTTGCTGGATTTCTGAACTCCCCATGGGCAAGGACAGTGTCTACTTCATTCCTCACTGATCCAGCTCAGTAAACTCTGATGGAATGAATGAATACATGAATAAAAGAACAAAGGAGGGCAGCACCTGTGGCTCAAGAAGTAGGGTGCCAGCCCCATATACTGGAGGTGGTGGGTTTAAATCTGGCCCTGGGCTCGGCGCCTATAGCTCAACCGGCTAAGGCGCCAGCCACATACACCTAAGGTGGCGGTTCGAATCCCCAGCCCGGACCCGCCAAACAACAATGACGGCTGCAACCAAAAAATAGCCGGGCGTTGTGGCGGGCGCCTGTGGTCCCAGCTACTTGGGAGGCTGAGGCAGGAGACTCGCTTGAGCCCAGGAGTTGGAGGTTGCTGTGAGCTGTAATGCCACGACACTCTACCCAGGGGGACAGCTTGAGGCTCTGTCTCAGAAAAAAAAAAAATAAAATAAATAAATAAATAAATCTGGCCCTGGCCAAAAATTGCAAAAACAAACAAAAAAAGGAATGAATGAACCAGTTCCAAGGCCTGTTCCAGTGTCCCAGCTCAGTAAGGCAGTAGGAATACGAATCAGCAAGATCAGGCCTCAGCCAGCAAAGGCTTGGATCAGATGCTGGCAAACAGGTCTCATGGTCGGGTTTGCTGCTGAATCTGGCGAGAAAGGCAAAAGTAGGCTGAGTGCGGTGGCTCACAGCTGTGATCCTAGCCTTCTGGGAGGCTGAGATGGGATGATCGCTTGTGCTCAGGAGTTAAGAGACCAGGCTGAGCAACAGTGAGACCCTGTCTCTACTAAAAATAGAAAAACTAGCTGGATGTTGTAGTGGGTGCCTGAAGTCTCAGCTACCGGAGAGGCTGAGGCAGGATCACTTGAGCCCAGGAGTTGAGGTTGCTGTGAGCTAGACTGATGCCACCACACTCTAGCCTAGGCAACAGAATAAGACTCTGTCTCAAAAAAAAAAGGCAAAAATAGTCCTGGAAATCCTTAAATTGCTGAAATGCATAGAAGACAGGTACCTCCCATCTTTCCTCCTGCCCCCTCTTGGCTATCTGCTCCAGCCACACTGACCTCCTGTCCATTCCTCGAATCCACAGGGCACATTCCAGACCCGAGGCCTTTGCCCTGCCCCTGCTGTTCCCGCTGCCTGGAATGCTCTTCTTGACCTCTTGATATCTGCCTCCCTCTCTTACCTCCTTCATGTCTCTGCTCAAGGCTGTCATCCTGTCAATGAGGCCATCCCTGACCCCACCACATATCCACTGCCCTCAGCTCTGTTCTCTGACTGCCTCACTGCTGCCGTCCTCGGCTCTCACCACTGCCCGATGTTGCTGTCTCCCCAAAAGCTCCCGGGGCAGGGTCCTATTTTACCCAAAGTTGTAACTCTGGCATCAAAAACACTGCCTGGCACATGGTAAGTGGGTTAAGTATCTGTTAAATGAATAAATCAACACAATAGAATAGAAAGGAATGGGCTCGGCGGGTGTAGCACAGTGGTTACAGCGCCAGCCACATACACTGAGGCTGGCGGGTTCGAATCTGGCCCCAAGCCAGCTAAAACAATGACGACTGCAATAACAACAACAAAAAAGTAGCCGGGTGTTGTGGCTTGGGAGGCTGAGGCAAGAGAATTGCTTAAGCCCAAGAGTTTGAGGTTGCTGTGAACTGTCATGCCACGGGACTCTATCAAGGGCAACATAGTCAGACTCTGTCAAAAAAAAAAAAAAAAAAAAAAGAATAAGAATAGAAAGGAGTGAAAGGCTCTAGAACAGACCAGAACACCTAACAGAACAGAAACAATACAGTGGAATCGACATGCTATATATACCCTGCCGACCCAACACTATCCAGCAAAGCCAGGCTGACACTCAAAGCTTCAACAGAATTGACAGAACAGCCAAGAACCCCATCCTACAACTGTGACCCAGTCCCCAATGGGCACCATGGGACAGATGGCTAAGAGCTGCCTTTGGGTTGGGGTTTTTCCATGTCCCCTCCCTCAGAAGATCTGGCCCAGCTGTCCTGGTCTGAGGGCTCTTCCACCCACTCTGTCCCTGTTCCTGCCCAGCTGGACAGGTCAGGGATGGTTTCTGGTCTGGGCACCAGAGCTCTGGCTTTTGTCTGGGGTGATTCCTGCTGAGTCACTGGCCACGGCTCTGGCTGGGATCCCATGGGCCTGATTGTGCTGGTGGGGGGACCATGGCTGGGGAATGACACACTGAGTGTACGTGTGCATATGGCTGGGGTGGTGCTCGGCTGGCCACAGACTGCTGCTTCTCCCCCTCACTGGTGGCTTCTGTTCACCTTTCCCACAGTCTGATGGTGACTGAGAACTCTTCTTCCCACTGGCTACCTCCCGGGCCTGACCAAGGCCCTGGCTAGACTGATGATGATGAAAAAAAGGGAGAGGCTCAGTGCCTATGGCTCAAGTGGCTAAGGCGCCAGCCATGTAGACCTAAGGTGGCGGGTTCAAATCCAGCCCGGGCCTGCCAAAACAACAATGACAGCTGCAACCAAAAAATAGCCGGGCATTGTGGCTGGTGCCTGTGGTCCCAGCTACTTGGGAGGCTGAGGCAGGAGACTCGCTTGAGCCCAGGAGTTAGAGGCTGCTGTGAGCTGTGATGCCACAGCACTCTACCCAGGGGGATAGCTTGAGGCTCTATCTGAAAGAAAGAAAGAAAGAAAGAAAGAAAGAAAGAAAGAAAGAAAGAGAGAGAAAGAGAAGGAGGGAAGACTTAGGGGACTCCCTCCCTGTTAGAAACCCTCCATGGCAGAAGGCTGACTAGCAAGAAGTTGCCCCTGCCCAGAGAAGACGTGGGCCTTTCCTTGGGAGCCAAACCCACCTCCGGGGCTCATTTCAGGGCAGAGTAAGGTGGGAGGGTCTGCCTATCTGCCTGGAAGGTTTGGGGGGCACTGATCCCAGTTTGAACATTATCCTGGTACTTCCTTCTCCCTTAGTCCTCATCCAGTGCATGACTGAGACAGGTCAGTTCTCCCCAAAACCTTCCTGGAATCTGACCATGTCTTACCACCTCTGTAGCCCTCTGCTCAGGACCCTCCAGGGGCTGTCACCTCCCTCAGAGCAAAAGCTGAATCGTGCCCATTTCCTGCTGGATCTGCCTGCCCCTTCCCTAGCTAGTCTTATCTCACCTCGCCTACCCTGTTCTCACCACACTGGCCTCCTGGCTGCTCCTTGGTTACAAAGGCCATATACCTGCCTCAGGGCCTTTGCACTTGCTGTGCCCTCTGCCCAGAGCTTTCCTTCCACAGATACTCACATAGCTCCCTCCCTGCCTTCCTTCCTATCTCTGCCTGACATCCCCTCCTGACAGACAGATGTATTGTGCTGTTTCCCTTCATAGAATAGCAGGGCCATGCAGGCAGGCAGGGAGGTTGTCTGCTCTGTCCTTTGTTTTATCCCACATGCCCAAAGCAGGGCCCTGTCCATGGCAGGTGCTCAAAACATTTTGGGCAAATAAATGATGGATGGAGAGAGAAGCAGGAAGAGCATGCTTTACAGTTCAGGTGGTCAAGGGAAGCTTCTCTGAAAACGTGACACTGAAAGCAACAAAGTGGAAAAAAATAAAAGAAGAAAGAAATAGGAAGGCCCAGCACAGTGGATCACACCTGTAATCCTAGCACTCTGGGAGGCTGAGGTTAAAGGATAAGAGATGTCATTTTAGAAAAATTATCTGAGCACTGCAGTAGATGGCTGTAGTCCCAACAACTCAGGAGGCTGAGGCAGGAAGATCACGTGAACCCAGGAGTTTGAGGTTGCTGTGAACTATGACACCATGGCACTCCTGCCTGGGCAACAGAGTGAGACTCTGTCTCAAAAAAAAAAAAAAAAAAAAGAAAGAAAGAAAGAAAGAAAGGAAAGGAAAGGTGGGGCAGCACCTGTGGCTCAGTGAGTAGGGCGCTGGCCCCATATACCGACGGTGGCAGGTTCCAGCCCAGCCCCAGCCAAACTGCAACAAAAAATAGCCAGGCACTGTGGCATGCGCCTGTAGTCACAGATGCTCAGGAGGCTGAGGCAAGAGAATCAATCGCCTGGGCCCAGGAGTTGGAGGTTGCTGTGAGCGGTGACCTGTGACGCAATGGCACGCTACTGAGGATGACAAGGTGAGACTCTGTCTCTAAAAGAAAAATAAATTGAAAGAAGCTTATGAAACTCTGTGTGTACGTGTGGCTGGTAGGAGGGTTGGGAAATTGTGCGGATTGAGTTTGCCCCCTGTGACCCAGGCAGGGCAAGGACCCTGCTCTGACACCCCAGGACCCTCTTGGTGTTGGACAAGGTCCTGACAGGTGCTCTCTGTCCCATCCAACAATGGCTATGCCTGGTATCTCTACTCTCCACTTCCCCTCCAGACTCCCCCCCTCCCCTGCCTCCACCCACCTCCTCCTTTCCCCCCTGGCAGCACCGGGAAAATGTGACTCAGGAGTCTGGCGGCTCAGGCTTCCCTCCTCCCCATGTCCTGGCTGCTGGGCTGGAGCCAGCCTTGGCCTGACGTCCAACCTCCTCCAGCCTGACGCGACTCCAGCCCAGCCAGGAGCGCCCCATTCCGCACAGAGATATTCTGTGGGGACTCTTACTGGTGGCAGTGACTTGAGTACAAGCGGCAGCCTGAATCATATACGTACTCCCTTCCCAACCCCGGGTCAGGACTATTGTCATTTTTCAGGGAAGGCTCAGAGAGGCTGCAACACTTGTCACACAGAAGTGGCACCTGGTGCTGGCAGTGGCAGTGCCTGGGGGACAAGTCTGAGCCTTCATCGGTGTAGACAGATCACACATTTCCTCAGGGACCTCTCAGGCAGGAGGGACCCTGGGCTGCAGACCTGGCCTTGGATCCTAACACCCCCATCCCCAGAGCTGGGGCCTCCTTTCTCTCACTAACCTCCAACACACATAGCAAAAAAAAGAACGAGGCCAAGAGTCCAGGATGAAAAATACCCAGCAAAGGGGACACAGGGCACCGCCTGGCTGCCTATATCCTCTCCTCATTTCTTCCACCAGCAACAGCCCTGCCCATCAGCCAGTGACATCAGCTGAACATAGTGGCTTCATTAAACACTCTCCCAGCCTTGCCTGAGAACCATACAAGATGTTTCAGAAGGTGGGTCCCATCCAGATCCTGCCCCAGACCAGCCACTGCTCAGCGTTTCAACCCTGGGCAAGCATCTCCACCTCTCTGGGTCTCAGTTTCCCATCTGTACAGCGGGGCTTACAATCGTGCCCAGCCTTCCAGGGTGGTTTTGTGCACTGAGTCAGTGCGCGCAAGCCCCAGCACACTGCTTGGCACACAACAAGTGCCCAGAAAATGTTCCCATTGTTTTCCACAGGCCCCAAGTCTGTGCCAAGCCTTAGCTAAGAAGCTTGGGGACGCCCACCCCTGTGCACACATTAAAAGCTTGCCTGTGGAACTTCTCCGTCACCCCATCCCTCCCATCAGAGTCACATATCCAGGTCCGATTTTTATTCTTTGGCATCCACTGAACAGGCCACAGTTGTTATTATTTCTGGCCTGAAATGTGGTGTGGTTCTGGCAAATTAATGGGACCAGGCTACTTTTTCTTCTGATGAGGTGGTATCCCAGCATTTCTGGAAAACTGTGTGCTGTTTTCCGATCAAGAACATTCAATTGTAGCTTGGCCTTGGGACTTTCGAGGCAGACGCCACTTTCACTGCTGGGTTGTCTGCTCTTCCAACTCAGGAGAGGAGATTCTGGGGGCCCCTGACAACCTCATGCCCTCCCCCTGCCCGCAGGCCCTACCCAGACCAAAAGCAAGGCATCCCGTGTATCAGAAAAGGATGGGAAGGACTCCGAGGACAGCAGCAGGGCAGCCTCCTCATTTCCTCCTTCTAGCCTTCTAAGGAGGGAGTTTCTCTCCTTAGCAACATCTAATGTAGAAACAGAGGCTCAGAGAGGTAAACCAGCCTGCCCAACATCACACAGCCAGGAAGGGCATTAGAGGATGGAAATCAAACGTGTTGGGTAGAGCTTTGAGTCTTTCCTCAGCTTTCTCCCTAGACAGCACTCGCGAGGCTAAGCACGGACTGAAGTCACCCTTGTTCGCACTCTCTGCCTTCTCAGCTTGGGTTCAAGGTGGTTCAGAATCCAACAGACTCAGCATCTTCACTTCTTACCAGTGTGACCTTGGCTCTCGAATTCTACTTTCTAAGCCTCGTTTCAGAATGAAAACTCAGAATGGGGGCAACGTAGAGGCTCTCCTACTGGCTTGTTGTGAGACTTCCCCAAGATTACGGATGCTTTTAAAAACGCTTAGCTAGTGGGTCCCTGATAAATTAAGCACAGAATTAACATGTGACCCAGCAATTCTACTCCTAAATATGAATCCCAAAGAACTGAAAATAGTCAAACAAAAGCTTGTACACGAATGTCCGTGGCCCTATTCACAATAGCCGAAAAGTGGAAAGAACCCAAGTGTCCATCCACTGATGAA
Source organism: Otolemur garnettii (assembly GCF_000181295.1). Lineage (NCBI taxonomy): Eukaryota > Metazoa > Chordata > Mammalia > Primates > Galagidae > Otolemur > Otolemur garnettii. The sequence continues at coordinate 11,466,598 of NW_003852418.1, read as the reverse complement.
TGAATAAACAAAATGTGGTCTATTTACACAACAGAATATTACTCAGCCATACAAAAGAACTCCAGGCACCTACACACTACCTAGCACATACCGCAAACATGCCACAGCATGGATGGGCATGTGAAAGGAACCACAGAAGGCCACACATACGTGATTCCATTAGTAGGAAAGGGCAGATCCACGGAGACAGAAAGTAGGTTAGTGGTTGCCAGAGGCTAGGGTGTGGGGAGATGGGGAGTGACTACTCAGTGGGTACCGGGTTTCCTTTGGAGTGATACAGATGTTCTGGAATTGGATAGCGATGAGTTGCACAATATTGACTGTATGAAATACCACTAAATGGCACGCTTTCAGTCCGTTAAGATGGTAAATTTTATGTGTATTTTACCACAGTAGGAAAAAGTGCTTAGCAATGCCCACGTACAGCAAGCAATCCCATGAAAGTTAGCTATCATCATCATCATTGTTGGAGAAAATCTTGTCTTACTCAAGACTTGGGTTCCAGAGTGAGCCCTCGAGGCTTAAGTCGAGTTAAAACCACAATCCAAAAAACACACCTATTTTCCCCGCCATCCATCAGGGGCAGCCTTGCTCGCATCCTTGTGACCACATTTTCTGCGCCACATGGGAGTTCATAGGTAATTCTCGGTATCTCCACTCAACTGAGATTGCAACTGTGACGAAGAAAGAAATATATCCCCATGGACCCAGTGCACAGACACAACAATGCTGTGGAGAGACGAGTTAAGAGGTAGAGTAAAGCAGGGCCTGGTTTAGCCAGGGTCATCAGGGAAGGCTCCTTGGAGGAGGTGATACAGAGTGAAGGTAGTGAGCAAGAGCCCAGCAAAGCTCCACCCTGCCCACCCCTCCCACCTCAATCCCACCCCTTCGTTCACTGAGTTCGGGCAACACCTTCTCCCGCAGGCAGCAGCTTACTCCGTCCCAGAGTCTTGGCGCTTGCTGTTCATGTGAGCACCAACCCCACATCACTGCTGGACCGGCTCCTTCCTACCATCTCCGTCTTTGCTCAGACATCACCTCCTCCGGGAGGCCTCCCAGACTGCCCTGTCTCAAGGGACCTCTCAGTCATACCTTGTCACCTCTCCGTTTGTTTCCATCTTAAGACCTTTCCTACCCAAATTATCTTCCTTAGTGTCTATTATCTGTCCCCCTCATTAGACCATCAGCTCCATGAGAGCACAACTTTCAGTGTGTCTCGCTCTCTGAGTATCCCCCATGCCCTGTGCCTAGAACGGCACCTAGCACATAGTAGGTGTTCAAGAAATATCTGTGGAAGGAAAGTATAAATAGATGAGTGAATGAATATGTGAATGAATGAATGCTTTGTAGAGAGGAGGGGGCTCAGGCCCAGAAAAGGGCTAAGACTTCCCCAAAGGCACACCGGTGGGGAGGGGGTGACCCCAGATACCCCTTCTTGGTCTAGGATGGCCTGGGATGGGGGCAGGGGGCAGTAAGGCCTTGCTTACTGGCCAGGGTCTGTGAGGCAGGAAGCCATGTGGCCAAGGTAGCTCTGGGGGCCACTGCCCTGTCTGCTACCCTTCCTCCTGGTGCCTCTCTGCCCCACAGCTTGGGAGTTCTGCACCTCCCCCTCAGGCCTCCCAGCCACCATCCTGGCTATGCTAGTCTCCAGGCCTAGGTAAGCCACAGACAGGGACTTTCCCCAATAGGTGAGGGCTAGGGCAGGAGAAAGTGTCAGGTGGCTGCCAAGATGGTTCTCTGTTCCCGAAACTGCCATCCAGGAAGTAAGCAGGGGTGACAGAGTGCCCATGTCCCTGTGGCTCTGCCCCAGGCCCCCACCTCAGCCAGGACACCTGCCTGAGTGATCCTGGGCAGGTGGATGCCTTCCCTGAGTGAGCAGTAATTCTTAGCATTCAGGGTTGTGTGAGCAGGAAAAGGCGCAGCATGAGAAAAACATCTCCCCGAGGCTTACCAGGGGTTATACACTGCGAGATGGTGAGTGGGGCATACTTACCGTAAAAAGGTATTTCTTGATCACCTGAAATTCAAATTGAACGGGGCATTCTGGTTTATGTTTTGTTTTGTTTGTTAAGACTGAGTCTCACGGCTCAGCGCCTGTGGCTTAAGTGGCTAAGGAGCCAGCCACATACACTTAAGGTGGCGGGTTCGAATCCAGCCCCGGCCCGCCAAGCAACCAAAAAATAGCCAGGCGTCGTAGCGGGCACCTGTGGTCCCAGCTACTTGGAAGGCTGAGGCAGGAGACTCACTTGAGCCCAGGAGTTGGAGGTTGCTGTGAGTTGTGATGCCACGGCACTCTACCCAGGGGACAGCTTGAGGCTCTGTCTCAAAAAAAAAAAGACTGAGTCTCATTTTGTTGCGCTCAGTAGAGTGCTGTGGGGTCGTACCTCACAGCGACCTCTAACTCCTGGGCTCAAGGGATCCTCTTGAGTCAGCCTTCCAAGTAGCTGGAACTACAGGCACCGGCCATAGCACCCAGGTATTTTTTAGAGATGAACTCTCCCTCTTGCTCAAGGTGGACTCACACTTGTGAGCTCAGGCAAGCCACCTGCCTTAGCCTCCCAGAATGCTAAGTGAGCCACTGCGCCTGACCTTGCATTCTGTTTCTTGATTTTGCGAAATCTGACAATCTTAGTCTGACATGAAATGAATGTGCAATAATATTTGCTAAATGAATGAACAAATACATGGAACTAAAAAGTATAAGCTGAAGGAACAGACAAATAAATAAGTGATGGAAAGCCCTTTTGTACAGGTGTTACTATTATGGTTGTCATTGTTTTCTCACTTATGGTTCAAAAGTTCTTGCTTCCGAGAACATTCTTTCTCCTATCTCATGCTTATGACAGCTTGCTGGGGAAGTCGAGGCTTGCAGAGGGAAATGACTCATCCATGGCCCTCCAGGCCTGTCTGTATCTGAGACTGGGGCCCATTCATACTTCCAGGCAGTGCCTGCCCTCCACACATCACTCTTAAATCTCACAACAGCCCCATGAAGCTGGGACAGCTGCCAATGAAGAAAATGAGGCTCAGAGAGGCAATACGACCTGTCTAAGCTGATGGTGGCACATCCTGGACAATGGTCCTCTTCCTGCAGCTGGCAGAGCCCCATACTGCCTGTCCCAGCTGCCACCAGACTGGGACTTACAGGGCAATTACTCAGCTCAGGCTTAACTTCATGAAGGAAATTCCTCCCCAGGAAGCCTCCCTCCTGCTCCCTTCTGAGTCCCAGGCTCCACAGCTGGGAAATACCTCCCCCAAGGCCTGTTTATCTTCTGGCAGTGCTAGCAGATGTGGAAACCCAGGCTTGGGCTGTGAGCTGGCAGTGGTGGGCGGCAGGCAGGGCCTGAGCCAGATATACTTGGCCAACACAGCCAGAACTTTTGTGTTTCATTCAGCCATTCAACAAACATTTACAAAGGATCTGCTGGGCCAGGTATTGGGCCCCTTCCTTGTTGCTGGCTGTTGGAAGAAGTGGATCAGATGATGAGTTTTTAAAAAGAGCCCAGCACATAACAAGTGCTCATGTATCTACCATCCTCCCCTGAGCACCTACTATGTGCCTGGCACCACAGGTGGCCCCGTCTGGCTTAGAGGGAGACACGATCACGTTAGGAAACCACAGTGAAGGAGAGCTGGGGAAGCTGATGGAACCCTTAACACTCATACTGCAGTGCTGGGTGCTGTCCCAACAGTATCTCATTTAATGCTGCTCATCACAACCCTAAGTGACAGGATGTCACTATCCCTGTTACACAAAGTACAGAGAGAAGGCCAAGGCTCTACCACAAGGATTAGCACTTGTGGCTCGGCGCCTGTGGCTCAACCGGCTAAGGCGCCAGCCACGTACACCTGAGGTGGCGGGTTCGAATCCCCAGCCCGGACCCGCCAAACAACAATGACGGCTGCAACCAAAAAATAGCCGGGCGTTGTGGCGGGCGCCTGTGGTCCCAGCTACTTGGGAGGCAGAGGCAGGAGACTCGCTTGAGCCCAGGAGTTGGAGGTTGCTGTGAGAGCGATGCCATGGCACTCTACCCAGGGGGATAGCTTGAGGCTCTGTCTCAAAAAAAAAAAAAAAAAAAGGATTAGCACTTGCTTTACTATCTGCCATTTTTAGAGAGAAGAAGCAATTATAGAGCCTCTACTAATTGAGTCAGCTCCCTTCAATGAGCAATTAATCCATTCATTTATTCATTCATTCCCCCAAAAAAATTTTTTTTTTTTTTTTTTTTTTTGAGACAGAGCCTCAAGCTGTCCCCCTGGGTAGAGTGCCGTGGCATTACAGCTCACAGCAACCTCCAACTCCTGGGCTCAAGCGAGTCTCCTGCCTCTGCCTCCCAAGTAGCTGGGACCACAGGCGCCCGCCACAACGCCCGGCTATTTTTTGGTTGCAGCCGTCATTGTTGTTTGGCGGGTCCGGGCTGGGGATTTGAACCCGCCACCTTAGGTGTAAGTGGCTGGCGCCTTAGCCGGTTGAGCTATAGGCGCCGAGCCCACTCAACAAATCTTTATTAAGACCTACCATAGGCCAGGCACTGGAGACCCAGCAGCGAATAAAACAAACAAAACTAAAACTAAAACAGCACAGCGTCTGGAGCCAGATGCCTGGGTTCAAGTCCCAGCTCTGCTACCTACCAGCTGTGTTATCTTGGGCAAGGACCTTGATCACTCTGAGCCTCACTTTTATCTTCTGAGAAATTAGCAATAATAGCAGTGCCCACCTCATAGGATTATGAAGATCCAATACATTTCTGTAAGCAAAAGGCTAACTACAGACCTGGCCCAATACATCTTGGGCATTTTTCTTTCTTTTTAATTTTTTGAGACATAGTCTCACTTTGTCACCCTCAGTAGAGTTGTCTGGCTCATAGCCTCAAACTTTTGGGTTCAAGTGATCCTCTTGTCTCAGCCTCCCAAGTAGCAGGGACTACAAGCACCCACCACAATTCCAGCTATTTTTTTTAAGAGATGAGGTCTCGTTCTTGCTCAGGATGGCCTCAAACTCCTGCGCTCAGGCTAACCCCCCGCCTACCTCCCAAAGTGCTAGTATTACAGGCATGAGCCACTGCATGTGGCCTGGTATTTTTCTTTTCTTTTCTTTCTCTTTTTTTTTTTGTGAGACAGAGCCTCAAGCTGTTGCCCTGGGTAGAGTGCCATGGCATCACAGACAGCTCACAGTAACCTCCAACTCCTGGGCTTAAGCGATTCTCTTGTCTCAGCCTCCCAAGTAGCTGGGACTACAGGCGCCTGCCATAATGCCCAGCCATTTTTTGGTTGTAGTTGTCATTGTTGTTTGGCAGGCCTAGGCTGGATTCGAACCTGCCAGCTCTAGTGTATGTGACTGGCACCTTAGCTGCTTGAGCTATAGGCGCCGAACCAGGTATTTTTCTTTTAATGTCTACTTTTCATATGAGTAAACCAAGGTTCAGACAAGAGTTATGGCATCTGCCCAGGGTGAAAAGTTAGTTGTACTGGAACTTGAATCTAAATGTCTAAATGACTGAGAGGCTCTCTCCTGTCCATTCCAGCTCAAACAACTCCCCCCCAGCCCCCATCTAAGCACAACTTTTAACATTGGTCTTTGAGGCCCTACAAGAGGCTAGATACCCTCATGCAGTGTCCTGAGAACCAACTGTATCCCAGTTCCAAGTGGCCCCCGCCCCGCCCCGCCCCAGATGCAAAAAACGTGTCTGCTGGTGCAGGGCCCTGGGATTCATGTTTTAATAGGTGTCACTGCTGATTGCTGTGCTGACTAGGCCTGGACCCAGGCTGAGATGCAAGTCATCCAGGGAGAGCAGGACCCAGGGTGTGAGGTGGGCTGGAGTCAGCTCTGTTTTATTTCAGACAGGAAGGCGAGAGGGGGAGGGTATAGGAGGAAAGCAGGGAGGGAGGAGGAAAGAAGAAAGAAAGGGAGGGAGGAAGGGAGAAAAGGAAAAGAGAGGGAAGAAAGAGGAGAAAGAAAGAAAAGAAGAAAGAGAGAAAGAAGAAGAACGAAAGAAGGAAAGAATTCTCATTTGTCCCAAGCTTGCCCAAACTGAGTTCAGAGCCAGACCACAGGGCTCTCATTTTCTCCCCTGATTTTTCTGCCAGAGGCAGGAAACATTTTCCCTTGGGAAGCTCAGAAATAGCTGAGCTCAAAAACTAGGCTGGGTGAGGAGGATTCCAGGCTAGAGGGAGGGATTTACACCAAAGGGCTCTGTAGCGTCTGGAGGTTAAGGGCACAGCCACTGGCGCCAGTGTGCCTGGGTTCAAATCCCAGTTCTAACGTTCCTTGGCTCTGTGACCTTGGATTTGGCCTCAAATTCTCACCCACAAAGCAGGAATCAGTAATGGTACCAGGCATGGCTATGTCTAGGTATTCAAACTTCATTGTCAAGACTGGCCTTCTCTCCATCTTTGGGGTTCCACTCTCAGTCAGGCTTCCTCTCATGAAAGCAGGATGAATCCCAAAGTCCAGGCTTCTACCCACTGGGCTTAGTAACCCCAATAGAGAGAAAGTGTCTTCTTCCCCCGCCCAGCCCCTGCCCCAGTCTAGCTAAAATCCCAGGCCTGGCTTTCATTGGCTGAGAGGATGTAGCACTATGATTGGTCAGTCCTGGGCCACATGCCCACCCCAACAATGGAGCTGGCCTCACCTGAAACCCTTGGACTGAGGCACAGAGAAGGGGGAGTGAATGCTGGGTAGAAACCAATAACAGACGTCCCCACAAGGGGCAAGAATAGGAGAAAAGCTGACTTAGCACTTGCTGAGCACCTAGCATGTGCCAAACATGCATTTACACAATCCTGTTAAGCCTCCCAACAAGCCTGCTGACAGTGTTCCTTTGGGAAACAGGAAGGGGAGGCTTAGAGGAGGTGAGTGGACTAGGCCAAGGCCACCCAGCGCTACCTCCGCTTCTGAACCCTTCCCCTCCACCCTGCATGACTGATCTCAGACGGCCAAGAGAGGGGAGTTAATGGGGACAGTTTATAAGTCACTTGCTGTGAGAATAGCTGCCACCGTCTCCTCATCCCTAAGTTCTTCCTGAGCCTGTCCTCCTGATATCCCTGAGGCTTCAAGAGGTCTAGGCACTTGCTCATAGCCACACTGCAAGGAGAGGGGAACCAGGGTCTGGACCTGGAGCTGCCTGAGTCCCCACCAAGGGGGCCAGGGCAAGGGTGGGGAGAGCTGGACCCCTGGCCAGGCCACCTTGCAGCCACCTCCTGGACCTTGTCTCAGCTTCTGCTCTCATATGGATATTATGAGAAATAGCCCAGCAGCTCACCCCAAACAGGACAGGGGCAGGGCTGGAGAAGGTGGGAAGGGGAGGTGCCAGCTTTGCCCCATGCAAGGTGGTGAAGACAGTGAGTGGGCTCTAAGGAGAAATGGATTTGCATCCAGCTGTGACCCTTACATCCTGTGTGAACCCAGCGACTGCCTTGCCTCTCTGGATCTCATCTGCAAAAGAGACTCAGGACCCACACCTGGGGTCGTAGAGAAGGTCCTATGAACTAATGTTCACAGTTACCATTTACTCAGTAGCTGTGCTGTGCCATCCTGTGGGGTCAGGGCTGGCTAACACGGCCCAGGAGCGGCCACTGGGGTGAGTGTTGCTCTCAATGAACTCATTCAGCCTTTAGCAGCCCTGGGGGGGCAGGTGCTGTTACTATTACTTTCAATTTCAGAGAAGAGACTGAGGCACAGAGAGAGGGGTCTTTCCTGATGACAGCACACAGTCAGGAGGTGGCAGACTGGGATTGGAACCCAGGCCAGTTTAGTTCTTCTTAACCGTTATCCAGTGCCCTGAATGCAGTCAGGGTTATCTGCCATTACTACTACTGTCCCTGGAACGTTGATAACTGCCAGGCTTTCTGAGTCTGAGTGTGGAAACAAGGTGGGCCCATACTTCCCGGTATCCCACCCTAAATAGCCACCCTGTTATAACCCTGCTGGGAAAACTGAGGTCCAGTGTTGGCGTGTGCAGTGCTCAAAGGTGTCCAGTGCATGGGTTACTTATGGCTTCTCAGGGTAGCATCCCAGCCAGCTGACATCCACTGTACACGCCCCTTACACACACGCACACGCACACACACACTCCCCGTGGGGCAGGGGCTGCCTCTCCACCAGCCCCAAACTGGCTCCACGCTGGCTGCAGGACATTTGTTACTGTGTCAGTTCCAGCTCCCACCCTGATGGGGGACCGACAGGCAGGGGGCTTCCTGGCGGCCCTGGGAGGGAGGAATGTGCCCCCGCCCCCAGCCCCATATGGCCTCCATCCTGGCCCATCTGCTTCCCATTGCCCGATGCAGCCGCTGAGGGGCCGCTGGAGCCCGCCTGCAGGGGTGTGAAGTTTATGTGGCCGGGCCTGGAGCCGGCGGTGACAGGGCCACACACGCTCACAGAGACACACACCGGACACCCCCCACCAACGCTGGTGCATGAGAATGCACACACAGACACACACAAACATCAGTCTGTCCCCTAGACGTCCCAAATACACCCCTATTCTCACACACCAACAACAGAGACCTCCAGCATGATCGCTGACACGCTCAAGCCCTCCTACTCAGACACACACCAGCAAACTCCACACCAAACACTGACACACACACACACACACAACGATCCACTCCCAGAACGGACCCCGTGCACACAGACTCACACACACTGATACCCTTCCCAGCGAGCCCCCACACTCACACAAAAGTAATGCTGCCACAACACAAATACACAGGAGCTCACCCAAATGATGCAAACACAAACTGGTGACTTACACATGGGCCCAGGTCTCAGGGGGGCCCCCAGCTGGGGAAGAGGCCTCCTCCTCCTAGACCCAGAATGGCCTCTCCCCCTCTCTCTTTTATACTCACTCTCAAATCTCTCACATCCCCCAAACCTAAACACTGCTGTCAAGACCCCAGACCCTGGCTCGGCGCCTATAGCTCAACCGGCTAAGGCGCCAGCCACATACACCTAAGGTGGCGGGTTCGAATCCCCAGCCCGGACCTGCCAAACAACAATGATCGCTGCAACCAAAAAATAGCCGGGCGATGTGGTGGGCGCCTGTGGTCCCAGCTACTTGGGAGGCGGAGGCAGGAGACTCGCTTGAGCCCAGGAGTTGGAGGTTGCTGTGAGCTGTAATGCCACGGCACTCCACCCAGGGGGAAAGCTTGAGGCTCTGTCTCCAAAAAAAAAAAAAAAAAAAGACCCCAGACCCTGTGCCAATGCAGTACATGTACTGCCCTGCCTCTTCCTCACTCCCTCCCAGGAGGCAAGAATAAGAGACCAAGGAGGGCGAGACCAGCAACCACTGACCGAGGTTGCCAGAGATAGTGGGAAGAGCAGGGTTGCCACCCAGGGCCCCTGGGCGCTGCACCCTGCACTCTCTCTAAAACCCCCAGGGATGCTCATCTGACTTCCCCTCCTCCTCCTGGGCACCTGGACCATCCCCAGAAAGACACTATCACTCTCCAACATCTTCAGGGACCTAGGGCAGAATTCAGGGATCCATGAACTTGAACTAAGGAAACAAAGTACATCTTGATTCTCAGTGACCTCCAGATGGAATCTGGCAAAATCACAGCGGCAGTAGCTGGACTCTGGCTTTGTCACTCAGAAATCCTAGCTGTGTCCATGTCTCTTTAAGGTGTTGGAGAAAGAACTTTTATCCTCTTCCTGACTTCAAGATTGCTGTGGTTACGAGGCCTGCCATGAGATCTTGTTATTAGATGTATTATCAAAGAAGAATGACTGTCGGCACTATCAGCATATCAAACAATGAGCTATTAAATATTTTAATAACTCCAGTTTAATATAACTAATTGGTTTTCTTTTAATCCTATTACTTTCATTTTTATACATTTAAATCTAAATTCATAAATAGCAAAGAGGTCCATGGCACAAAGGCTGGTAAGAGTCCCTAAACCAGGCCCAGGCACTATACTCTCACTTTTACTATTATCATAGTTTTTTACAGTGAGGGCCATAGCCAGTGGGCCAGGCTCACAGAGCTCTAAGTAGCTGAGCCTGGATTTGAACCCAGGCCGCTGGCTCTAGGCTATCCTGTCTGTGGAAACCTAGTGCCCATGCCCCACACACAGGAAAAGGATTCCAGGGTTTAGGAGGTCCCATCACATACACCATTCATCCTGGGGACCTGGGAACCTCAGCGCCAGCCCAGGGCGGGTCCAGCTGGCTGTTCCAGCCAGAAGGGAACTGGAGCCACATTTACAATGTGTGACAATTCTCACCCATGGCAGTGGCAGGCAGAGCAGGCTCTCAGCAACCAAGACCCCTGCCCTGCTGGGGTCTCTGCAGTAAGCTGAAAATGAGCCTGAGGAGGCAAGAATACCCAGTGGGCCCTGGAGCCCTCTGTCCCCTGTCCTTCTGTTCACCTGATGCTCTGTCTGCTTGTCTGTAGCTCAGGAAACTTTGTCCCCTACTGGCCAGAAACCCGGTCACCAGAAAGAAAGCAGAGGCTTTCTTTGTTCTCCACTGCCTGGCTTTACCCACTCATTCATTCTTTCCTCCACCGTTTATGGAGCACCTACCGAGCGCCAGGCCAGAAGCAAAGGCTATGGCTGCAAACAGAACCCCACCCTAACTGAGCTCACAGGCAGGCAGAGGAAGCAGACAAGAAAATAATGAACGAAAGGGATGTAATACAATAAAGAGAAATATGTCTCTTTGCTGGGGCAAAGGTGGAAAGAAGTGTGTTAAAAACAGGGTCTGAGACGCCCTCTTCAACGAGGTGACTTTGAACAGAGGACTGGTGGAAGTGAAGAAAACAGCTGTGGAAACAGTAAGGAACGATGTTCTTGGGAGAGGGAACAGCAGCTGTTGTCTGACTACCTTGAACTCTACGTTCTGCCTTCTCTTCATCTGAGGCTGACACTGGGCCTTTCCTGGGGGTCACATGCCTTCCCTTCCTCTGGTCATCCTCCCATCCTTCCCTCACTGTCCTTCCAACCCAAGAGCTCAGGGTGTTAATTATACACACACACACTCCTGCCACCCTCTGTTGCTCCCACTAGAATGGACGGCCCAGGCTGGAATCCAGAAGCTGATGGATCTTGCACTTTCTGTACCTCTCTCGGCATCTGGCACAGTGCCTGACCCATCCCCATTTGACAGGTGAGAAAACTGAGATTCAGAGAGGCACCTGGCTGAGTCAAGCCTCTCCACTAGCCCTGGGGCTAGTCACAGCTGTGACCAATTTCAGGTCCTGGGCCTGTACTTTTGACCTGATGGCCTCCACCTCCATGCCACTCAAGTCTTACCCCAGGGGTAGGGAACAGCCCTGAAGTCAGAGTGTGCCACCATCTCCCGAGTATCTGGGCCTCAACTTGTGGCTGCTAAGACCACCCTGCAAAAAATAACCCCCAGTGACCAGCCCCTCCCAACACATCCCAAGTCCTGGGCACTAGTGCAGAGAGTGGCACTTAGCTCCCCCTACTATAGCAGGAAAGGGCCTATTTGCTTTTGTTTTTTTTTTTGCAATTTTTGGCCAGGGCTGGGTTTGAACCCGCCACCTCTGGCATATGGGGTTGGCCACCTACCCCTTTGAGCCACAGGCGCAGCCCTATTTTTTTTTTTTTTTTTTTTGAGACAGAGTCTCAAGCTGTCACCCTGGGTAGAGCGCTGTGACATCACAGCTCACAGCAACCTTAAACTCTTGGGCTTAAGTGATTCTCTTGCCTCAGCCTCCCAAGTAGCTGGGACTACAGGCATCTGCCACAAGACCCTGCTGTTTTTTTGTTGTAGTTGTCATTGTTTGGCAGGCCTGGCAGGTTTGAACCCGCCAGCTCCGGTGTATGTGGCGGGCACCCTAACCACTGAGCTACAGGCCAAGCCATCATTTGCTATTTTTTGAGACAGAGTCTCACTCTTTTGTCCCAAGCTAAAGCGCCCTGGCATCTTCATAGCTCACAGCAGCCTCAAACTCTTGGGGTCAAGCAATCCTCTTGCCATAGCCTTCCCAGTACCTAGGACTACAGGCCCACACCACTACACCCTGCTAATTTTTCTAGTTTCAGTAGAGAAGGGGGGGGTCTCTCTCTCTTGCTCAGGCTGGTCTCGAACTCCTGAGCTCAAGCAATCCACCCACCTCGGCCTCCCAGAGTGCTGGGATTACAGGCGTGAGCCACTGGGCCTGGCTTGGGAAGGGCCAGTTTGACAGAGGAGCAATCGAGGCAAGTGAGGCAGGGGGGAGGGGTCCTGAAGGGAGTACCCACGGGCCAGGGGCGGGAGCAGCCCCCGGCTCCCCCACCTGCCCGCCGCCAGCCCCCGGGGGCCCAGGGAATGCGCGGGGTGGCCCGCTCCCCTCCCCGCCGGGCTCACGTTTCCGGCCTGGGCCCCGCCGCCCCCGCCGCCCCCTCACCACCGCGGCGGCTGCTGGCGGCCCCCTCATTAAGGCGCCTCGCCTTCCACCTCCGAATTTTCCACGCAGGGTTAGCCTGGCGACGCGCTGTCTGCGGGCCCCATAAAGGCGGCCGTGTGCTGCATTCGTCTCGCCGGGCCGCGGCCTGGAGGGGCGCCCGGCTGCGAGGGCCGCTCCCCGCCGCGCACGGGGCCCGGGCCAGCCCGGGAAGGCCACGGTCATAAACACGCAGCAGAACCCAAACGCAATACCCCGCAGGCCTCCACCCAACGCTGCCGAAAGGGCCGGGGCGGTGGGGGGGGGGGCGCCTGGGGACCGCCTCACCCACCTCATAAACCTGGGCAGAGAGAGGGAATGCGCAAGACTGGAGTAAGTTGTCCCAGATCCCATAGGAGGGATGGGACAATAACAAGGAGTCTGCTCTCAGCTCCGGCTTCGCTGGGGAGCACCTACTACGTGCCAGGCGCTGTTCTAGGGACTGTTGCAATGAACAAAACACAAGACGCTCCAGGCCTCCTGTGGCTGCCGGTCCTGTGAGGGAGCCAGACATGGCATATCAACACCTGAAGTCAGTGGCAGGTGGTGGCTGTGAAGAAACTAAAGCAGGAAAGGGGGCTGGGAAAGGGGGCCGAGAGCAGTGGAGAAGGCATGAAATAGGTCACAGGATGTTTTTTTGTTTTTGTTTTTGATATGAGGTCTGTCCCAGGGCTAGAGTGCAATGGCATCATCATAGCTCACTGCAACTTCAAACTCGTGGATTCACGTAATCCTCTTTCTTAAGCCTTCCAAAGTGCCAGAATTAGAAGCATGAGCCACTGCTCCTAGCCAGGAGGTCTTTTTGAGGGTTGGAGTCAAGTGGATATCCAGATCCTGGCTGCCAGGGCCCCTGGGCCTCCTTGCCCATCAAAATGGCTGGAGGCCCCCTCCTTATGGCTTCTTTCTGAAACGGTGTTCCAAGAAGCGGAAATAGCATGTGCAAAGGCCCGGAGGCAGGAGCATGCTTAGCTGTTATCTCTTAATTGTTTGCTGTGGGTATCTCTGATGCATTATTTCTTTCTTTTCCTTTCAACTACTTTGCCAATCCAGGAATCTGTAGAATTCCTCTTTTGCAGCTGAAGATACTGAGGCACAGAAAGGTTAAGAGCAAGGTTGATAGCCAAGCTGGAATTTAAACCAGGGAGAACAATGCTCACCTTGGCACCTACTGGTGGGATTCCTCTTGGTGGTTTATCTCTATGCAAAGATGCATGTAACAAAAATACCTTTTTTGAGCCTTTGCTCTGGCCAAGGGCTTTCCACACATTGGTGTATTAGCTCTCATATCAACCATGTTACAGATGGGGACAGTGGAACAGGGTGGACTGGGTGGGGAGGAAAGTCCCTTGTTGGAGGTCATGCAGCCTGGGAGTGACAGGACTGAGATGTGAGCTCTAATGCACTATAAGCCTTATTTATTTATTTATTTGGGGTCTCCCTCTGTTGCCTCAGGCCAGTGTTCCTCATCAGAGCTGGCAGCAACTTCAAACTCCTGGGCTCAAGTGATCTTCTTGCCTCAGTCTCCTGAATAGGTGGGACCACCAGCGCCTGCCACAATATCAGGCTAGTTTGTCTACTTTTAGTAGAGATGGGGTCTCACTCTTACTCAGGCTGGTCTGGAACCCCTGAGCTTAAGCAATCTACCTGCCTTGGCCTCCCAGAGTGCTAGGATTATAGGGCAACACTTAGACAAGTAGAGTAATGAACGTGATAGTAATAAAACTATTCCAACATATGACTTGTGGAACTCAGATAAGCCTAGGAAAAGGTTACTTTATACCCATTATATGAATGAGCAAACTGAGGCCAGGAGGTGAGGTGCAGTTAAGGGCGGAGGTAGAATTTACCCCTGGATTAGATAATGTTTCTCTTTCCATACCCCCAAGTCAACCTCCTGAACAAGGAAGGCAGAGTCTGTAGGTGGAAATTGAAGATTGGGAGAAATACAGAACCTTCTTGAACATCATCAGTAAGGCCATTAGGTGGCCCGTTTATTTTTTATAAATTGGGCAAAAGATATTATCAGAAAATAAATAAATAAATTCCCACAGACTAGATGCTATCTGCAAAACATATATTTGATAAAAACTTGTATCCAGAATATATGAACTCTCAAAATTCAGTAAGAAGTCAGTTTTGCCAGGCGTGGTGGCTCACTTGGGAGGGTGAGGTAGATGAAATGCCAGAGTCATAGATTTGTGACCAGCGTGAACCAGAGCGAGACCTCGTCTCAAAAAATCGCCAGGCGCCTATAGTGTCAGCTACTTGGGAGGGTGAGGCAAGAGAGTCACCTGAGCCAAAGAGTTTGAGGTTGCTGTGAGCTATGACGCCGTAGCACTCTACCCAGGGCAACAAAGTGAAACTCTGCTAAAAAAAAAAAAAAAATCAGTTTAGCCAGGCTTGGTGGCTCACGCCTATAATCCCAGCACTCTGGGAGGCTGAAGCAGGTGAATCATGTGAGCTTAGGAGTTTGAGACTAGCCTGAGCAAGAGCAAGACCCCATCTTGTGGGTTTTTTTTTTTTTTTTTTTTGCAGTTTTTG
>NW_003852418.1:11444947-11450590 GCF_000181295.1 Otolemur garnettii | reverse complement strand
CCTCCCGAGTAGCTGGGACCACAGGTGCCCGCCACAACACCCAGCTATTTTTGGTTGTAGCCGTCATTGTTGGCTGGATTAGAACCCGCCACCTTAGGTGTATGTGACTGGTGCCTTAGCCGCTTGAGCCACAGGTGCCAAGCCTGTTTGTTTGTTTTTTATTAAATCATAGCTGTGTACATTAATACAATCGTGGTGTGTGTTTGTTTTTTGAGACAGAGTCTCACTTCGTCACCCTTGGTAGAGTGCTCAGCCGTCATAGCTCACAGCAACCTGAAACTGTTAGACTCAAAAGATTCTCTTGCCTCAGCTTCCCAAGTAGCTGGGACTACAGGCACCCACTACACCGGCCAGCTATTTTTAGAGAGGGGATTTTGTTCTTGCTCAGGCTGATCAAGAACCCGTGAGCTCAGGCAGTCTACCCACCTCAACCTCTCTGTATAGCAGTTTTATTTGAAATGGACAAAAACTGGAAACAACCCAAATGTCCATCCAAAGGTGAACTGTACATCTGTCTATCATACAATGGATGTATCCATACAGTGGAACACCACTCAGTCATAATATGCACTCCAGTGTGAATGAATCTCAAAATAATTATGCTAAGTGAAAGAAGCCAGAGGCTACATATACCCAGGCTGGCAGGTTCAAACCCAGCCCAGGCCAGCTAAACAATAATGATAACTGCAACTAAAAAATCGTTGGGTGTTGTGGTGGGCACCTTAGTCCCAGCTACTTGGGAGGCTGAGAATTGCTTAAGGCAAGAGAATTGCTTAAGCCCAAGAGTTTCAGGTTGCTGTGAGTTGTGATGCTATGGCATTCTACTGAGGGTGATATAGTGAGACCCACTTTCAAAAAAAAAGAAGCCAGGAGATGCCGGGTGTGGTGGCTCAAGCCTGTAATCCTAGCACTCTGGGAGGCCCAGACGGTGGATTGCATGAGCTCATGAATTAGAGACCAGCCTGAGTGGCTTGGAGCCTGTGGCTCAAGTGGCTAGGGCGCCAGCCACATACACCTAAGGGGGCGGGTTCAAATCCAGCCTGGGCCCGTCAAACAACAATGACGGCTGCCACCAAAAAATAGCCAGATGTTGTGGTGGGCACCTGTGGTCCCAGCTACTTGGGAGGCTGAGGCAGTAGACTCGCTTGAGCCCAAGAGTTGGAGGTTGCTGTGAGCTGTGATGCCACAGCGCTCTACCCAGGGGGAAAGCTTGAGGCTCTGTCTCAAAAAAAAAAACAAAAAAACAAAAAAAACCAGACCAGCCTGAGCAAGATTGTGATCCCCACCTCTAAAAAAATAGCCAGTGGGGGGAAAAAACTGCAAAAAAAAAAAAGAAAGAAAGAAAAGAAAAACAGAAATTTGGGCAGCACCTGTGGCTCAAAAGAGTAGGGTGCTGGCCCCATATACCAGAGGTGGTAGATTCAAACCCAGCCCCGACCAAAAAAAAAAAAAACTGCAAAAAAAACCCCCAAATAGCTGGTGGTTGTGACCAGCTCCTGCAGTCCCAGTTTCTCAGGAGGCTGAGGCAAGAGGACCATTTGAGCACAAAGGTTTCAGGTTACCGTGAGCTATGATGCCATTGCACTCTACCAAGAGCAACAAAGTGAGACTCTGCCTCAATTAAAAAAAAAAGGGAAAGAGGGCAGTGCATGTAGCTCAGTGGGTAGGGCGCTGGCCCCATATACCGAGGGTGATGAGTTCAAACCCGGCCCCAGCCAAACTGCAACAAAAAAATAGCTGGGCATTCTGGCAAGCACCTGTAGTCCCAGCTACTCGGGAGGCTGAGGCAAGAGAATCGCTAAGCCCAGGAGTTGGAGGTTGCTATGAGCTGTGACACCACAGCCCTCTACTGAGGACGATAAAGTGAGACTCTGTCTCTAAAAAATAATAATAACAATAATCCCAAGTGTTGGCAAGGGTGTGGAGCAACTACAACCCTCTCCCAGTGTTGCTGGTCGGAATACAAAGGACTTTGGAAAATGGCATGGCAGTTGCCTACTAAGTCAAGTACATGTTTACTATACAACCCACCAATCTCATTCTTAGGGGCTTACCCAAAAGAAATGAAAACATGTTTAGGCAGAAACGTCTATGGGTTCATCAGTTGCTGAATGAATAAACAAACTGTGGTGTGTGCAGACAGCAGAATGCCACTCCTCACTAAAAGGGAGCAGATTATTGATATACTCAGCAACACAGTGACTCTCACAGACATTATGCTGAGTTAAAGAGGCTGGCTTGTGTGACTGGTATGTTCTGTGTGCTGGTCACATAGGTGGTTTACATTGAAAACAGGCATTGAGATGAATGTTTCTGATGTGTGCATTTCTACACAATTGTTACACTTTTGTCAGAGTTGTGGGAGGTTTTTTATCTAGAGAGTTCAAGAAAGAAAACATGACAAGTCTGTCGCCGTCCTACCCTGAACGCCAACCCTGGGACTCCTCCAGGGAGGCCACCAAACAGATGCTAACACATATCTGTATTTATGCTGGAAAACATTCTAACAAGGGTCTCTACATAGAGAAATTCTTTCCTGTTCTTTGGGCCCTACGTTTTAATTTAATTTTTCTGAAAAACCATTTTTCAGGACAAAATGTTAGGGAAGGGCCTATGCAATTGGACAGGGCTGGGTTGTATTCAGGGGTCCTCAAACTTTTTAAACAGGGGGCCAGTTCACTGTCCCTCAGACCGTTAGAGGGCCAGACTGCAGGCCCCAGGACGAGTCGGCTGTTAAGCAGGACAGGCAGCGGCTACAAAAACACCCAGCGGGCCAGATAAATACCCTAGGCGGGCTGCATATGGCCCATGGGCCGTATCATCCACAGACCACCAAGTGGTTTCAGTTGCTTACTGATCAGTCCATACCAATAAGGGCCTATATAGTTGGACAGGTGCTGGCCGTTTAGTGCTCACAGTGTGGTGGGGAGGGGAGGAGCTCACTGAGAAAGGGACAATAGGAGGATAGTGATGGGGTCAGGGGAGAGAGTGAGGAGGAGGATGTATAGTCCAGGTGTGAGGGATCAAGGGTCAAGACCCAGGCCTGGCTCGGCGCCTATAGCTCAACCGGCTAAGGTGCCAGCCACATACACCTAAGGTGGCGGGTTCAAATCCCCAGCCCGGACCCGCCAACCAACGACGGCTGCAACCAAAAAAAAATAGCCGGGCGTTGTGGCGGGCGCCTGTGGTCCCAGCTACTTGGGAGGCGGAGGCAGGAGACTCGCTTGAGCCCAGGAGTTGGAGGTTGCTGTGAGCTGTAATGCCAGGGCACTCTACCCAGGGGGACAGCTTGAGGCTCTGTCTCAAAAAAAAAAAAAAAAAAAAAGACCCAGGCCTGAAGCAGAGCTGAACATGGAGGTGGAGCTGTGGGTGGCAGGCCTGGGAGAGACTCCTGGGGAGCCCAGTGAGTTTCAGCATTTTCCTCCCGTTCCTCTCCCAGGGGCCCAGTTTTGTTGACTGGTACCTCCATGCACCCCACCCTTTCCTGAGAGCTGGAACCCTTCCGGACCTGGTCCCCACTCAATTCCTCTCCAGCTGCCCCACCGAGCCGTCCACAAAGACCCCTCCCTCCCATTCTTCACCCCCCCCCCCGCTGCCCCCTGGGCTGCCAGGCCAGCGGAAGCCACAGCCTGCAGGTGCCTCCTCCCTTGTCTCCCACTTCCTTTCAGGTCCCCTCAGTCTATTTCCCACACGCAGCCAGAGGGAAGTCAGACTCTGTCACTGCTCTGCATAAAATCCCCTGGTGGCTTCCCACAGCTTAGAATAAAATTCAACCACCTGGCCCTTGGTGTGACCCACAAGGCCCTGGGGGCCAGCTCCTACTGCCTGTCCCACCAACCTCCCTCCTTGCTCCCCTCCAGCCATACTGACCTCCTGCCATTTCTTGAGCACCCCAAGTACATCCCCTCTGCAGGGCCCTTGCACTGGCTGTTCTCTCTGCCTGCACCTTCCTCCTCCTACACAAGTTTGCTTTGAGGGCTAACTCCTACTCCTTCCCATCTCTGGGAAGGTTTCTCCTGAGGCCCTCATGCCCTTGACTAAGTGAGTGCCCCCCCTTCAGCTCTCCCACAGCACCCTGCCCTCCTCCTGGGTAACATCACTCCCTGAGAGATGGATTCAAATCCCTGCTCAGCCATATCACCTGGGAGAGGAGGGGAACTCAAGCATATCCTTCTTCCCTCTGGGACTCAGCTTGCCCTATCTGTAAAATGGGGCTATGATAGTAATGGCACTGTTTCTCCAGTCCTGGGCTCCAGAACCAGTTGTTCTGCATCAGCCAAGATCCTAGACAGACTGTGCCTTCTGAAGCCAACGTGAAATGTCAGCTCCATGAGATCAGGGGCCTGTCTGTTCAGTGCTGTTTGCTTTGTCACTCATGCCTAGAAGAGCCAGGCAATCCCTGGAGCTCAGGGCACATGTGCTACATGCAGGGAGGACTATTCTACGGCGGCAGAAGCTCAGAGCTGAGCCTCAGACCTTCTGCAGACCTGCCTCTTCCCCAGAGAAAAGACTTAGGATGGGAGTCAAGGCTGAGCCCCACTGGAGGCACCTGGCTTCTCCTCCCCCCAGCAAGGAGCCCCATCAGCAGAAATGACCCTGGCACTGTGGCAGAGCAGATCCTGTTCAAATCTGGGTGCCTAAACAGAGTTACCACATGACCCAGAAATACCACTTTTTTATTTCCCAAGAGAAATAAAAATTTACCAAATTTTGCACTTTATATATGGTGATTTACTTTATGAAGATTATATCCTGAGAAAACTGTTAACAGGCACGGCCACACCTACTAAAATAGCTAAAATAAAAACTGATAATAACAAGTGCTAACAAGTACTATATAGAGAACAACTTGAACTCTCTCATACATTGCTTATAATACATACAAAAACCTGTAAAGAAATATTCATAGCAGCATTCTTCACAAGAGTCAAAAAGTGGCTGGGTACGGTGGTTCACACCTGTAATCCTAGCACTCTGGGAGGCCAAGGTAGGTGGATCCCCTGAGCTCAGGAGTTCAAGACCAGATTGAGCAAGAATGAGACTCCGTTTCTATGAAAAATAGAAAAACTAGCCAGGCATTGTGTCAGGCACTGGTAGTCCCACCTACTCAGGAGGCTGAAGCAAGAGGATGGCTTGAGCCCAAGAGTTTGAGGTTGCTGTGAGATATGACACCATGGCACTCTGCCAAGGCTGACAAAGTGAGACTCTGTCTCAAAAAAAAAAAGAGTCAAAAAGTGGAAACAACCTAAGTATCTATAAACTGATGAGTGGATGCATACAATGTGGTAGATTCATCTATACAATGCACTATCATTTGGCCACAAAAAGAACGAAGTACTGGCAGCTCTCTGGACTTCTGGTTCTGAGTGCTGCCTGGTCATGAATTGTTCTTTGCTCAAATAAGCTCCTCTAAATTAGAAGAAAATGGCTAAGCACCGTGGCTCATGCCTGTAATCCTAGCACTAGGGGAGGCTGAGGGATCAGAGTGCCTGAGCTCAGAAGTTGGAGACCAACCTGAGCAAGAGTGAGACCCCCATCTCCACTACAAATAGAAAAATGAGGCTCGGCGCCTATAGCTCAACTGGCTAAGGCGCCAGCCACGTACACCTAAGGTGGCGGGTTCGAATCCCCAGCCTGGACCCG
>NW_003852418.1:11442295-11444767 GCF_000181295.1 Otolemur garnettii | reverse complement strand
AAAAAAAAAAAAAAAAAGAAAAAGAAAAATGAGCCGAATGTTGTGGTGAGCGCCTGTAGTCCTAGGCACTGGAGAGGCTGAGGCAGAAGGATCACTTAGGCCAGGAGTTGGAGGGTGCTATGAACTATGACCCCACAGCACTCTACCCCGGGTGACAGAGTGAGACTCTGTTGAAGGAAGAGAGAGAAGAAATGAAGTTCTGATGCTTGCTGCTGCAACACGGATGAACCTCAAAAACATTATGCTAAGTGAAAGAAGCCAGATGGAGGCCACATGATGACTTGTATGATCCATTTACGTGATTCCATTTGTATGAAATGTCCAGAATAGGCAAATCCACAGAGACGGAAAACAGATTAGTGGCTGCCAGGAGCTGAGAGGAAGAGGAACTGGAGAGTGACTGCTAATGGATATGGGGTTTCTTTTTCAGGTGATGGAATGTTCTGGAATTAGGTAGTGATGATGATTACACAATTCTGTTAATATAGTAAAACTTACTGAAATTATTGTATCCTCCCCCCCTCCCTTTCTCAGAAAGACAGGGTCTCACTCTGATGCCTTGACTTGACTTGAAGGCTATGGCCTGATCAGAGCTCATTGCACCCTCTAAGTCCTGGCTTTAAGCAGTCCTCCTTCCTTAGCCTCCCAGGTGCTTGACACCATATCTGGGTAATTTTTGTATTTTCGTAGGGACAGGGCCCTAAGTTGCACAGGCTGGTCTTGAACTCATGGGCTCAAGTGATCCTCCCACTTCAGCCTCCCAAACTGCTAGGATTCCAGGCATGAGCCACCACTGTAATCAGCAATGAATTGTACTCTTTATTATTTATTTATTTATTTGAGACAGAATCTCAAGCTGTCACCCTGGGTAGAGTGCCATGGCATCACAGCTCACAGCAACCGCAAACTCTTGGGCTTTAGTGATTCTCTTGCCTTAGCCTCCCAAGTAGCTGGGACTACAGGCGCCTGCCACAATGCCCGGCTATTTTTTGGTTGTAGTTGTCTTTGTTGTTTGGCAGGCCCAGGCTGGATTCGAACCCACCAGCTCTGGTGTATGTGGCTGGCACCTTAGCATCTTGGGCTACAGGCACCGAGCCAATAAAGGCATTTTCTAAAAATCCTGGTGCCATCACTTACCTAATGGCTATGTATCCTTGGACAAGTTCACTTACCTAATGGCTATGTATCCTTGGGCAAGGCCTTTGTCCTTTCTGAGCTCAGTCCCTGCATGTCTCAAAGGGGTTGTTAGACTGCCCACCTATTCTCTGGAATGACTGACTCAGAGCAGTGGACAGCCTTGCAAGGTGAGTATTCGTGGGCTTGGTGAATATTAGCACCCCCAGTCCCACCCCAGGTCAGAGAAGGGGCTATCCACAGATGCAGAGGCCAAGGATGAATTTAGTTCATTGGCAGGATAGGGTGGGTACCAAATGGCACCAAGATGTCATGCACAGCCTTCAAAAGTGACAGTGACAGTGTATCTGCTGAACCCTTGGACCCCTACAGCCCATCCCAGAACAATTTCAAGTGTTACATGTTCAAACTTGGCCCCAGCCAAACTGCAACAAGCAAATAGCCGGGCATTGTGGTGGGCACCTGTAGTCCCAGCTACTTGGGAGGCTGAGGCAAGAGAATCACCTAAGCCCAAGTGACGCCACAGCACTCTACCGAGGGCGACAAAATAAGACTCTGTCTTTAAAAAAAAAGAAATACATTTCTGTCATTTATAAGCTGAAAAAAAAAAAAAAAAAAGAAAGAAATTCAGAGATCGGACAGCGCCTGTGATTCAAAAGGGTAGGGTACCGGCCTCATATGCCAGAGGTGGCAGGTTCAAATCCAGCCCCAGCCAAAATAATAATAATAAGAAGAAGAAAAGAAATTCAGAGATCTATGAAAAAGAAAATTTAAACCCCCAGCCACTCCATGGTTGAGACAGAACCACTCTTGCCCCCCAGGGCGGGCACAGACGGACAGAGATGAAGGAAAAATGTTACAGAAATGGGGCCACACTGTTTTTTTCAGGCTGCTCTGCAAACTGCTTTCCTACCTGTCAGCGCAGGGTGGCACTGTCTCAAGGCCACGTGAAGTTTATCGGTGAAATATTGATGGCTTAATTGTGAACTAAAGATGCTCTCTGGGAGAAAAGCAATCATCTGCAGACATGGAAAAGGTAAAAATTGCATAAAACTACCAGGCTCAGGCTTGGTGCCTATAGCTCAAGTGGTTAGGGCACTGCCCACATACACTGGGGCTGGCGGGTTTGAACCCAGGCCGGGTCTGCCAAACAACAATGACAGCTACAACCAAAAGATAGCTGGGCATTGTGGCAGGTGCCTATAGTCCCAGCTACTTGGGAGACTGAGGCAAGAGAATCATTTAAGCCCAAGAGTTAGAGGTTGCTGTGAGCTGTGACGCCATCACACTCTACCCAGGGCGACAGCTTGAGATTCTGTCTCAAAAAAAAAAAAAAAA
>NW_003852418.1:11430502-11441952 GCF_000181295.1 Otolemur garnettii | reverse complement strand
CAGCACTCTACCCAGGGGGACAGCTTGAGGCTCTGTCTCAAAAAAAAAAAAAAAAAAGAAGCATTTTGGAGTGCTAGTCTGTCAGGCTTGCTCTTCCCCTGTCCCTAGAATACATAATACAATATATAATGTAGAGATTATATCATGTATGATAGCTGCAATATTCTCAGAACACACAGACCCCGATTAGCATATCCAATATCCCCTCATGCTGGGCATTTAGGTTGTTGACGGTGTCCCACTCTTCTGTAAAAGTGCGGGGCAAATGTGTTTATGTATTTTTTATTTTTTTAGTGGGGCAAAGGTTGAATGCTTTTTAACTGATCTGCAAAACGAGGCCCAGAGAAGGCAGGAACTCACCCAGGGTCGATAGCACTTGGGCCTTCAAGGAAAGGATTGAAGGCCTTGGGAAAAGCCCCTGCCCAGCCCCAGGTCTTTCCCTGGGGTAAAGAATGGTTTGCTTCAGGGATCCTCACCCCAGTGCTCCTAGGAGTGACACTTGGGTTTCGTTTCTCCTTGCTGCTACCGCTTCAGCCCCTATTCAAATTTTATTTCAGGCCGTGGCTCCAGCTACTTAGAACTGAGTTTGGGAACTTTGGGTGCTTTAACCTGAGTCCCTTCCACCTTGTACCCAGAGAGGGGTTATACACAGTCAGATTGGCTGCCCAGTCCTGGCACTCAAGATTCTAGGACACAACACGGATGCCAAACCTTGGGAGTCCACAAGCTCAGGCCACCAGACTTTGGTAATAGACACAAAGAGCCTGAAACGTCAGGGTTATCTTCTGGGCGACCTTGGGAAAGTTCCCTACTCTCTCAGATCCTCTCTCTCAGATCTCTCAGATGGGCATAGTAATAGCCACTCTTAGGCCCTGGGCCAAGCAAAGTATGAGTATTTACTCAGTTTGTACAACAACCCCAGAAAGGAGGGGCTCTTCTTCCTCAGAGAAAGAAATGAACACACAGAGAGGTTGAGTAACTTGCTCTAGGCCGCACAGCAGGTAGGCCATGGAGCAGAGCTGTGAACCCAGAACTGAGCTCCTAACCGTTGTAGGATGCATCTTACACCCATATTGCCTGGGGCTTCTACGAGGATTAAACCCAACAATCTGTGTAAAATGGGTAGTAAACAGGCACAAAATATTTACTGCTATGATTATTATTAATATTATTATTATTGTTATTTTTTGCAGGTTTTGGACGGGGCTGGGTTTGAATCTACCACCTCCAGCATATGGGGTCAGCATCTTACTCCTTTGAGCCACAGGCGCCACCCAGTGCTATGATTATTATTTTTACTATTATCATTAATTCTTATTATCATTATCATTAATTCATTTGCCTGACTGGTTGCTCTTTCTTTTTTTTTTGAGGCAGAGTCTCGCTCAGTCACCCTAGGTTGAGAGTCGTGGTATTATAGCTCATAGCAGCCTCAAAATTTTTTTTTTTTTTTTTTTTTTGGAGAGACAAGAGTCTCACTCTATCGCCCTTAGTAGAGTGCCCTGGCATCATCACACAGCTCACAGCAGCCTCCAACTCCTGGGCTTAGGCGATTCTCTTGCCTCAGCCTCCTGAGTAGCTGGGACTACAGGCACCTGCCACAATGCCCGGCTATTTTTTTGTTGCAATTTGGCCGGGGCCGGGTTTGACCCCGCCACCCTTGGTATATGGGACCAGCACCCTACCCACTGAGCCACAGGCGCTGCCCCATCCTCAAACTCTTAGGCTCAAGTGATCCTCATGCCTCAGCCTCCTGAGTAGCTGGGACTATGAAGGCCTACCACAATGCCCAGCTATTTTTAGAGACAGAGTCTCACTCTAGTTCAGGTTGGTCTCTAACTCTTGAGCTCAGGTGATCCACCTGCCTTGGATGACTAGTTGTTCTTTGCCTAGCTGGGTCCTTATTTCTCTTGCTTGCTGAAAATTCCAGACTAGGCATCATCTTTGCCCCTCACTCCTCCAATCTGTGGGTCACCAAACCCCACCCTCTGCCTCCCCTGCCACTAGGACAGGGCAGCAGGCTCCTCCCCAGCTGCTCTCTTGCCCCAGGCTTGCTCCCACAAAGAACAAATCCACTCAGCTTCCTCCCCGTTCAGACCCTCCCTCAGCTCCCAAGTTCCCTGAGGATAAATCTATAGTTTGCCCCAGGCCTGCAGGGCCCTGGCCCTGACCCCAGCCTACCTCTCCCTGGTGCTCCATCCCTCCCCAGTTGCCTGCTGCCTGCGCACTCTGTAACCTCTGGCCTAGAACCCTCTCTGTATCCAGGTGCCACAGAGTCAAAGTCTGACTCATTCCAGAATCTTCTCCTAAGGGTCCCCTCCTCCAGGCCGGCTTCCTGATCCTCCACAGGGTGCGGTGGGTGAATAATACAAAGTTCCTGGGATCCGTCCCAGGCCCTGAGAAAAATTCGCCAAACCCTCAGCTGCAGCCATCTGTAGTGGGTTGAACTGTGTTTCCCAAAAAGCTATGTTCAAGTCCTAATCCCCGGAACTCGGGAATGTGACCTTATTTGGAAATAGGATCGTTGTAGATGTAATCAAGTTGAGATGAGATCATACTGGATTAGGGTGGACCCTATACCCAGTGGCTGGTGCCGTGAGAGGAACAAAGGCACGAAGAAGCAAGGAAGGCGTCTCCCCTCAGAGCCTCTGCAGGGAACACAGCCCTGCTGACACCTTGATTTTGTACTTTTGGCCTCTAGAACTGTGAGAAAATAAACTTCTGTTCTTTTAAGTTACCTAGTACCTGGTCCTTTTTAGGGCAGCCCCAGGAAGCTAGTATATCACCCTACTGTGGGTGCCCAGAGTGGGTCCAGGGCCCAGGAGGAAGACAGCAGAGGGAAGAGTGGCCAAACCAACTCTTGCCAGGCGAGCGGTCCTGCCCTCACAGAGCTCTTAGTCTGCCAGGTTGTACAGAATAAATTACCCCCACCCCAGGGACCACTGACCTCCCTTTTCCCTGTCCACAGCTCCCCTCCACCATAGTGACTGACGCACAACTTTGGCTGCCTACCTGGCTGGAGACACAGGTGCCTTGCAGCAGGGTTTCTAGAAGGCTGGCTAAAGAATAAAACGATCCCTCTGTGCAGCAGAGTCTGGGCAGGCAAGTGCAGGGACAAGGACCTGGACTCTGTTCTACTTCAATTTAAAAAACATTTTTCATTATGCCCCCACCCCGAAAGTAGAAACAACTAAACAACAATAGTAAAAGAACTCAGGGTTCCAATCCCAGCTTTGCCACTTACTCACTGTGTGACTCTGGGCAGGTTGCTTACCCTCTCTGTGACGAGGTTTCCTTACTGGGCTCCTCTGTGTGAGGTGCTCAGCACAGTACCTGGCGCATTGAAAGAGCTCTGTGAGAGTGACAACCACACTATTTCCTAGGGGCACACGTTACAGTTATATTCATTCATCTTTCATTCCAAAGTGTGTTTCTGAATGTGTGCCTCTCCTGCAAGACGCAGGCACCAGGGATCTGTGGATAGTGAACAAAGCAGACAGAATTTCCACCTGTACAGAGCCGACATTCTGGTAGGAGAGACAGTCAACAGAGAAGCCATGAATACGGGAATGTGTATTTTGTCAGATGGTGACAAGAGCCACAGGAAGGGTGGGCTGAGGGAGAGAGGTGGGGGGAAGGCAGCCACACAGTTTTCTGGGCCGGAGTGTTCCTGGCAGAGGGCCCTGCAAGTGCAAAGGCCCCTTCGTGGTAGGGAGCCTGGTGGCAACTGGAAGAAATGAGGGGGCTGCAGAAGAGGAGCAGTTGGAGGTGATCAAGGCCAGAGTGTCACGCCCTTGTGGGACGAGGTGAGTGAGAAGGAGCTACGTGTACATGGAAATGTATATTTGGTCATTTATTTAACCAAGAAAGATATAAGCAAGCTCTTCACTGCAACCTCTTCACTGTTGGGGACAGTAAAAGCATCAGGATAGAGTTTTGATCACATGTCACTTGAGCCTCACAACACTTTTTTTTTTTTTTGGTAAAGACAGAGTCTCACTTTATCGCCCTGGGTAGAGTGCCGTGGCACCACAACTCACAGCAACCTCCAACTCCTGGGCTTAGGCGATTCTCTTGCCTCAGCCTCCCAAGTAGCTGGGACTACAGGCGCCCGCCACAACGCCTGGCTATTTTTTGTTGCAGTTTGGCTGGGGCCGGGTTTGAACCTGCCACCCTTAGTATATATAAAGCCGGCACCCTACTCACTGAGCCACAGGCCCCGGCCCTCACTTTTTTTTTTTAGACAGAGTCTCAAGCTGTCATCCTGGATAGAGTGCCATGGCATCATAGGTTACAGCAACCTCCAACTCTTGGGCTCAAGCAATCCTCTTGCCTCAGTTTTTCTATTTTTAATAGACATGGTCTTGCTTTTGCTCAGGCAGGTCTTGAACTCGTGAGCTCAAGCAATCCACCTGCCTCGGCCTCCCGGAATGCTAGGATTACAGGCATGAGCCACCGGGCCCAGTGTCACATCACTTTTTAAAAGAGGGAATACATTCCCACACCATTTGTGGAGTTGA
Organism: Otolemur garnettii; assembly: GCF_000181295.1. Lineage (NCBI taxonomy): Eukaryota > Metazoa > Chordata > Mammalia > Primates > Galagidae > Otolemur > Otolemur garnettii. The sequence continues at coordinate 11,437,432 of NW_003852418.1, read as the reverse complement.
CAGTTTGAAAGCAAAGAAGGCTCAGATCCCTGCCTGCCAGAATACCCTCTGTCCTAGTTCTGAACACCGCTGAGTAGCCACCAGGTCACTAATACAACCCAGATGTGCCCAGCAATGGCCCTGGCCCCAGACCTGCCTGCCTGGACACTTGCACGGAGATAGGCTTTACAGCCCATTTATTTCCTGGATTCATTTTAATGAAAATCCCAGGGGAGGATCTAATGGCCTGGCCAGATCCTGCTCCTCCCAGCCCAATCTCTCCCAACCCCACAGCTCTGAGCTGCTGCCTGGACAGAGGGAAAGTTCTGCAGCAGAAAGCCAACCAGTAAAAGCAGAAGGAATGATGGAGTTAGAAAATCACCATCTGGGAACCACTGTCATAATATGTAATTGATTTAGGCAAAAATAACCAGTGTGGGCTGAAACCCGTGGGTGGAAGTTTGAGGAGTAACAGGATGTTCACATGGTGTCCAAGTATCTCCCCACAAGACACGGATTAAGTGCAAAAGGGAAAAAAGAGGAACTTCAGCAAGTAGAAACCTGGTAGATACCACCTTAACCAAGAGGTCAAAGTTGACGTCAGTGATGAGAAGAGCCGACCTCCTATGCCTCGTGACACCTTGCCCCAAGAAAGACATTCACCACGTCTGTGGTTCTGCTAAAAGTACATAACCCAAATGTTACTGTGAGGAAACATCAGGAAAACTCAAACTAAGGGACATTCTACAAAACAGCTGGCCCGTATTATCCAAAACTGTCAGTGTCGGCTCGGCGCCTGTAGCTCAGTAAGTAGGGCACCAGCCACATGCAACGAGGCGGCGAGTTCGAGTCCGGCCCAGCCTGGGCCTGCTAAACTACAATGACAACTGCAACCAAAAAAAAGTAGCCAGACATTGTGGTGGGCGCCTGTGGTCCCAGCTACTTGGGAGGGTGAGGCAAGAGAATCGCTTAAGCCCAGGAGTGTGAGGTTGCTGTGAGCTGTGATGCCATGACATTCTACCAAGGGCAACATAGTGAGACTCTGTCTCAAAAAAAAAAAAAAAAAAACTGCCAGTGTCACAAAAGACAAAGAAAGGCTGAGGTGCTGATACAGAGACAGGACAAGTAACTGGGACAAATGCTTCTGGAATTGAGCCTGCATCTTGCCCTACTCCCACCCTACAAAACTGTGGAGGGCATCACTGGGATGGTTGGAGAAATCTGAGCATGACTGTAGATTACAGAAGAGCTTGAACCAATGATTTTGGTTTTGTTTTGTTTCATTTTGTTTTTTGTTTTGGAGACAGAGTCTCACTGCGTCACCCTTGGCCATGTCATCACAGCTCACAGCAACCTCAAACTCTTGGGCTTAAGTGATTCTCTTGCCTCAGCCTCCCAAGTAGCTGGGACTACAGGTGCCCACCACAATGGCCAGCTATTGGTTTTGTTTTGGGTTTTGTTTTTTTTTTTAAAGACACAGTGCTCTGTCACCCGGGGTAGAGTGCCGTGGAGTCATCATAGCTCACAGCAACCTCAAACTCCTGAGCTCAAATGATCTTCTTGCCTCAATTATTCTATTTTTAGCAGAGATGGGGTCTTGCATGAGACAGAGAGAGAGAAGATGCAAACACGATAAAATGTTAACATACTGAAGCATCTGAATGAAAAATTCCAGTTTAAAAAAAAAGAAAAAAGAAAAATTCCAGTTTTCTTGCAACTTTAGCCAGGTTGCCATTATTTTAAAATAAAAGGTTTTTTTAAATCTAAAAAAAAGTCTCCCTTACTACTCCCCACCTCCCAACTCCATTCACCCAAATTTTACCTCCTTCAACTCCTTAGGGAACCACCTTTATTAGTTTATTGTCCTAAATTTCCAGAGTCTCTATGTGCAAATACAAGGAAGAATGAGTCAGTCACATACTGAATATCTCTACAACTCTTCTGCCTACAAAAGGGAGCATGTCCCGTGTGCTAATTTTTTTCCTTTAGTGATATGGCTATCTTGGGGTTGTTTGGGATCAGAATGTAGGGACTGTCCACATTCTCTTTTCAGCTGTGTAGTATTTGCTCCACTAGGTCCAACATCCCCTTTAAAAAAATATTTTTAAGAGATGGGGCCCCGGACCTGCCTGCCTGGACACTTGCACGGAGATAGGCTTTATAGCCCATTTATTTCCTGGATTCGTTTTTTTTTTTTTGAGACAGAGCCTCAAGTTGTCCCCCCTGGGTTGAGTGCTGCGGCATCCCAGCTCACAGCCACCTCCAACTCCTGGGCTCAAGGGAGTCTCCTGCCTCAGCCTCCCAAGTAGCTGGGACTACAGGCGCCCGCCACAACGCCCGGCTATTTTTTGGTTGCAGCCATTATTGTTGTTTGGCAGGCCCGGGCTGGATTCGAACCTGCCACCTTAGGTGTACGTGGCTGGCGCCTTAGCCGCTTGGGCCACAGGCGCCGAGCCATCTCCTGGATTCATTTTAAAGAAAATCCCAGGGTAGGATCCAATGGCCTCTCCTCTTTTTAATTTTTTGCTATGTTGCCCTGCTGGACTCGAACTTCTGGCCTGAAGGGATTCTCCCACTTAGGTCTCCTGAGGAGCTGGAATTACAGGTACTCACCACCGCACCTGGATTTTCCTTTTAATAACCCCAAATAACTCTCCCCAACTAATGTTCAGGTATGCTGGGCCATGGGCTGAGTGGGCACAATGGCTTTATACTTCTTAAATCCAGGCTTCACACCCCCAAGGCCACCATCATCCTTCCAATCAACTGTCTTTTAAAAGGTAAAGCTGCCCTGAGCACTGCTTTATTTATTTATTTATTTTTGAGACAGAGCCTTAAGCTGTCCCCCTGGGTAGAGTACTGTGGCATAGCTCACAGCAACCTCCAACTCCTGAGCTCAAGCGAGTCTCCTGCCTCCACCTCCCAAGTAGCTGGGACCACAGGTGCCCACCACAACACCCAACTATTTTTTTTGGTTGCAGCCATCATTGTTGTTTGGCGGCCCCGGGCTGGATTCAAACCTGCCACCTTAGGTGTATATGGCTGGTGCCTTAGCCACTTAAGCCACAGGCGCTGAGCCCTGAGCACTGCTTTAAAGCCCTGATAGCTGCCCTTGGGGTGTAGGCAAATTCCCACCTGCTCGGTGGCCCTCTAACCCCCAGCTCTGCAGGGCCTGAGCTAGGCTCTCCTTGCCTATTCTGTCTCTGCGGTCCCTCTTGCACCCTGGTCTTTCTGAGGAGGACAGGCACATTCCAGCCTGGCTCTTCCCTCCCCATTCTTTCTCCTTCTTCAGGTCTGGGCTGGAATGTCAGTTCTTCCAGGGCTCTCGGCCGGCCATAGCACAGGGAGCCCCACCCCAAAGCTCTCCAGCGCCTGGTGCTCTTTCATTCCATCCTGGCACCATCACTGTAGGAAAGCGGCTTGTTTATTTAATCACTTGTTTGTTTTCTGTCTCCCCCACCAGAACATACGTTCCATGAGCGCAGAGATGGCCTGTCTTGTTCACAGCTGTAACCTCAGGGCCTAGAGCAGGACTTGGCACACACAGAACCCATGGAAACCCACTGAGTGAATGAATGAGTCTGTATAGTCTCTGGGAGGAAGGCATCACTGTCACCCGGTTTTATAGAGGCTCCAAGAAGGGGAGAGTCTCACTGCAGGTACCCTGAGAGTCAGGGACATGAGCCAGGCCTACTTGACTCCCAGGATGATCAGAGCCTGGTAGACTTGGTGGAGTCGGGGTGACTTTAAGCATGCCCCTCATCTCTGAGTCCTGTTTCTGAGGCCCATCCCACAGGGACTGTATGAAACCACTAAGTCATTCATTCACCATTTACCAAAGTCAACACCTACTCTGGGTGGAGGTAATGCCCTACATTACCTACAGGGACCTAGGACACAGTAGGCTTACAGCTAACTGGTGCCCAACACCCCCCCACACACACACTCCCTAACTTCCCTTCAGGGAGGCAGGCCACAATTTGGCGATTGTTAGAGAACGTTTTTTTTCCTTTTGGGAGGAAAGCTGCAAGTCATTAAGGGCTGCTCCCGGCTGCGGGTCACCATTTCCTGTTTAGAAGAAAGAATCATCTCTCCTCTGGAACATGAAGCTCCCCACCCCCAGCCTGACTCTGAGGCCCCCGCAGTTCTGGGACGTGGGATGCCTGCTCAGCTCCCCGCAGGAAGCTGGCACCTTCAGCACCTTTTGTACTCAGAGAGGACACTCATTTTCTCCTGGCCTCAGGAGGCCCCCAGCAGTGAGGTCACCACCAGCCAGCCAGGAGTGAATTATCCCAGGTCAGGATGTAAGCTGACCAAGCTGACCGTCCATCCCATCCTTGGAGCAGGAAGCTGAATGACCCCTACCCTTTGGCCTGGCTTCTCACCCTCCTGGCTCCAGCCAGCCAATTTCCTTGCATCAAAGGCCATTTGGTACCCAGTGGCCAGACGGAGGTGTGGGTCTGACAGGGAGGCCCGAAAGGGGCACAGAGCCCTTAGAACAGGAAGGACATCCTCTGTCTCCTTCACTGCACTCTGCTTGCATCTGGGAGAAGCAGCCAATCCTGCCCCAAAAGACCCACAGTAGCAAAGCCAGCTTCAAAATACTGGAATGAGAATAAGTAACAGCCTCAGTGTAGAGACTGCAGGGAGTTATCAGTTTATCCAGCCAGAGGTATCTCCAAAAACATCCAGGCTAGGGTAAAACAGTCAGATAATGTCCCTGACAATCAAAAACAGGACTCCAAAGCCATGCAATGTTTCCAAGGGCAAGATTTAAGGCTGTGTCAGAAATGTCTAAGCTCCAGGAATTCCTGCCCCATCCTCCCTTCCTAAAGAATTTTCAAAATAGACCAGATAGAGCCATTTTTACATATAAATTAACCACTTTATTGAATATCAATAAACTGTACATATAACTATACAAAACGTTTCCTTAATACAAAATGTTGTTTGCAATATAAATACCAGTGTACCTTTAAAAAATGTAAACATCTTCCTCCCAGGCCCACCTGTCAGGCCCCCAAAATAGTTCTGGGAGACATATTAGTCAGGCCAGAGCACCCCATTCGGGCCCCCGACAAGTGATGGCCATTACTCACAGTCCTTCTTGAGACATTGTTAAATTGCCCGTGAAACAGGTGCCACCATGACAAACAGGAGGCTGAAATAGCTGCCCAGGCCCAGGGGCATCTCAGGGTCTAGACACTAGGACGTGTCCAGACTGCCCCCGCAGGCCCCATGGACACACCTGGGGGTGGATTATTGCATAGTTAGTCACACCTCTTGGAGGGTGGCCTGAGGGTTCCTTGGGTGGGACATGGGGATGAAGGGGAATAGGGTCCCCTAAGTGGGGTGAGAGCTTCTCAGTCAGTCTGTTGGCTTTTGTCCTATAGCTTGAAGCAGCTGTATCCAAACAGCTCTGGATACACAAACCCACACAGAAAGGATAACTCAAGAATGCTTGAGAGCAGGGGCTGCAAGAAGTGTCTCCATTGCAAACTGCTTTCCAAATCAGCCATCCACAGAAATGGCCGCAGAAAGGCCTCTTCTGGAGTCCACTGAAGCACCCAGAGCAGAGAAAACCAGAAAACAGTCTTCAAAGTCATGTGGGGGCAACGCAGCTGGAAGCAGAGACCTCAGAAGGGAATCCCATGTCAGTGAGAAGGATGTGGGGGTCCTTCCTTTTGGAGCTGGGGGAGGCTGTTGGAGGAAGTGGGCATGGAGAAGAAAATGGATTCTCTAGGGTCAGCGGGGGCCCCCTGAGCAGCCTGACTCTTGGTGCTTATGGAGCAGGGACATGCGGGAGAAGGTTCGTGCACACGCCTGGCACTGGTACTTCTTGACGTCCGAATGAGTCTGGAGGTGCGCCCGCAGGTTTGAGCGGTCAGCAAAGGCACGGCTGCAGTGGGGGCAGGAGAAGGGTTTCTCACCTACGGAGAGAATGCTGAGTGAGATGTGGGCTAATAGCTGGCAGTGGTGAAATCCCTCCCCACATAGCCCCATCCCTGAAAGAATCCTGTGACCCCAGAAAAACTAGGCCTTGATAAAACACATCTAGTGTCCAAAGGCCTGGAAGTGACTGGGAGCTCTACTGCTGATTGGCTTCTCTGAGCTTCCATTTCTCACCCGGAAAATGGGCCTGTTCTTTTCCCTACTCATAAGAGTTGGTAATCAAGAGAAGGCAGGATAAAGTACTGTCCACATCACACAAGGACCTAGACATGTTCAATAACAAAGGCCGAGCACTTTTACCAATTGATCCTATAGTACAGTGGTTCTCAACCTTCCTAATGCGGTGGCCCTTTAATACAGTTCCTGTAGGTTGTGACCCACAGGTTGAGAACCGCTGCTATAGTGGGTGGTTTACAGATGATAACACTGAGGCACACAGTAGCATGTTCAGGGTCACCCTGCAGAACTCTAAAGCCCTTGATTAACCATTACACATACTGCCTCTGTAGAAAGAAGCTCTGGTTGGTGTTCCTTATTATCAGTCTGGAGACATTCCTTGATTTACTTTGTCTAGGGACAAAGCTTAAGAGACCTCCCCATCCTATCCCCACCCTCCACCTCAGAGCTGGTTGAGCCACTCCCTGGACCCTGCCAGCAGCCTGCTTCCCTCATTAACTTCATGGGAACCCCAAATCTCCCTGTCTTCCAATTAGACTGAGAGCAGAGGCCTCCCTGAATCCATTCTAAGCCTTAGCCGGAGCCTGAAATCCCTCCATAAGGCAACAGAAATCTGGGATGCAAGCATAATATCTGCTTGGCCCAGATTATGTTAGAGAAAGTCTTGCACATGGGGCTGGGTATACAGTAAGTGCTCACTTAGTGCTTACAGAATAAATAAGTCTGTTTAAAAAAAAGCCTCACGGCTCGGCGCCTATAGCTCAACCGGCTAAGGCGCCAGCCACGTACACCTAAGGTGGCGGGTTCGAATCCCCAGCCCGG
>NW_003852418.1:11421688-11429481 GCF_000181295.1 Otolemur garnettii | reverse complement strand
CCAGCCACATACACCTGAGCTGGCGGGTTTGAATCCAGCCCAGGCCTGCCAAACAACAATGGCGGCTGCAACCAAAAAATGAATATCCTTTTTCAAAAAGGATACAATTTGGCTTGGCGAGGTGGCTCATGCTTGTAATCCTAGCACTCTGGGAGGCCAAGGCAGGTGGATAGCTTGAGCTCACAAGTTCAAGACCAGCCTGAGCAAAACTGAGACCCCATCTCTACTAAAAATAAAAAAAATGAAGCAAGAGGATCACTTGAGCCCAAGAGTTGGAGGTTGCTGCGAGTTATGATGCCCCGGCACTCTACCCAGGGTGACAGATTGAGACTCTGACTCAAAAAAAAAAAAAAAAAAAAAATATATATATATATATATATACACACACAATTCATTTGTTCCTTAGCATCTCCACCAAAAAAAAAATCCAACACAATTCTCCTAATCTCCCACCTCCAGCCAAATAGGCTCCCGGGCCATGACCCACCTGCTAAATCCCAATGCAAGACTTCAAGAGCTGGGAATGAATTAATTCCATTGCTTACTGGGTGCCTAAGGGTGGGAAGGAGTCCAAAGGATGAGTTCAGGGGACCCCTGCAGAGCTGGGCTAAGTCTTACTAGACAGATATAGGAGGAAACATGCAGTACTGCAGGGTAAGGGGACATAATCAGAGGGCTGGGGAAGGGTAGCCTGGCTACTTCTCTCATTCTTTATTAAGCACCCCCTGCATGCCAGGCCTTAAGAGTTTAATGATTGCATTCTACAAAGTATTCTTCATGTGAATGAGGAAGTTGAGTTCTTCATTCTTACACTCTCTTGAGAACTAAGGGCTGACTATGAAGGGGCTGGAGTCCACGTGTAAGATTGGGGTATGATGCCCTCCACACTCCCCGGCCTGTTGGTGAAGCCCTGAGCACTGCCTCTCGCATAGTAAGTGCTCAATGTGTGATTAGACATAAACTCAAACACATTACAGGATGTGTTGGGGTGGGGGAGCCGTGTATATATACAGGACGCAGAAGCCCCCAACCCCTTGCCAGTCCCCTGTCCCCCAGACGCCTTCTTGGTGCTCCCAGCTAGTGGCAAGTGTGAAATCGGCACCAGGCCGGCGGGGACAAAGGCCGCTGAGGGGGGTACTGTACATGTGATATCCCGGATTAAAGGGGCCTGCCATGCAGTGGGCCAGCAGCTGCAGCCCAGAACAGGTGCTGGGCACCGCTGCCCCGTGCACCTGCTCCACTCCTCCCAGCCCCCACCCACTGGGCCTGCCATTAAGGCACACAATGGAAGTCAACGAGGACAGTGATCTTGTTTTTTGTGTCTGAGCCATGCCTTTACATTAAAATAATGTCTAGATGAGAGGGGAGAGAGGCCAGGGAGGGCCAGGAGGGCACCCTGAAGGCTTCAATCCCCCCAAAGAGCTCCATTAGCTGGGCAGGTGCCCAGGAGTCCAGGCAGTTGAACGTATTAAAATCCCAGCCATTTGTTCATAAAGTAAGAGAAATTACCTGCATAATAATGATGCCAATAAAGCCTGCAAAATGCCAGGCCTCCCAACCACTTCACTAACTGACCCTCACCACTGAGAGGTCAGCCACGGGCCAGAAAATGGCAGAGATCAGTCTCCAACCTGGCCACCCTAAGCTCCAGGCCAACAGCCACAACCCTGAAACCTTCTCCCTCAACAGTCCCTCTCCAAAGAGCAGCCCCCACCACAGTGGCCTCCACCATTCAAGTTCTAAAAAGTCTTTCTCTCTCTTTCCAAAGAGTTTTAAACATATTTAGTATTATGTTTTGAAACACCAAGACAGAATTGTGCTTTCTCCCAGCAAAGATGTTTTCTGGTCTACATGCTAGGATTGAGCTGGAGATGGGAAAGGCAGACCTGAGAACCATTAATGGTTATAGTATGTTATTCCAAAGTGCCAGGCCTAGTGGCTCAGCACTGTAATCCCAGCACTCTGGGAGGCTGAGGCGGGTAGATCGCTTGAGCTCATGAGTTCCAAGACTAGCCTGAGCAAGAGCGAGACACCGTCTAAAAAATAGCTGGGCATTGTGGCACTGCCTGTAGTCCCAGCTACTTGGGAGGCTAAGACAAGAGAATCGCTTGAGCTCAAGAGTTTGAGGTTGCTCTGAGCTATGACGCCACAGCACTCTACTGAGGATAAGAAAGTGAGATTCGGCCTTGTTTGTTTGTTTGTTTTTTGAGACAGAGCCTCAAGCTGTCCCCCTGGGTAGAATGCTGTGGCATCACAGCTCACAGCAACCTCCAACTCCTGGGCTCAAGCGATTCTCCTGCCTCCGCCTCCCAAGTAGCTGGGACTACAGGTGCCACAATACCCACTTATATTTTGGTTGCAGCTGTCATTGTTGTTTGGCAGGCCCAGGCTGGATTCAAACCTGCCAGCTCAGATGTATGTGGCTGGTGCCTTAGCCATTTGAGCCACAGGTGCTGAGCCACTGCCCAGCTATTTTCTGTTGCAGTTGTCATTGTTGTTTAACTGACCCAGTTTGGGTTCAAACCCGCCAGCCTTGGTGTATGTGGCTGGTGCGCTGGGCCAAAAGTGAGATTCTGTCTTAAAAAAAAAAAGTTCTTAATCTTTAAACATGTGCTATCATAATCCTCTGAGGCTCAGAGAGGTTAAACAGCTTGCCCAAGGTCACACAGCATAGCAGAACAAGTACCAATTACCACTTTTGCGAGAGATTACCATGTACCAAGCACTTTGCCAGGTGCTTTGTATACACATACTTTCACTCACCCTATACCAAAATCCCACAAGGTGTCTTATGCTCATTTTAAAAGATGGGGAAACTGAGGCTCAGAGAAAGGAAATACAGCTCAAGGTTTGAAAAAGTTCTCAAAACAGGATTTGGAAGCAGGTAGGGGGTCTGAACAACATCCTGTCTGGCTAGGGAGGGGGTGGGCGGGGCAAAGTGGAGCAGGGTAGGCCCCTTCACACCTGGCCGTAACAGCAAGGTGTTGGTTGCACCTTTCCTATATCTAACTCCAGCCCATTTGGCTGTGAAATTGGGACTGCAGAGAGATCTGTAAAGGTATCTATTCTGCCCATCTGCTTAGCTGATAAAGGAATGTATCTGCCAAACATTTGCAGAGAACCAGGCCTCTGAACTTGAGCTAAAAGTTAGGAGACTCAGCACCCAAGTGACCACAACTTTGAAAATAAGAACACCAAATCCAGACTCACATAAGCTAATAGAGAAAGCAGCAGGGATGGGGAGTAGGGTGGCCAGTCTGCAGGGTTACTCACCAGTATGGGTTCGGACATGGCCCTGCAACAGCCAGGGCCTGGAGAAGGCCTTCCCGCAGGTTGCGCACACGCAGGGCAGTGTGTGGCTTCGGATGTGCATCTTGAGGGCACCCAGGCTGAGGTATTCCTTGTTGCAGTATTTGCAGTTGAAAGCCTTTCGGGACTGGGGGTCTTTGGCCTCAGAGAGCTGGACCAGCTGCTTGGGCACTTGGCCCAAGCCGGGGAAGGTCGCGTAGGCTTCGGCCTCCAGGGAAGAGGCTGAAGTGGAGGAGAAGGATGATGGAGCTGGAGAGGGTGGGCTGGGGGGTTGGGAGCCTTTCCCACTGTCCTCATCCGACAGTGAGGTCAGCTCTGCCACCTTGGGGCTCTCCTGGGGGCGGAAGGAGGCCCACCCAATTGGCTGCACTTGGGGTGCCAGGAGAGAGTCCCAGATGAGCATGGGCAGTGAAGCTGTGGGGTTGAGGATCTCCGGAGGTGGGATGGCTGCCAGCAGGTGGGCCTGGTCGTAAGGCTGCTGGAAGGTAAACTCTGAGAGGAGAAAGAAAAGAGAAAAGGAGGGTCAGGTGTTAATTAGATCATTCAGTCAGTCAACAAACAGCCCACTGCGGCACAGGGACTGAGGCGGCTGAGCAAGGCTGGCTGGCAATACTTACCAGATGAATAAAATCATGAGCAGGGACATACCAGGTTCCTGCCCAGGCAGGGCCTCCTCCTCACCAGGTCACCCAACCTGAGTCTCTCACTGGAAAGGCCCCCCTCAGCCCCCAGCTTAAGAGACTCAGGCCCAGGTCTCTTTCCTCATCCGGACTCCCCCAAGTCGCCAGCCTGAACCCTCAGTTACCCCAGCTCCCCAATCTCCACAGCTCGTGAGCCACCGCCCTGCCCCAATCCCCCTCCTCAGACGCCCCTCTACCCCCTCCCCGCAGCCCTCCGGACTTCGGACTTCTGACGGCCACCGCCGGCAGGCTGTCCTGGCACAAGCCGCTTCCTCTCGTCCCCACACTCCGAGCTTCTCCGCCTCGCGCCGGCTACAAAGTCCCCTCAGCCCGGCCCACTGCCCGCTCCACAGACCTGCAGTAGCCCAGAGCCGGGATCTGGACCGCATCTCCCTACCTCAGCCCCCCGATTCTCCACGTCACCCGGCTCGACTTCGCCCCAGGCCCACTCCCTCAGACAGCCCCACGCCGCCTCGCAGTGTCCCCCACGCCCCTCTCCGGCCTCCCGCACTCGTCCGCGCACCTGGATTAGAGTCTTGCAGCTCGCTATAATTGGGCTTCCGACGGGGGTCGGAGGGCTTCCTGACAAGAAATGAGCGCGGCATGGTGGCTGAAGCGGCCGGAGGGTCGCTGGGTCGCGCTACGGTCGCGAAGGGAACCAATCGCGAGGCCAGGCAGCGGCGCTGTGAGTGGAGACGCGCCGCCAACTCCTTTAAATAGTCCAGCAGCGAGTAGGGCGGAGCATCTCCGGGCACGCCCCTTTGTCACCTTTGATCCAATCACAGCGACGCCTCCGCCGCAGGTCACGCCCCGAGCAGGTGCGCCGCGGGCTGGCGGGGTTTGCGCCGCGTGGCGTCGGGAGCCCGGGCGGGGGCTGCTCCGAGGCCCGGCAGCTAACTTATCCCAGATCGCCCCCGAAGTGGACTGTCGCGGGAGGGACGACGGGCTCAGCGGCCCCCTCAAGAGGTCGGACCCCAGAGGGCCGCTGTGAGTCTGCCAGCTCCATGACTCCTGATCCGACAGTTTCTGGCGCCCCCTGGCGCTGCGAGCCGCGGACCCGGACACCTGACCTTCCGAAACCCTTCTTCACCTCCGCCTCGGGCTCGGGCAGGGGGCAGAAATTTCCTAGGCCCGGCTGGCGCCTCGTTAGAGCTTGGCATTGATTAGAGAAATACACATGCTGAGAAGGCTAGGAGAAGGACACCCTCACGTGAAACGCCACCGTCTTTTTGCAAAGCAATCGTGCATCATCGAGCGAAATACATTCGTTCCTTCACTTTGCAGAGGTATACCGAGCGCCCACGACACGCCAGGAACGGTTCCTGGAGCTGGGGACACAACTCTGAACCAAACATTCGTGGCCTCTGCCGAAGGGTAGCTCCTCGTCGGGTGAGGGAGACAGACGAAGTAAACAAACAATTACAATGCAAAGGGCCGTGTGCTTTGATGAGGAGAAACAGGACGCTGTGACGGTCAAGAGGCGGATCACCTGGCAGGGGTGGGGGGGCGGGAGGGAATTGGAGGTGTCTTCCCAGAGGAAGTGAAGAAATATCAAAGGGGAAGGCCGGAGGTAAGAATCAGTAACTATTCCAGAGGAACTACTTGAGAGCAACTCCCACCCTAGGGTGGAGTGGGCCGGCCAGGAGGGGTCAGACTGGCCAGGGCTTCAGCATCTCGGAGGAGTTTGGACTTTGCCTCAAAGGCAGCGGGGAGCCATAGAAAGATTTTCAGTTAAGGAGAGACCTGTTAAGAATTTCGTTGATTGTCAGATACATCAAATAAAGTGGTAAAATCGCACACAAAAATAATAATTTCGTTGAAAAAAAGATCACTCTAGGCAGAGCTGAGGTGAGTCTCCTCCCTTCTCTGAGGATCATCTGTGTCTAAGGCTCTAACATGGCTCCACAGGGGATGCTGACCACACACCGGACCCAGCAGAGGGAAGGGGAGCACCCTCACCCCATCTCCTGTGACGCAGGCCAGGCCAGGTGAATGGGCACAGAAATAAATCCCACAGGTTTGGTGGTACTTGTTTCCACCTGTTAAGCAAGACTAGGAAAACCCATGTCCTCCCCACTTGCCAACTGTTGTCGGTTTTGGTCACTACGTGCTGGCATTACAGCTGTGAACAAAAGTAGCCTCCTCTCCTAGTCGGTGCTGGAGGTGGTGTGTGGGAGATAGGCACTGGGCAGTCATTATGTAGAATACAGCCTCTCCCATGTCAGTTCAGCTCTGGTGGTGATTCCCCACCTGAAACCAGAGGGAGCAATCAGACCACCTATCTCCTCTGCACAAAACCCTCCCTGACCAGGCTGGGTGGGGTGGCTCACACCTGTAATCCTAACACTCTATGAGGTGGGTGGATTGCTTGAGTTCAGGAGTTCAAGATCAGCCTGAGCCACAGCGAGACCCCTGTCTCTAAAAAAAAAAAAGTAGCCGGGTGTTGTGGCGGCGCCTGTAGTCCCAGCTACTTGGGACGCTGATGCAAGAGGATTACTTGAGCCCAAGAGTTTGAGGTTGCTGTGAGCGATGAGGTCCTGTGGCACTCTCACCAAGGGCGACAAAGTGAGACTGTCTCAAAAAAAATAAAAATAAGAACCCTCCCAAACGCCTGTCTCAGAGTAAAAGCCAAAGTGTCCTATTGCTCTGCCCCTGCTTGCCTGTCTTGAACCTTTCTCCTTCCTCTATGCATAGTGATCCTATTCTCCCCACTTCTGTTCCTGCAAGATCCTAGTCCTTTCCCACCACAGGACCTTGGCACCTGTGGTTCATCCTCTTTTTCCCTAAATCTCTCTTCTCCTAAATCGTCACCTGGCTGTCTTCTTTTCATTTTCTGTTTCAGTAACTTCACCAACTGCTTGGCTTCATGTGTAATGACAGAAATGCAAATTAAAACCACAGTGAAAAAAAATTGCAAAATAAAAGAAGATAAAACCACAGGGAGGTACCATTTCATACCCATCAGAAGGACAAAAAATAAAAATTTGGTTCATATCAAGTGTTGATGAGGATGTGAGGATCAATGGGTGTAGCCACTTTGGAATAGTTTGGCACAGCTAGATACAGGTGACTCTCCCCTCCCAGCAAGTCCCCAGGGCACCGTACCCCCGGGGTTCTCAACCCTGGCTGCACATCAGATTTCCTTAGGGAATTCTCATAGGGAATAGTTAAAACACCCAATTCTGCACCCAAGGCCCACACACATCCTCTTTCAGTTAGCCTGGGTGGTGCTTCTGGTGTCAGCATTTTTTAAAAACTCCCTCTGGTGATTCGTTTAAGCAAGCAAAGTTAATAATGGCTGCCTAACCTCAAACCCAGAAGAAACAAAAGAGAATATTCATTGCAACCTTTTTCTTCTTTTCTAGTAAGAAATTTAAAACTATAGCCGGGCATTGTGGCAGGGCACGGTAGTCGCAGCTATTGGGGAGGCTGAGGCAAGAGAATCGCCTAAGCCCAGGAGTTGGAGGTTGCTGTGAGCTGTGACTCTACCGAGGGTGATAAAGTGAGACTCTGTCTCCAAAAAAAAAAAAAGAAAAAAGGAAAAGAAAAGAAATTAAAAACTGTCTCAGTGCACGTAGCTTAGTGGTTAGGTCACCAGGCACATACACAGAGGCAGGCGGTTTCAAACCAGCACTGGCCTGCTAAACAACAATGACAACTGCAACAACAACAACAAAATAGCCAGGCGTTGTGGCTGGTGGCTGTGGTCCCAGCTACTTGGGAGGCAGAGGCAGGAAACTCACTTGAGCCCAGGAGTTGGAGGTTGCTGTGAGCTGTGATGCCACAGCACCCTACGCAGGGCAA
>NW_003852418.1:11418272-11420402 GCF_000181295.1 Otolemur garnettii | reverse complement strand
AAAAAGAAAAATCTATTGGTGACATCCAACATTAAAAAAGAAAGAAAAGGGGCTGGTTCATGCCGGTAATCCTAGCCCTCTGGAAGGTGGAAGCAGGTGGATTGCCTACGTTCATAGGTTTTGAGACCAGCCTGAGCCAGAGCAATACCTCATCTCTAAAAATAGCCAGGCATTGTGACTGGCGTCTGTAGTCCCAGCTACTGGGGAGGCTGAGGGGGTTTGAGATGTAAGCTATGACGCCACGGCACTCTACCAAGGGTGACAAAGTGAGACTCTATTTCTGAGAGAGACAGAGATAGAGAGAAGGAAGGAAGGAAGGAAGGAAGGAAGGTAGGTAGGTCAGTCCAGCTGTAAATGCAGGTGGACTAAACCCTATTGGTTAGGGATGTGTATGGAGGTGGTAAAACTATAAAGCAAAGCAAAGAAAAATGTTTAGTACAAAATTCTAAAGAGTGGCAGGGGCAAGGGAAGAAGAGCCAACACATGGAGCTTCCAGAATTCTGGTAATGTTCCATTTCCAACGCAGGGAGGAATCTTTATTATTACACAGACAATTAGAACGCTTTGGGGTACAAATGACACTTTCAACACTTTTAACACACAAAAATATGTTAACCTCCTCAAGGAAGTCTTCCTTGATCACCAAACCCAAAGCAGGACCCCTTGAACCCTCAATACATAGTAGAGCTCAACCAAATACTTGCTGAATGACTGATTCCCCTCCATCTCTTTCTGGCTGGGTCACTCTGGGCGAGTTACCTCGCCTCTCTGGGCCTCAGTTCCCCCAACTGAGGAGCTAGGAGTGGGTGGCTCCTCTCTCCTGGACACGCCGGGGTGGTTAACCAGGGTACATACTGCCTGGACCTCGGCTTTCCATTTTCCTTCAGTCTATCGGAAGTGGGCGGGGAATCGGGGCTAAGCGGGGCGCGGGACTGGGGACAAAGAGGGACCGTGCCTTTCTCAGGTCTGTGCTCAGATCTGAGGGAGTTATTCCCGACCCCCTTCCTGGCCGCCCACCCTCTTCCCTCCTGGCCGGGGCCGCGGAGACGACGAGGCTGCAAGAGGCTTCAGGGAGGCCTCCAGGCTGCGATCAGCTCCAGGGGGCGCGGCCCCGAGCCTGAGAGAAGATGCGGGCCGCCTTGCAGGGCAATGCAAGGTGACACTTTTAGTATTATAGTGGCATATCCTCCTGGAAATAGGGACCTCTGTGGTGTAGGGCTGCAGCTGAAAGAGCTAGCTAGGTCCTACGCCCCTGAGACGTCAAGCCCGGGGCTCAGAGGCGCGGTCCTCAGTCACCCTCTGCTGGCCAAGGCGCCTCCCTACGACCGTCGTATAGTGCTGTGCGCACTTGCCTTTCAGGCGTGTGAAAAACAGACACTACTACTTTGGAGGGCAACTGGGGAATAGCTAATGTGCCCAGAAAGGCTTCTGGAAGGAAGATAAATTTAATTAGACGCCTGCATTTCCAGCGGGTTCCTACAACCCACTAAAAGTAAAACCAGTAACTAAAAAATACGATGTGTAGTCAACCAAAGAAGAAAGTCTTTCTCCATCCCAGACCTTCTTTTCCCTCCCCAAGGGCAATTACGCATTTTTCTGGGATGCCAAGACAGGGAAGATTGCTTAAGGCCAGGAGTTTGAGACCCTTTCTCTCCCCCCCTCAAAAAAAAATTAATTACCAGGCACGGTGGTGCTGATCTGTATCCCCAGCTATTCAGGAGGATTCCTTGAGACCAGGAGTTTGGGACCCCAGTAAGCTGTGATTATACCACTGCCCTCCAGGCTGGGTGAAAGAGTGAGCAACCATTTCTAAAATAAATAAATAGAGAATTACCAGTGTCTAGTACGACCTTCCAGAGACAGCTTTATAGAGATAAGGAGAGATGTATGTGTATAATAATAAGTAAAATTCTTTGTAGACCACAAATGGGAACCTCCATACTAGCCTACACATTGCTGTAAGAATATTCAGTGCTTTGAAAATCATTCCTTGGGCGGTGCCTGTGGCTCAAAGGAATAAGGCCCTGGCCCCATATGCCAGAGGTGGCAGGTTCAAAACCAGTCCCAGTCAAAAACTGAAAAGAAAAAAGAAAAAAGAAAATCATTCCTTATCGGCGGTGCCTGTGGCTC
>NW_003852418.1:11415657-11417428 GCF_000181295.1 Otolemur garnettii | reverse complement strand
AAAAAAAAAAAACAAAAAACCTGGCCAACACAGGGTGTTGTCTAACTTTTTTATCTTTGTCCATCTGATAAGAGAAAATAAGATCTCCCTTGCGATTTACATTTCTCATGAGTTGGGTGGTGCATTTTTTTACTTATTTCAAAACGATTTCTGTTACTCTGTGTACTTAACTATTCCTTCCTGTCCGCTGGCACCAAGTTAGTGACGATCTTAATTTTTGTTATATTGCATGTCTTTTCAATGAATGGACTTCTTGATTTCTTGTGCTTCTAATTTTATATTTTATTTTAAAAATTTATTATTTTTTATTTTTTAGAGACAGAGTAGAGTGGTAGAGTGCTATGGCATCACAGCTCACAGCAACCTCCATCTCTTGAGTTAGGCAATTCTCTTGCCTCAGCCTCCTGAGTAGCTGGGACTACAGGCGGCCACCACAATGCCCAGCTATTTTTTGTTGCAGTTTGGCCGGGTTTGGGTTCGAACCCACCACCCTCAGTATATGGAGCCAGCGCCCTACTCACTGAGCCACAGGCACTGCCCTCATATTTCATTTTACAAAGAACTTCTTCCTTTTTTTTTGAGACAGAGTTTCATTTTGTCACCCACTGTAGAGTCCTGTAACATCACAGCTCACAGCAACCTCCAACTCCTGGGCTTAGGCGATTCTCTTGCCTCAGCCTCCTGAGTAGCTGGGAGTACAGGTGCCCATCACAACACCCAGTTATTTTTTGTTGCAGTTTGGCCGGGGCTGGGTTTGAACCCACCACCCTCAGTATATGGGGGCCAGCACTGTACTCACTGAGCAACAGGCACTGGCCCCAGAACTTCTTAATTTCTAAGAGTTCTTTGTTTATTAGGTACTGGTCTCTGTTGATTAGATCATTAAGCAGTGAATGAATCAATTAGGAGTTAATCCTGAACAAGAGAAGGATAGTCAGTCAAGTCTCAACTTCCACCCTCATTCTTTTTTTTTTTTTTCCTCTGAGACAGAGTCTCACTTTATTGCCGTTAGTAGAGTGTTGTGGCATCACACAGCTCACAGCAATTTCCAGCTCTCAGGCTTAGGTGATTCTCTTGCCTTCGCCTCCTGAGTAGCTGGGACTACGGTGGCCGCCATAATGCCCAGCTATTTCTTTTGTTAGAGTTTGGCCAGGGCTGGGTTTGAACCCGCCACCCTCAGTATATGGGACCGGTGCCCTACTCACTGAACCACCCGGCACCCTACTCACTGAGCCATAGGCACCACCCTCCACCCTCATTCTTGATTTAAAAAACAAAACCTCTTCTAAAGTCTCACACTTGCCTAAAAACAAACAGTGATTCAGCCTTGAGCCTTAAACCAATAAGTCTCCGTGAAGGAATCAAAGTCACCATTTCCGGATACAAGGTGCTTCCAAGCAATTTCTGGGTGGGGGGTCTAAGACTGTTGGGTGTGGCTGAAAGCTGTGGGCTCAGAGATAAGATATACAAGCACCTATTTCATCCCTATTTACTGAGCACCTGCTGCGTGCCAGGCTTCATGTAGGCAGCTAACCCTTAGGGGTGTCCCTATACCATCCTCCTTCCTCCGACTCCCAAAGTCTAGGATTATAGGTCTGATTCTCACTCAGTTGCCCTGGAGTAGAGTGCCGTGGTGTCATACCTCACGGGAACCTCAAACTCTTGGGCTCAAGTGATCTCTCTTGCCTCAGTCTCTGGAAAAGCTGGGGCTACAGGCGGCCAGCATAACGCCTGTCTATTTTTTTTTTTTTTTTTTTTTTGAGACAGAGCC
>NW_003852418.1:11408531-11413916 GCF_000181295.1 Otolemur garnettii | reverse complement strand
CTGTGAGCAGTGAAGCCATGGCACTCTACCCAGGGTGACAGCTTGAGGCTCTGTCTCAAAAAAAAAAAGAAAGAAAGAAAGAAAAAAAAGAGACTCTGTCTCAAAAAATAATAAATAAATAAATAAATTTAGCCAGGCATGGTGGTATGCACCTGTAGTCCCTTTTATGGGGGAGCCTAAGGCAGGAGGATCCCTTGAGGCCAGTAATTCCAGGCTGCAGTGATGACCACATCACTGTACTCTAGCCTGCTTCAAAAAACATAAAAAAGGAAATGTTCAAATAGGGTTTAGAAAATAGTGGCCTACTTTTCATATTTTTTGTTGAATATATTAATACGTGTACTACATACATACAAATACTGCAGAGCACAAAGCCTAGGGTGCAGTCATGCCCTTCCACTACTGGTCAGTGACCCTGGGAAACCACAAGGTCCGCTGTAACCACACCCAGGTCAGGAGCTAGAACCTTGACAGCCAATTCAAAAGACATACACGCACCCTCACTTACCAGTAACCCCTATCCTGACTTCACCTTGGTTTTCTCATTTATCTTGGAGATAGGGAAAATACAGATGCCCAATTACATTTGAATTTCAGATTTTAAAAAAACCCAAGTTTTAAACATAAGACTGCATGGGACACACTTATACTTTTTATTTGAAATTCAAATGTCATGGGTCGCCTGTGGTTTTGTTAAATCTGGCAGCCCTGCTTGGAGATTGGCTCCTATCAGCACTTCCAGCACAATCTATAACCAGTCTTCTGTTCATGGGCAATTATGTTGTTTCCCATCATTTTGCTTTCCAAGAACAATGGCCCCAGAAAATCCTTGCATGAAGGACTCTGACCTCATTTTCAATTGTATCTGTAGGGTGTGTTCCTGAAAGTCACTTAGTCACGTTCCTGCCTGGATTCCTGTGCCCAGGCAGCTGGAGACCCCATAGCTCTGACGGTTCTTTCTCAGTCTTGCTGAAGAGCAGCTCCCAATCTCTCTCTCAACCTTACTCTTTCTCATCTCTCTCCATGCTGTCTCTTTCCCTCTGTCTCTCCAGGAGTCTCTTTCTGAC
Organism: Otolemur garnettii; assembly: GCF_000181295.1. Taxonomy (NCBI): domain Eukaryota; kingdom Metazoa; phylum Chordata; class Mammalia; order Primates; family Galagidae; genus Otolemur; species Otolemur garnettii. The sequence goes on along the minus strand of NW_003852418.1, from coordinate 11,412,849 downwards.
TGTTTCTCACTATCTCTCCTTGGGCGTGTCTCTCTGTCTCTTTATCTCCCAAGACCCTCTGCCTGTCTCTGTCTCTCAGTCTTTCTCCTGTTGCGCCAGCAGCTCTGCATACAAAATAATCAGACAGGCTAACAAAGGTGTGTCTGTAAGGTTTCTCATTCTAGTACTGTCCATAACAGTCAAATCCGAAACAATCTCAACATCCATTAGTGAATAAAGTATGCTCTATCTTTACCAGGAGGTATCCTGACGTCATTCAAAATAACACCAAATGGCTGGGGTGGTGACTCACACCTTATAATCCTAGCACTCTGGGAGGCCAAGGCAGGTGGATAACTTGAGCTCAGGAGTTTGAGACTAACTTGAGCAAGAGCAAGACCGCCATCTCTACTAAAAAAAAAAAAAAAAAAGTAGCCAGGCATGTGGTGGGTGCCTATAGTCCCAGCTACTTCGGAGGTTAAGGCAAGAGGACCACTTGAGCCCAGGAGTTTGATGTTGCTGTGAAGAAAATAAAAACCAACACCATAACACCACATTAAAATGAAAAGATGTTGATGGATATCAACACAGTGAAAAAATCAGGTTGTAGATAGAAAGTAAAGCATTCTCCATTTTCCGTTTCTTTCTTATTTATTTATTTTTTTTAAAGACAGAATCTCACTTTGTTACCCTCGGCAGAGTGCTATGGCATCACAGTTCATAGCAACCTCCTGCTCTTGGGCTTAGGCGATACTCTTGCCTCAGCCTCCCAAGTAGCTAGGACTACAGGTGCCCACCACAATGCCTGGCTATTTTTTTGTTACAGTTTGGCCGGGGCCAGGTTTGAACCTTCAACCCTCGGTATATGGGGCTGGCGCTCTACTTACTGAGCTGCAGGCGCTGCCTCATTTTCGGTTTCGATAAAAGATATGATGACCCAGGCTGGGTGCCACGGCTCATGCCTGTAATCCTAGCTAGCACTTGGGAGGCTGAGGTGGGTGAATTGCTTGAGCTCACAGGTTCGAGACCAGCCTGAGCCAGAGCGAGACTTTATCTCGAAAACTAGATGGGCATTGTGGTGGGCACCTGTAGTCCCAGCTACTTAGGAGGCTGAGGCAAGAGAATCACTTAAGCCCAGGAGTTTGAGGTTGCTGTGAGCTATGACACCATGGAACTTTAGTAAGGGTGACAAAGTGATATTGTCTCAAAAAAAAAAAAATTAACATCATTAATCATTTTTACTCTTTTTTCACCAAGTCCTGATGGTATTGAACATTAACATAATTTTTAACATTGTGCATATTTGCTTTATTATATCCCCTTTCTATGTGTTTGTGTGTGTATATGTATATATGTTTTTTTGAGACAGATCTCATTGTGTGTCTATATTTCCAATTTTTTTTTCTTTTTTTTTTTTAAATTGAGATAGAGTCTCAGTTTGTCGCCCTCAGTAGAGGGCTATGATGTCATAGCTCACAGCAACCTCAGACTCTTGGGCTTTAAGTGATTCTCTTGCCTCAGCTTCCCAAGTAGCTGGAATTACAGGTGCCCGCCACAAAGCTGGGCTATTTTTCAGTTGTAGTTGTCATTGTTGTTTGGCAGACCCAGGCTGGATTCGAATGTGCCAGCTCCAGTGTATGTGGCTGGTGCCCTAGCCACTGAGCTATAGGTGCTGAGCCCAATTTTTCTTTTCTTTTCTTTTTGAGACAGAGTCTGATTTTGTCCCTTGGTAGAGTGTTGTGGTGTCATAGCTCACAGCAACCTCAAACTCCTGGGCTCAAGTGATCCTCTTGCCTCAACCTCTCTCGTCTTTTTTAGAGATGAGGTCTCACTCTGACTCAGGCTGGTCTCAAACCTGTGAGCTCAGGCAATCCATTTACCTCAGCCTCCCAGAGTGCTAGGATAACAGGCGTGAGCTGCCACGCCTGGCCTATATATATTTACATACACAAACACTATTTTTTCTGAATTGTGTCAGTAGATTGAAGACATCATGGCTTGTTACCTCTATATCCTCCCCTGTATATCTGCTAAGAACACAGATATTCTGTTAGGTTAACTGTGATTTAACTGTCAAAATCATGAAATCAAATATGGATAAAATACAATTACTTATTCTACAATCAAAATTCAGTTGGTCCAGTAACATCCTCTATGGCATCATGCAGTATCAAAGATTCAATCTAGGATCCTGCAGCACTGCAGTTGGCTCTTGACTTCTTTAGCTTCCTTTATCTGATTTTGAAGCTGAGTGTGGTGGCTCACGCCTGTAATCCTAGCACCCTGGGAGGCCAAGGCAGGTGGATTGACCTGAGCTCACAGGTTCAAGACCAGCCTGAGCAAGAGCGAGACCCTCTCTCTAAAAATAGCTGGGCAGTATGGCAGGTGCCTGTAGTCCCAGCTATTTGGGAGGCTGAGGCAAGAGAATTGCTTGAGACTAAGAGTGTGGGGTTGCTGTGAGCTATGACATTATAGCACTTTACAGAGGGTGATAAAGTGGGACTGTCTAAAAAAAAAAAAGTAGCCAGGCATTGTAGTAGACACCTGTAGTCCCAGTTACTTGAAGGCTGAGACAAGAGACTCTCTTGAACCGAAGAGTTTGAGGTTGCTGTGAACTATGATGCCACAGCATTATGGAGGATGACAAAGTGAGACTCTATCTCAAAAAACAAAATTTGACTAGGTGGCACCTGTGGCTCAAGGAGTAGGGTGCTGGCCCCATATGCCAGAGGTTGTGAGTTCAAATCCAGCCCTGGCCAAAAAAAAAAAAAAATTTTGACTGTAACATTTTGGAAGAGTTTAGGTTGTTTTGTTGACTGTCCCTCAGTTTGGATTTGCCTGCTGTTTCCTTATGATTACACTTGGGTTCTGTTTTTCTGCCAGGAACCACAGAAGAGGTATTGTTTCTGTACTGTGTCCCATCAAGTCACCTATGATTTGTTCCATTATGCGTGACACTAACTTTCATCACTCGATCAAGATGGAGTCTTTGTACATAAGGTGTAGGGAGATCACCTGAAACCATATAGTCTCAGTGACATTTATAATCAGGCAAGATAATCAGGACTTAAAATTCTTGCAACGTTTCAGGACTGATGTTGTCCAACTCATTCTAACCATTAACAGAGTCACTGCTCCACCCCAGATACAGCATGTTTGTCTCAACACTAGCACATCTTACGTTATATAAGGACTTTTCAAATTAGCCTAAGGATGCATTTTTACCTAAGGTTCTTTTTTTAAAGATAATGAGTCCCAGGTCCCACCAATTAGAATCTGTGAGGGAAGACCCTGAGAATCAATTTTGTAGCAATTACCTCTCAGGTAATGCAACATTTCGAAACAGGCCCTGTTTGGGAAACACCTCACTTAACAGTAGTGTTTAATCGTCAAACATTTATCAGCTACCTCTTGGGTAGGCATAGGAGGTCTTAGGAATGGATGAGACAAACAGCAGTGACATTGTCAGCACACATTTATTAAGCATTTATATTGTGAAAGGCCCTGTTCTACATGAGCTGTTTCATTGGATTCCGACTACCCTATGAGGGAAGGCACTTTTTTTTTCTTTTAGAGAGAGAGTCTCACTTTATTGCCCTTGGTAGAGTGCTATGGCGTCACAGCTTACAGCAACCTCCACCTCCTGGGCTTAAGTGATTCTCTTGCCTCAGACCCCCGAGTAGCTGGGACTACAGGCATCCGCCATAACACCCGGCTATTTTTTGTTGCAGTTTTGGCCAGGGCCGGGTTTTAAACCTGCCACCCTTGGTATATGGGGCTGGCGCCCTACTCACTGAGCCACAGGCACTGCTCAGGGAAGATACTTTTATTAGCACTATTTTACAGATAAGGAAATTAAGGCACAAATAATAACTTGTTCAGAGTCAACTTGGTGAGCCATCAGCTGATCACTGAATCAGTTAGTGAGTATGAATGCTGGGAAAAGGAGACTCCATGCTACCTGTATTGAGGACCCTGAGCTTAATGACACATCTACACTGTAATACTGTCATTCACTTCATGGCTTGGGCAAATCTCTCAGCCTCTCTGGTCTCTACTCCCTCATCTGTGAAAAAAGAATGCTATTAGTTGGCTCGGCACATGTGGCTCAAGCGGCTAAGGCGCCAGCCACATACACTTGAGCTCGTGGGTTCAAATCCAGCTCTGCCCCGCCAAACAACAATGATGGCTGCAATTAAAAAAATAGCCGGGCCTTGTGGCAGGCACCTGTAGTCCCAGCTACTTGGTAGGCGGAGGCAGGAGAATCACTTGAGCCCAGGAGTTGGAGGTTGCTATGAGCTGTAATGCCACGGCACTCTACCCAGGGGGACAGCTTGAG
>NW_003852418.1:11405361-11408472 GCF_000181295.1 Otolemur garnettii | reverse complement strand
TGTGGCTCAAAGGAGTAGGGCGCTGGCCCCATATGCCAGAGGTGATGGGTTCAAACCCAGCTCCAGCCAAAAACTGCAAAAAAAAGCTATTAGTTGGCTCAGCGCCAGGTGCACAGTGGTTATGGCGCCAGCCACATACACTGAGGCTGGCAGGGCTGGCAGGTTCAAATCTGGTCCAGGCCAGCTGAACAACAGTGACAACTGCAACAACAACAAAAAATAGCCGGGCATTGTGGTGGGTGCCTATAGTCTCAGTTACATGTGAGGCTGAAGCAAGAGAATGGCTTAAGCCCAAGAGTTTGAGGTTGCTGTGAGCTGTGATGCCACAGCACTCTACGTGGCACTCTACCAAGGGCAACATAGTGAGACTCTGTATTAAAAAATTAAAAAAAGAATGCTATTAGTGGGCTGTACCCATCGCTCAGTGGGTAGGGCACTGGCAACACACACTGAGGCAGGTGGGTTCAAACTGGCCTGGACCAGCTAAAAAAAAACAATGACAACTGTAACAACAACAACAAAAATAGCCAGGCACCTGTAGTCCCAGCTACTTGGGAGGCTGAAGCAAGAGAATGGCTTAAGCCCAAGAGTTTGAGGTTGCTGTGATGCCATGGCACTCTACCTAGGGTGACAGCTTGAGACTCTCTCTCAAAAATAAGTAAGTAAATAAATAAAAGAATGCTATTGGTACCCCTCCTGCAAGGCTGGTTAAGATAATTTAAAATTCTTTTTTTATTTTTAGTTCATTTTTATTTTTATATATTTTTTGCAGTTTTTGGCCAGGGCTGGGTTTGAATCCACCACCTCTAGCATATGGGGCTGGTGCCCTATGCCTTTGAGCCACAGGCACTGCCCAGTTCATTATTTATTTATTTATTTTGGAGTTTTTGGCTGGGGCTGGGTTTGAACCTGCCACCTCCAGCATATGGGGCTGGCGTGCTACTCCTTTGAGCCACAGACGCCACCCTATTTATTTATTTTTAGACAGGAGGGTTGTTACACACTCCTTAACAGATTCTGACTTCCGTGGCCATCATCCTGCTTGGCTGAAAGAATGAGATTGACTTTTTCAGAATAAGTTGAGTGCTGGAGGCTGGGCATGGCTCACACCTGTAATCCTAGCCCTCTGGGAGGCTGAGGGGGAGGACTGCTTGAGCTGGGGAATTCAAGACCAGCCTGGGCAAGAGGGAGACCCTATCTCTACTAAAAGAATAGAAAAACTAGGCCAGGGTGGTGGCGGGTGCCCATAGTACCAGCTACTCGGGAGGCTGAGCCCGGAGAATCGCTTGAACCCTGGAATCTGAGGTTGCTGTGAGCTAGGCTGATGCCACTGCACTCTACCCAGGGCAACAGAATGAGACTGTCTCAAAAAAATAAAAGAAATAAAGAAAGAAAAGAAGAGACGGAGGGACGGAGGGAGGAAGGAAGGAAGGAGTAAAAGAGAGAGAGAAAGAAAGAGAGAGAAGGAGAAAAATGGACATCTGGTTTTGCAGGGAGGATTAAATCAAAATTATTGTCAGGAACCAAGGATGAAAATGATTATCATCATTGTCGCTATTCCTGTAGTGGTGCCCAGCTGAGCTCCGCAGGGGACATTCAACAGACCCCGTGGAAGGGCAGGGTGGAATAACAAAGGTGAAATCTACCTAAGGCCTACGTCTAGGACCTGCGCAGATCAGACCCTCACCCTGCAGTGACCATCTTAGACTGTCCACCTGCGTGCCGCTCCTTCGGCCTCCAAGTTCCCACTTGGCGTCGGGTTCTTCTGATTTAAGGTCCCGCCTCCCCACTGTGAGGGACAGCAGGAGGCCAGAGTCTGGGGAGATACTGCCCCCTTCAGGCTCTTCTTACCGCTGCACCAGGCTCTCATTCCAAGATGGACCAGTGGCCATGGAAAGGAAGTTAACCGTTGGAAAAGCTCACTTTCCCCTTTAGTTTCTTTCTTTCTTTCTTTCTTTCTTTTCTTTTCTTTTCTTTTTCTTTTTTTTGAGACAGGAGCCTCAATCTATCCCCCTGGGTAGAATGCCGTGGCATCACAGCTCACAGCAACCTCCAACTCCTGGGCTCAAGCTAGTCTCCTGCCTCTGCCTCCCAAGTAGCTGGGACCACAGGCGCCTGCCACAACGCCTGGCTATTTTTTGGTTGCAGCCACCATTGTTGTTTGGCGGGCCTGGGCTGGATTTGAACCTGCCACCTTACGTGTATGTGGCTGGCGCCTTAGCCACTTGAGCTACAGGCGCCAAGCCTCCCCTTTAGTTTCAAATTTCAATTCTAGGAGTATTTATTGAGTCTACTGGGGGCCAAGTATGGAGAAGTTAAAACAGACATAGTCATTGTCCTCAGGATCTTAACTTCTCGTGTAGGAGACAGTCATTAAAACAAGTAATTGCACATAATTTAATGAGAAGGTGTGAGTTGCCTAGCACCGGGCACATGCTCAGAACATTTATTCTGCTAACACATCAAATTGGGTTGCCAGACTTAACCAATAAAAATACAAAACATTCGGTTAACTGTGAATTTCAGGTAAACAACCAATTTTTTTTTTTTGAGACATAGTTTTGTTTTGTCACCCTTGGTAGAGTGCTGTAACGTCACAGCTCACAGCAACCTCCAGCTCTTGGGCTTAAGTGAGTCTCTTGCTTCAGCTTCCCGAGTAGCTAGGACTACAGGCACCCGTCACAATGCCTGGTTATTTTTTTGTTGCGGTTTGGCTGGGGCTGGGTTCGAACCTGCCACCCTCAGTATATGGAGCTCATGCCCTACTCACTGAGCCACAGGCGCTGCCCAACCTATCTTTTTTGGTATGAATATTTCTGGCATTCACTTCCTAGCTTGGGCAAATTATACACTTACACACTGTTTGGGACATATTTATAACTAATAAATAATTCATCTATCAGTTGCAAATTCACATTTAACTGAGATTCCTGTTATTTTATCTGGCAACCTGAATGTTGATCAATGGTTGAGACAGCTTGGCTCAGCGCCTGTGGCTCAAGCGGCTAAGGCGCTAGCCACATACACCTAAGGTGGCGGGTTCGAATCCCCAGCTTGGGCCCGCCAAACAACGATGGCTGTAACCAAAAAATGGCCAGGCGTTGTGGCGGG
>NW_003852418.1:11399975-11403837 GCF_000181295.1 Otolemur garnettii | reverse complement strand
GCTACTTGGGAGGCTGAGGCAAGAGAATCGCCTAAGCCCAAGAGCTTGAGGTTGCTGTGAGCTGTGACACCACACCACTCTACCAAGGGTGACAAAGATTCAGTCCAAAAAAAAAGGGAAGATTGCCCTGGCATCACAGCTCACAGCAACTTCCTCAATCTCTTGGGCTTAAGCAATTCTCTTGCCTCAGCCTCCCAAGTAGCTGAGACTAGTAGGCGCCCACCACAATGCCCGCCTATTTTTTGGTTGTAGTTGTCATTGTTGTTTGGCAGGCCCAGGCTGGGCTCAAACCCACTGGCTCTGGTGTATGTGGCCGGCACCCTAGCCACTGAGCTATAGGTGCCAAGCCAATATTTTTTGGTTTTTTGAGACAGTCTCAAGCTATGGCCTTGATTAGAGTGCTATGGCATCACAGCACACAGCAACCTCCAACTTTTGGGTTTAAGCGATTCTCTTGCTTCAGCCTCCCAAGTAGCTGGGACTACAGGCGCCCACAATGCCCAGCTATTTTTTTTAATTACAGTTGTCACTGTAGTTCAGCAGCAGACCCAAGGCCAGGTTTGAACCCACCAGTCTCAGTGTATGTGGGTGGTGCCCTACCGATTGAGCTATGGGTGCAAAATGTGTTTCTTTTTTTTTCACAAATGTGGTTTTTAAGAAGTCAGGTCAATTTGATTCAAGGTGAACAAAGGAATTAAATAGGTTTGGGTGAATTCTTGAGCAACTGGAATGATGATGGTGCCATCTGCAGGGAAGGAGAACCCAGCACACAGCATGGGGTGGTAAGAGGGAGGAGGATGAGTTCAACTCATCCATGCAGATCTTTGCGTTTTTTGAGACAGTCTCAAGCTGTAGCCCTGGGCTACAGAGTGCCGTGGCATCACAGCTCGCAGCAACCTCCAACTCCTAGGCTTAAGTGATTCTATTGCCTCAGCCTCCCAAGTACCTGGGACTACAGGTGCCTGCCACAACACCCAGCTATTTTTTGGTTGTAGTTGTCATTGTTGTTTGGCAGGCCTGGGCTGGTGCCAAACAACTCCAGCTCCAGTGTAGGTGGCTGGTGCCCTAGCCACTGAACTAGCTACAGGCGCCAAGCCCATGCAGAACTTTGGATGTCTTAAGTCACGAAGCCCAAAAGGTCTATGAGGAAGCTGGCTCTGTGCCTGCAGATCCAGAGATCTGTCTGGTCTAGAACCATCAATCTGGGTGCACAGATGCATGGATGGTAATAAAGACCAGGGGCAGAGCAGTGAGTGGGTGAGTCACCTCACCCAGGGAGAGGGCACAGGAGCATAGTCCTGGAGAATTCCAACAGTTAAGAAAAGGGAACCAGAAGGAATAGGCTGTCAAGGAAATGGAAAAGAATATGACAAAGAAGTAGGAAGGCTGGGCAAGGTGGCTCATACCTGTAATCCCAGCATTTTGAGGCGGAGGCAGGTGGATTGCCTGAGTTCACAGGTTAGAGACCAGCCTGAGCCAGAGTGAGACCCTCATCTTTAAAAATAGCCAGGAGTTGTTGCAGGCAGTTCTAGTCCCAGCTACTTGGGAGGCTGAGGCAAGAGAATTGCTTAAGCCCAAGAATTTGAGGTTGCTGTGAGCTGTGATGCCACAGCACTCTACCGAGGGTGACAGATTGAGACTGTCTCAAAAAAAAAGAAAATACAAGTAATACAAATACTGATAAAATAAATAAGACACACAAAAAATACAAATACTCACATCCCATTTTTCCAACAAGAAAATTTTTTTGTTTTTTCAGTTTTTGGCTGGGGCTGGCTTTGAACCCACCATCTCCAACATATGGGGCTGGGCCCTACTCCTTTGAGCCACGAGCGCTGCTCAGTTTTCTTTGTTTTTTTCCCATCCAACAAGAAAATTTAAAGTTTTTTGCCAATTTGAAGTAAGCACTTTTAGGGGCAGTGCCTGTAGCTCAAAGGAGTAGACTGGAGGTGGCAGGTTCAAACCCGGCCCTGGCCAAAAACTACCAAAAAAAAAAAAAAAAAAGGCAAGCACTTTTACCATTGCAGATAAAATACTCAAATATGTTTTAATTACACATATATATATTTTTGAGACAGTCTTACTATGTCACCCTCAGTAGAGTGCAATGGTGTCACAGCTCACAGCAGCCTCAAATTCTCGGGCTTAAGCAATTTTCCTTTTTTTTTTTTTGAGACAGAGCCTCAAGCTATCCCCCTGCTGGCTGGAGTGCTGTGCCATCACAGCTCATAGCAACCTCCAACTCCTGGGCTCAAGCGAGTCTTCTGCCTTAGCCTCCCAAGTAGCTGGGACCACAGGCACCCGCCACAATGCCTGGCTTTTTGGTTGCAGCCATCATTGTCATTTTGGCGGGTCCAGGCTGGATTCAAACCCACCATCTTAGGTGTATGTGGCTGGCGCCTTAGCCACTTGAGCCACAGGCGCCGAGCCAAGCAATCCTCTTGCCTCAGCCTCCCAGTAGCTGGGACTACAGGTGCCTGCCACAATGCCTGGCTATATTTTATTGTTGTAGTTGTCGTTGTTTAGCAGGCTTGGCTGGATTTGAACCCACCAGCCCTGGTGTATGTGGCCAGTGCCCTAATCACCGAGCTACAAAGGCTGAGCCTAATCTCACACACACACACACACACACACACACACACATATATTTTAAGAGACAAAGTCTTTCTCTGTCACAGCAACCTCCAACTCCTAGGGCTTAGGCCATTGTCTTGCCTCAGCCTCCCAAGTAACTGGGACTATAGGAATCCTCTACCACATTGTCGGATTTTTCCAACTTTTTTTTGTAGGGAGGTAGGGTCGTTTTTTGTTTTTGCAGTTTTTTTTAGCTGGGGCTGGGGTTTGAACCCACTACCTCCAGCATATGGAGCTGGCACCCTACTCTTTTGAGCCACAGGCGCCGCCCGAGAGGTAGGGTCTTGCTTAGGCTAGTCTGGAATTCCTGTCCTCAAGCAATCCTCCCACCGCAGTCTCCCAAAGTCTTAGGAATATAGGTGTGAGCCACCATACTCAGTCCAAATACACTTTCTCAATTTGTTAAGTTATTACGAAGGATTTTGTTTTTTACACAAGCAGTTTATCATATAAAAGAATGAAAGTTAGTTACATGAAAATATGTTCTAGAGAGAGGGGACTAGGTCAGTCTTCAAGAGCAGACAAAAACCACGGCAAGGGATTTCATTTCCAGTGTATAACTCTGCCCAGGCTAGAGTGTAATATTGTCCTCATATTTCAGCAGCCTTGAAATCCTGCGCTCAAGTGATCCTCCTGCCTCAGCTTCTGAAGTTGGCTGGACAAGTGTGCAAAACACTTGGCTCACTGTCATTTTTTAGAGATAGGGTCTTGCTATGTTGCCCAGGCTGATCTCAAACTCTCAGCCTCAAATGATCCTCCCACCTTAGCCTCCCAAGTTGCTGTGATTACATACAGCTGTAAGCCCCTGTGCTGGGCTAGTTTTGGTTATATTAAAATTTCAGGTTTCTATCTTATCAGGACTGGAATGGAGAAACCCAGGAAACAAGCACAGCAAATACCACAGAGAGTACCTGCAGTGCAGCATTGTGCCAGGGTTCATTGCTTCCTTCAAGGCTAATACCCTCAACAAGCAGATACTATTGTCCCCAATTTATAGTGGGGAAACAGGTTCAGAAGGTATTTGCCAGATGTCCCATAGCTAGTGGCAGAGTATAGAACTTAAAGACATCCAGGACCTAAAATCTTTTTTTTTTTTTTTTAATTTTCTTTCGAGACAGAGCCTCGAACTGCCCCCCTGGGTAGCATGCCATGGCATCACAGCTCACAACAACCTCCAACTCCTGGGCTCAAGTGAGTCTCCTGCCTCTGCCTCCCAAGTAGCTGGGAC
>NW_003852418.1:11396952-11399923 GCF_000181295.1 Otolemur garnettii | reverse complement strand
TTGTTTGGCAGGCCCGGGCTGGATTTGAACCCGCCACCTTAGGTGTATGTGGCTGGCACCTTAGCCACTTGAGCCACAGGCGCCGAGCCAGGACCTAAAATCTTAACTTGGAGAACTGCTTATAGTATCTCAGCACTGCTGTTAAATCACCCAAATACAGCTAGAGCCATCTGCCTATGGCCTTGCCTTACAGAACGCCATCACTTCTGCTTCCCAATTTTACGCAGGGGTTGTGTTCATTTTCCAGAGATGGCAGGCCCCAAGCTGAAGTGTCCAAGCTGTGACTAGCAGCCGGATATGATCCAGTTGAGAGAACTTTCTCAGGAAAAGGAACAAATGATCTTCTGGAAGACCTTCAAGCTCAGCCTTCAGCAAATAGTGTTTAATGAAAACAGGCATTATAGCTTACCAGTTGGATAAATTATGAAATTTATTTATATTTTACCTTTTGAAAGCCAGAACATAACAAATTTCACTTTCTGGAAAGTCATCTTATTAGAAATACATGAAGTGCACTTAATACAAGGAAATAAGTTTCTTGGTACCACCAGTGAGATGGACGTATGCTCTCATTATTTCCCTCAAATGAGGGTTTTGTCAAATTTTCCTCCTAACCTCTACTGAGATGATTTCAATCCAGGGAGGTTTGAGTAAACTTTTTACAGAAATTACAGTGAAGAAGCTGACCTTTAACATTTGGGTTAAAGTATACATCGGAAAAAACTATTTTGCCCCAATGGGCTCCATCTTCGCTGGTGACTAAGCACTGGCAGCTCTTCATCGGCAGGCAGGGAGAGACCACAGCAGCAATTACAGACCCAAGCCCACTGTCATCTGAACCTCAGCCACTGACCAGAAAAAAATTTCCATATTCAGACTAGATGTGTGACATGAAAGAAGAAACCTAAATCCATATGCCTTTTGGTCAATCAGAGGTTCTGTTTCTACAGATTAGGCTGGTAGCTCTTACCCTTATATTTACAAATATTTGTAGAATATGTAGAACTTCTAGTTTCTAAAGCTGTTACTGAAGTTTCTAGTAGACAGCTTTTACTAACAACTGCTCGTTATGACATGTGCCTTATGAAGTGTGTCTCTTGGAAGAGACAACGGAGTGCAAAACTGGGTTTCCTATAGCTGTGCTCTGCATTCAGAAAGCAGATTTTCACATATGGATTTACATGTTGAAACCAGTGTCATAAAACCATCTGTGATACAAAAACAATGGTCAGTTTAAGTTACCAAGAAGAAGATAAAAGAATTAGTATCTGCTTGGAGCCTTCTCTTCCTTCTTATTCATTTGAGGACTCCTTTTCATGTGTCAAGAACAAGAAAGGCTCCCAGAGAGGCAAACATGACCCAGTCATTTGAAAATACCTCATTAGTTTGAAAATTAGAACCAAAAATCTATGGACTCCCACCTCTTTTAGCTGACTCTCCTCCCCACTTACAGATTACAGAAATTTCAATCTTCCTGACCTGGAACACTTCCACTAAAAACATATGGTTAGACCTTATCCTAAAAAGGCACCATGCAGGCATTTAAGACCGAACCAGTTAATTCTAAGGATGTGCAGAAGTAGTAGGGAAGTATCACTAATCAAAACTTCCAGCATTGGATCATGCTGAACTCAGAACATTCACCCTGAGGACTTATGAAACACAACCTCCAGCTTGCAGCAGCTGCCGCCAATGCCCACTGGCAAGCAGCTCTGCCGCACACAGCAGCTTCAGCATGAGTCAGGGGCACTGTCACCAGAGCCCACACACCTCAGGGACAAGGAAAGAAGCAGCTTGTTTCGTTGTGCTCTTCATGACCCAGAATAGGTCCTGGCTGGCTCTGAGGACCTGAGAGATGAACACTGGATGGGAGGAATGAGTGTGAAACAAGAACAGGGTAGAGGTGAAAAAGCTGGATTCTCTTCCAGAAGAAGAGGCAGAAGCTCCAAGAAGCAACTAAGAACCAATAGACTAGAGCACGTGACAAACAAAGTTAACAGCAAGGAAGACAGCTTTGGCAAGAACCCAAAGGAAAGGAGGGCTCTGACCTGGGGACCCTGTCAGAAGTGACTCTGTCCCAAGGCCATAGATCATTTCCAAGTCTGTTGTACAGTTAAGGTGTAGGAGTCAAAAGTTTGACGTTTAACACATAATGGAAGCTCTAGAACATGAGATGGATGGCACAGACTCTGCTCACTGGTCAATGATGGAACGCTGCAACACTTGATTCATCATATCCTCTTCATCAACATCATAATCCTAAGGGCAAAACACAGACACACACAGCCTCAATAACTGTTCACAGCTACAAAGACTCACGTTCAGCACAAGGACTATGAAGAGGGCTCCCAGGGAACAAATCACAGCTTCAACATTTGCAATGCTAGTTATTCAACTCTGGGCAAATTACATCACCTGAGCCTTTGCTGCCTTACCCTGAGGTAAAAGAAACAATGCCACCTTCAAATAGGAATCACAGGGCCCAGAGAGCACATGAATGGAGCCTGGCACAGATCAAGCGCTCAGGACCTTTAATTTAGTATGTTAGAGCAGAAGGCAAACACAGGCATGAATGTACCCAGCTGGTGGTGTTTTTAAAAGATGGATTCAGTGTCTAGTATACAATTACAGTGTCTAGTAAGTTTTTAAAGGGCGATAAGGAACATCAGAAACTGTAGTAAAGCTAGCCTTCTTTAATTTGGGACAAAACTTATCTACTTGGGTATTTTTAGGAATTACATTCATTTAACATTAATAAAAAGTAACATTAATAAAAAGCTACTCCTGAGTAGTTAGGACTATAGCCACCCACCACAATGCCCAGCTAGTTTTTCTATTTTTTTTAGTAGAGACTGCATCTTGCTCTTACTCAGGCTGGTCTAAGCTGTCTACCCACCTTAGCTTCCCAGAGTGCTAGGATTACAGGTACGAGCCACTGTACCCAGTTAGACCTGACTTACTTTTTTTTTTT
>NW_003852418.1:11392359-11396820 GCF_000181295.1 Otolemur garnettii | reverse complement strand
CCCAAGTAGCTGGGACCACAGGCGCCCGCCACAACGCCTGGCTATTTTTTGGTTGCAGCCGTCATTGTTGTTTGGCGGGTCCGGGCTGGGGATTCAAACCTGCCACCTTAGGTGTACGTGGCTGGCGCCTTAGCCGGTTGAGCTATAGGCGCCGAGCCGACTTACTTTTAAAATCATTACAATCTCTTCTTCTTCACAAGAAACTCTGAAACTTTGCACTTCCTGCTTTGGGTATAGGGATGTTATTTCCATAGGGCAACAATCTGCAGGGGTGATAGTGTCTTAACCTAAGTCAGGCACCATCCAGCTTGTGAGCCCTGATGAGGATCATTTCCATTACTTGCCTAGTCCCCAGGGGCATCTGAACTTGAGATTCCCAAACTGAGCTCTGTAACAGGTAGAAATTATATAGACCATGAGAAAGTGGACAATCATGTGGGGGCATGGAACAGGAAGGAAAAGAACGTGGTTTGCTATGTCTGTCTCAATAAATGACCAGATCACCTTGTTCAACACTACCCTGGACACCCACCTGGCCCATGAATGGAAACTGCACAGCTGCTGTTCTGGGGACTGGGAACCCATCACATTATCAATAAAGATCAACAACAGGGCCCCTAGCAATCCTTTTGAGGAAATTGAAGTAGCCATGCTTTCCTCCAGGGGAAAGATCAGAGCCTGGGCTCTGGACTCACCACAAAAGTATCATAAGAAAACTGGTGCCGGCGCTGGATGTGCTCTATGAAGTTGGCGCTGCGGTAGTTGGGGTCTCCCCAGGGCATAGAGGCACATATCGGACAAACCTTTCAAACAAACAAAGCAAGCTCTTAGGTATTTGATGTCCCAGCTGGCACCAGCCCTCTATGGCCAGTGTCTGGCTGCCTTTCTTCCAGGACAGTTCTGACACACCAGTTCAGGGCCTGGGTCACTCCTTCCTGTGGACATTAGCATGCCAGAAAACACTGCTAACGTCCTCTTCAAGTGAAACAACATGTAGTGGATAAAGCTCAAGTCAAGGCACCACACTGTGATGCACTTTGTCACCCTTCATAGAGCGCCGTGGTGTCATATCTCACAGCAACCTCAAACTCTTGGGCTTAAGAGATTCTCTTGCCTTAGCCTCCCAAGTAGCTAGGACTAAAGGCGCCTGCTACAATACTCAGCTAGAGACAGGGTGTCACTCTTGCTCAGGCTGGTCTCAAACCTGTGAGCTCAGGCAATCCACCTGCCTCTCAAGTACTAGGATTATAGGAAATTCAATTTTTTAAAAATTTTTTCTTTTTTGCTGTTTTTGGCTGGGGCTAGGTTTGAACCCACCTGCCACTTCCAGCATATGGGGCCAGTGCCCTACTTCTTTGAGACACAGGTACCGCCCTAATTTTTTATCTTTTTGAGACAGAGTCTCACTGTGTCACCCTCAGGAGAGAGACGTGGTAGCACGGCTCACAGCAACCTCCAGTTCTTGGGCTTAAGCAATTCTCTTGTCTCAGCCTCCCAAGCAGCTGGAACTATAGGTGCCCGCCACAACACCCAGCTATTTTTTGGTTATAGTTGTCAATGTTGTTTAGCTGGCCCAGGCCGGATTCGAACCTTCCAGCCTCAGAGGATGTGGTTGGTGCCGTAATCACTGTGCTACGGGCACAGAGCCTCAAAGTTAAATTTCTTGAATGCGGCTCGGTGCCTGTGGCTCAAGCAGCTAAGGCACCAGCCACATACACCTAAGGTGGCAGGTTCGAATCCAACCCGGGCCCACCAAACAATGATGGCCACAACCAAAAAATAGCCAGGTGTTGCGACGGACGCCTGTGGTCCCAGGTACTTGGGAGGCAGAGGCAGGAGACTCACTTGAGCCCAGGAGTTGGAAGTTCCTGTGAGCTGTGATGCTACTGCACCCTACCCAAGGTGACAGCTTGAGGCTCTGTCTCAATAAATAAATAAATAAATAAATAAATAAATAAATTTCTTGAATGTGATTAATTATATTTAAAAAAAATGTGTAATTTTGTAAGAAAATGTTCCTAGGAGGTATATGTTGAAGTATTTAGGTTCTAAAAGGTTACAGTAACTATACCTTATTCCCAAATGGTTCAACAAAAAATATATACATATGAGAGCTGTCTGGAAAGAACCTAGCCACTGTTAATACTATTTTTCTTACTGTATAACTGGATATTTTCTGGGCAATCCTTGTATACAGTATAGTTAGGCAAATATGGTAAAATGTTAATAATTTGCAAAATCTAGGTAAAGGGCACAAAAGAGTTTATTATACTAATCCTGTAACTTTTCCTCTAAGTTTGACTAAGTTAAAAGAACAAAAAGTTACTCTTACCACAGATTTGGTATCCTTGCTGTGGGATAGTTTGCAATGTTCCACAAGTCCTTCCTGGTCAAAGTTCTTCTCAGGACAGTAAGGACAAGGAAAGGTATAACGATTTGGGACATTCCTAGAAGGTGAAAAGTAGGGGAAAAAAACAACCCTCTCTGTACTTTTGCATGAAGCTTCAAGCACTGTAACATCCTCCAAAAGGGGCAAAGTTCCCTGAGTGTGTTATGACAAGGATTCTGATTATCACTTCAGAATCAGGTCAAGTATCCTAAAAATAATAGCACAGCTAACATCTGAGGTGAACAACTTCTCCTGGATATCCTCTGACCAAAAACTTGACGGCTTTAGCCAGTGTGACAACTGTCATCTCTACTTTCCCAAACCCATACAGCTAAAACCCCAAGAATGCAAAGTGCCCAAGTTTTCTGTATCAAAAGATGACCTTCACCTAAGGGAATGATTAAGTCACTTACCTTGGCTGAAGGGACACATCCTTAGTGGTGGCCTTCACACCTTCCATGATGTAATTCTGGTATTTAGAACAGGTAGCCACATGGGCCCGGATCTTGGATAAGAAAAACTCAAATAGAAAGAATCAGAGCCCACAGGTTAGTGAGGACCTTGCACCAGGCTGAACATTAATCTCAAAGAAGGGCAATATGAAAACTAGACCTACATCACCCTGGGAAATAAATAATCTCATCAGACTCCTATGTTGAGGGCTGAAACCCTGACCTGTAGATTTTCCATTAATACCAAGGTCATGTTTTACCTGACCAAATCAGAACATCTGCATCTATTCTTTTTCTTTTTTTGAGACACAGTCTCACTCTGTCACCCTCTGTAGAGTGCCATAACCTCAGCCTAGCTCATAGCAACCTAAAACTCTTGTGCTCAAGCGATCCTCTTGCCTCAGCCTTCCTTCCAAGTAGCTGGGATTATAGGTACTTGCCACACGCCCATGAATTTTTAGAGATGGGGTATCGCTGACTCAGTGTCTGTAGTTCAGTGGTTAGGGCACTGGCCACATACACCAGGCCTGGAAGGTTTGAACTCAGCCTGGGCCTGCTAAACAACAATGACAACTACAACAAAAAAATAGCCAGGCATTGTGGGGGGCACCTGTAGTCCCAGCTGTTTGGGAGGCTGAGGCAATAGAATTGGCTTAAGCCTAAGAGTTGGAGGTTGTTGTGACCTGTGACACCACAGCACTCTACCGAGGGCAACACAGTAAAACTTTATCTCAAATAGGAAAAAAAAAGAGAGAGAGAGAGAGAGAAAGGTGGGGTATCACTCTAGTTCTGGCTGGCCTTTAACTCCTGAGCTCAGGCAATCTACCTGCCTCCCCCTCCCAGAGTTCTAGGATTACAGGTGTGAGCCACTGTGCCCGGCCTCATTCTGAAATAATTCTTTGAGACAGAGTTTCATTGGTTGCCCTCGGTAGAGTGCCGGGATGTCACAGCTCACAGCATCCTCAAACTCTAGGGCCAGTGTCCTCAAACTGCGGCCCGTGGGCCACATGCAGCCCGCCTAGGACATTCATCCAGCCTAATGGGTGTTTTTGCTGCCGCTGCCTGTCCTGCTTATTAGCAGCCGACTCGTCTCAGGGCCCACAGTCCAGCTCTCCAACAGTCTGAGGGATAGTGAACTAGTCCTCTGTTTAAAAAGTTTGAGGACCTTCTGCTCTAGGGCTTAAGTGATCCTCTTGCCTTAGTCTCCTAAGTAGCTGTGACTAGAGGCACCCGCCACAATGCCTGGCTATTTTTTTGAGATCGGGTCTTGTTCTTGCTCAAGCTGGTCTCAAACCTGTGAGCTCAGGGCAATCCACCCTCCTTGGCCTCCTAAGTGTTAAGATTACAGGCGTGAGCCACTGTGCCTGGCCCTAAAATAATTCTTCTAGAGGTCTGTGTTATTCATGATATGTTCTCTGCTCACAGACATGCATTTAGGCCAGTGACATTTTAAAGCCTTCTACACTAGCATTTAAACTATTCTCAGCCAAACGTGGTGGCTCATGCCTGTAATCCCAGCACTTTGGGAAGACAAGGCAGGAGAACTGCTTGAGACCAGAATTTGAGACTAGCCTGGGCAACACAGTGAGATTTTTTTTTTTTTTTTTTGAGATATCATCT
>NW_003852418.1:11387426-11390109 GCF_000181295.1 Otolemur garnettii | reverse complement strand
GCCAGGTGCTGTGGCAGGCGCCTGTGGTCCCAGGTACTTGGGAGGCAGAGGCAGGAGACTCGCTTAAGCCCAGGAGTTGGAGGTTGCTGTGAGCTATGATGCCACAGCACTCTAACCAGGGGACAGCTTGAGGCTGTGTCTCAAAAAAAAAAAAAAGTCTCACTTTGTCGCCCTTTGTAGAGTGCTGTTGCATCACACCTCACAGCAACGTCAAACTCCTGGGCTCAAGTGATTCTCTTGCCTCAGCCTCCCAAGTAGCTGAGACCACAGGCACCTGCTACAACGCCCAGCTATTTTTGTTTGTAGTTGTCATTGTTGTTTGGCAGGTCTGGGCTGGATTGGAACCTGCCACTTCTGGTGTATGTGGCTGGCACCCTAGCTGCTGAGCTACAAGCACTGAGCCTATATCATGATTCTTCCCTATAAAGTGCTAAAAGGTTAAACCATTATTTTCTCTGAAATTCATTGCAACAAATAACTTTGAGTCACTGACTTTGTTTTATATTTTAAAATTTTATAAAATACCACTGTCACTATATTCTAATTAACATTTTTATACTAATGGGTACAATGAACACTATTTGTGTGATGGGTACACTTACACCTGTGACTTAAGCATTACAAAAGCAATACACGTAACCAAAACACTTTTGTACCCCCTAAATATTTTGAAATAAAAATAGTTTATAACACTTCAGAAAAATGAGTTTATAGAAAAACATTGAGATAACTGATTTCTATGACTTTCAAAGCTAAAATACATACTTAACCTACACTTAAAAAAAAAAAAACAGTAAGGTTACAAAAACAGAATAGCACAGCCATCACCACAGATAACTGGCATGCATACATGCTATCACCTAGGCATGCTCTAACTTCAGAAACCATGTGGCAACAGCTCTACATTTTACCCAATCTCATCAATGAAAGACACTGACTCTTCCATATTTCTTCCACATACATTCTTACGGCAGCCATGGCAAGAAGTCTCTGTGCTCTCGATCTGCCGCTCGAGCTCCACGGCTCGGACGCCAGGTGCCAGAGCGCTGCGACAGACCCCACAGACAGGTTTCTTCGGCTTCAGACATTCCTGCAGGCATGCAGAGCAAAAGCTAGAACAAGACATACAGAGAACCGCTGTCATGCATCATGGAGACACGACAATGAATATGGATCATCTTTTAAAAAGACATCAATGGATAATGGATCAAAAACAACTTGCTCCCTACTCCCAATTCAAATACTAAGTCATTCTGGACCAGAAAAATTAGGGGTGGAAGGAGACTTCAAAGAACACAAGGGTACAGAAACAAACACAAATTAGGATGATACATAGCACACGATGTTACGCTTGAGGCTTCAAACTTTAGGCCCTGCAACTGAGGAATCTTAGTGGAGTTTCCTGAGCCTCTGATTTCTTCTCTGTGAAGACAGAAGTATCTACCTGTAGGATTGTTGAGAAGATGAAAAGTGTACAGCAGACTCTCAGAGTGTCTAGCACACATGACATCCACAATAAATGGAAGCTGCTACCATTAGAGGTGAAGACAAAGTACTATGGGAACACAAAGGCAAATGACTTGAGAAGGACAGAGCTGTAAGACTTCAGAGGCAGCATTCATTATCTGCCTTAAAAGGGTTCAGCCAGCAGAGGAAGGAAAGAATATTCTAGATTCTTAGGCTTAAAATTCATGATGAATCAAAATCTAGCAGACTTTTCCTTATAAGGAGTAGAGAAGGGAGCCAGAGGTTTAAAGCAAGAGGTAATCAACAAGACCAAAGTTTCAGAAAAATAACTCTGGTGCTATCAAGGACATAGGTTTTTGTTTGCTTTCGTTTTAGGTGAGGGAAGATGAGGAGAGACAAAATAGAAACTAAAAGATGACTAAAGGCAAGGGATTATGAGGGCCTGACTGAGGAAACACAGAATGAATTCAGCAAATGAATCAGAAGGAGAATGTGTAGGACTTGGTAACTTAATTTGAAGAAGTCAAAGATGACCAAGTTTCTATCCTGAAGCTTTGGCAGGTGATGATACCAAGATAAGGTACACAAATAGAATGGACAATAAGGCACAAAAATACCCTGGACTACTTACCCAAACTGATTTCAGACAGGATAACAAAATCTGCCAGGAAGAACTCAGGATTTATAATCAAAGGCAATCTTTTGCACATTTGACAATTTTTTACCGTCTCTAAGAATCCCCTTCCTCTTTGTCATTAAGCTAGGTATTAATGCTGCTAGGCAAACTTCCAGACCAGGTTGGGAGAAGGTGATGGGGTCTATTCATTCACCCCGAGAGCAGAATAGAAACTAGACAGAGTCCCTGCCCTCGTGATGATAATATTCTAGAGTGGAAGAAAACAAAAACATTAATTTCAGACAGTAAGCATATAAAGGAAATAAAACACAGCAATGAGATCAGCTGAGGTATCAGAGAAAGCTTGTTTGAGATGAGGTTAAGACCTGACAAAGCTTGTTTGAGATGAGGTTAAGAGGACAGTCACACAGATGTAGATGCTGAGTTCCACACCAAAATGATATGCAAAGAAATGTCTGAAAGGGCTCGGTGCCTGAGGCTCAAGCGGCTAGGGCGCCAGCCACATACACCTAAGGTGGCGGGTTCGAATCCCCAGCCCGGGCCCGCCAAACAACAATGATGGCTGCAACCAAAAAATGG
>NW_003852418.1:11377744-11385475 GCF_000181295.1 Otolemur garnettii | reverse complement strand
AAAAAAAAAAAAAAGCTAAGGTTTGATTGCCATTACTGTTTCTTGCCCTATCACCTAGGAAAGGTTCACTTACTCAAGTGAACCAAGAAAACCTCAAATTTTGCTGTTTTCCAGATAGAAAACTGTATTGGGTCAAGCCTTTTTACAAAGCTTGATAGTAAGTCTGTGGAATTCACTCAAAATTAAGTAAACCTGATACAAACATAAGACAACTCAGTGAGAAAGCTACTCTAGACACTACAACTCTTTATCTAAAAAAAAAAACAAACTCAAGCTTTTGCCCTGGGCAGAGTGCTGTAGCATCAGAGATCACAGCAACGTTCACTTCTTTGGCTCAAGCAATCCTCTTGCCTCAGTTTTTCTATTTTTAGTAGAGACAGGGTCTCACTTTTGTTCAGGCTGGTCTCAAGCTTGAGCTCTCAAACTTGTGAGCTCAAGCTATCCACCAGCGTCAGTTTCCCAGAGTGCTAAGACCCCAGGCATGAGCCACCACATCCAGCCAACCATTTCAACTCTTCATGAAGCTTGCTTCTACTCTAATTTCTTAGTTCATTCAACCACTACCTGATCCCTGCCCCCTTACCCACCACAAAGGTTTGATCCTTGTAACCCTCCCACCTACAATGAATAGCAGTTTGAACATTAGTACTTATTTAATAATCAATTCACTGGCAGAATCTGACAGCAGAATCACCTTACTATACCCCTAGAATTGACACAGAAAGCATTCCAGACAGGTCACTGTAAGATTGGAATACTGATACTCAAGACACTGGACTGGGGATAGATACAGTAGAGAGGCAAAAACTGCCCTGATAATGCTTAAGTTTTGCTATGTGCAAGGAAGGAGAAGTAAGGAATTTCCAGGAGGAGTGAAGTAATTTAGATAAGGATGGTAATCAGGGAGTTAACTTAAACTTGGACTGGAAGCCTGAAAGGGATTTGGGGGTAGTGGTGAGAGATGTGTGGATGGGGCAAGAAGAGCTCCAGGGTAACAGAACTGCAAAGAGGAACAGCCTAAAACTATGTGAAGGGAAGATGAAGTAGCAAAAAGCAACCTATGTGGCTACGGAGCCTTTGCCAGGTGCCAAGCACTTTTCTCTGAGCTAACAAGACGGGTGAAGTAGATCCAGGAAGAATTAGGCAATGGTGAACTTGGCCTAAATAAGTCTCAGTCCCCACAGTTTATTCACCTGTAAAACCAACCTCCTATCCACGACAGCAGTGCTGAAGGAAAATGCCTGTGGGTCTCAGCAGGCGTCTACTGTGCATTCTGACTGGTAAAGTGGTACCACCAATGACAAGGACAAAGACCCTCAGAGTAAGTAGTGAGGAAGGCCATGGAGAAAATACCAACTGAGAGGCAAGGAGCAGGTGGTCATATTTTCTACATTTTTTTTTTCACAGTACGAGTGTCTGATTCAAAACAGAGTCAAATTGGCCAACCTCAGAGCACCTACCACTGCCTAGGAACTGCAGTGGACATTTTCACACATCTGTATCTGCCTTACGCATCATAACCAGTCTATTAACAGTATTTAGGCCATGAAGGCGTAATTGAAAATAGACTAAAAAAAAAAAAAAACCCTCCTACACAAGTAGGAATGCTAACAAATTCCTATGTGCCAACCCTAAGCCTTTCACGGCTAAGGGCAGACTGGCCAGATCTGCACGATAACTTCTCTTTTTTTTGTTCTTTTGGTCTACTTCAGCGTTCCTCTAACTTTAGCGCACACTGAAATTACTGTCAAGAGCTAGACACACGACGCCAAAAGTACTAAACTTTCAGAGCGATGTAGAGACTAGCCAAGGGACTTGAGACTCCACCTAAGTCCCGCAGGGCACAACTTCGCTATCACGTGTGGGAAGGAGTCTGACAGGCCGCGGGAACGCAGCGGGCGCTCAACCGACGGTAGCTGTCCCACTCAGGAGCAGACAGGCGAAAAGGCACAGCGCCCCGCCGACTTCCACGGGCCTTCAGGAGCCCGCGAAGACCCGCGGAGGGGCCCCTCGAGGCCGGTTCCCTCGTTCCCTCCCCGAGCCCTCACCCCCAACCTCCACCCGTCGGGGCCTCGCTCCGCCACTCCATTCCCCTCCCAGTCAGGCGCCCCGCGACTCGGCCCAGGCTCCTCGCTTACACGTGTCCGCAGGGCACCTGCACAGGCTTCTCGTACACCTCTAAGCACACCGGACAGGTGAAGCGGCCTAGGGGGTCGGCCTCCGCTGCCGACCCGGCCCGCTGCGCACCGCCCTCAAGCTCCTGCTGTTGCGCCGCCATCTTGCCGTCCCTGAGCGCCGAGCAACGGCGGCCGAGAAAGGGGAACCTGAGGGGCGGGGCGAGCCTCGTGGGCGGGGCAGGAGCGGGGCGGGGCTTGTGAACCGCGCGCTCGGTTGTGGGCGGGGCGAGTGGGTGGGCCTCGTTTCCCGCGGGAGGGCGGGGCGGAGAGAAATCGAAAATTGTGGAAGCTTACACCTAAGGTGAGGGTTTCGAATACAGCCCGGGCCCGCCAAAACAACAATGACGGCTGCAACCAAAAAATAGCCGGGCGTTGGGGTGGGCGCCTGTGGTCTCAGCTACTTGGGAGGCGGAGGCAGGAGACTCTCTTGAGCCCGAGAGTTGGAGGTTGCTGTGAGCTGTGGTGCCACGGCACTCTACCCAGGAGGACAGCTTGAGGCTCTGTCTCAAAAAAAAAGAAAATTGTGGAAGCTAAATCCAGAAGCTGGCGGGAATGAGTCGGGCTGTGTGCTTGGGCCACTGTTTCCCAAGTTTAAATCATTAGTTCATCACCACCTGCTCTATTACTTTTTTCTCTTCGAATGGAGTTTTTCTTCTTTCAGTTTAAGGAAGCAAATGATACAGAAAGAGCTGATATCACTCCTGAGCTGCAAATAGAAAATCAGTATTATTTATTTATACAGAGAACTGTAAACATCAATACAAATATGGAAACAAAAAATTTTTTTGAGACAGAGCTCACCATGTTGCCCTTGGTAGAGTGTTGTAGTGTCACAGCTCACAGCAACCTCAAACTCTTGGGCTCAAGCAATTCTCTTGCTTCAGCCTCCCAAGTAGCTGGGGCTACAGGTGCCCACCATGACGCCTGGCTATTTTTTTGTTGCAGTTGTCATTGTTGTTTAGCAGGCCTAGGCCGGGTTCGAACCCGCCGGCTAGGTGTATGTGGCTGGCGCCAGAAACAAAATACTATTAATACATACTGATGCTGAAAAGAGAGGTTAGCTATTATTGGAGAGGTAGGTGTTAAAGACCGGCTAACACCACGCTGAGACACCCCAATGTCTAGCAATGGTGAGCCAGTATTTAATATTGGGCTCACATATCTCAACTCCTGCTCTGTGTAGAAGGGGAAGCTGAGGACTGAAGAGACAGAATAAATTTCAACCTCACAAGAAAGGAGCAGGCCTGGAACCCAGGGGGTTTGTTCTGTTTTGTTTTTAGGAATCTCATTTTGTTGCTCCTGGTTAGAGCCTGGTGGCCATCAATCTAGCTTGCAGCAACCTCAAACTCTTGAGCCATCCCAGTAGCTAGGACTACATGTGCAAGACACCACGCCTGGCCAATCTTTTCTATTTTTAATAAAGACAACGGGGGAGGGAGGAGGGTGTCTCCTTCTTGCTCAGGCTGGTCTCAAACTCCTGACCTCAAGCAATCCTTTCACATTAGCCTCCCAAAGTGCTAGGATTATAGATGTGAGCCACCGCACCTGGTCTAATAGGTCACTTTTGTTTTTTGAGACAGTCTCACTATGTCGCCCTCCATAGAGTGCTGTGGCATCACAGCTCACAGCAATCTCAAACTCTTGGTCTCAAGTGATTCTCTTGCCTCAGCCTCCTGAGTAGCTGGGAGTACAGGCCCTGCCACAACGCCTGGCTATATTTAGAGATGGGGGGGCCTTGCTCTTGCTCAGGCTGGTCTCAATCCATCCACCCTGGCATCCCGGAGTGCTGGGATGCTAGGTATTAGAACTACAGCTGTCAATAATTCTGACTCAAACCAGAAAGACACAGGTATCACGTAAAAATGCTGCCTCCACAAAATTGCGTTTTGTCGCTTACTCCACCAGCTCATTGCTTTCTCCCAGGATTTTACAATTTCTGTTATACCAAAGTCAGCCACATAACTAGGTTAAACATGTGATGATCTAGTAAGATTTGACAAGAACTAGAACCAAAAAAATGGATTATCAACAAGACTGATTGAAATAGGGATTTAAATCAACTATCATTAACAATAAACTACACCCCATGTGTTTACTGTGACTTGAGACATTGGCTAAGGATAGAAACTTGGTCATCTGGATTTGCAAGACATTTAAAAGCTAAGCGTCTATATAGACAAATTTCTGGATCATTTGGTAAATGTGTTTCATTTTGTTAGAAACTGACAGACCAAACGGTTTTCCAAATATTTCTTATTCCCACTAGCAATGTATAAGTTGCTCCACATCCTCAACCAACATTTGGTTGTCAGTCATTTTTATTTTGCCCATTCTAGTGAATGTGTAGTGCTAACCTGCTTTTTTTAACTTTCACAAAGTATGTTTTTTGTCTGCGAAGTGTCCTTTCAGTGTTCTGTTCATTTTTATGGAGTTGTCTTTTTGTTCTTTAGTACTAGGAGTTCTTTATCAGGATATCCCAAAAGGCTTAGCACACATTTGAGCTTTAAATGCTTTTTTTTTTTTAAGACAGAGTCTTACTCTGTCGCCCTCGGTAGAGTACCATGGCATCATAGGTCACAGCAACCTCAAATTCTTGGGCTCAAGCAATTCTCTTGCCTCAGCCTCCCAAGTAGCTGGGACTACAGGCGTCAGCCTCAACACCCGGCTATTTTTAGAGACAAGGTCTTGCTCTGGCTACACCAAACTGGGGCTGGGCACGAGCACGGTGGCTCACTCCTGTAATCCTAGCACTCTGGGAGGTCTAGACCTTATCTCTACTAAAAATGAAAAACTGAGGCAAGAGGATAGCTTGAACTCAAGAGTTTGAGGTTGTTGTGAGCTACGGTGCCACGGTATTCTACCTAGGGCAAAAAAGTGAGACTCTGTCTCAATAAATAAATAAAATAAAAATACACCAAACGTTTGCACACCCTGTGTATTGTGGATACAAATCCTTTACCAAATGTATGTATTTCAAATATTTTTCTCGGTTTGTGTTTAGCCTATTCATTTTCTTAGCTGTGCCTTTTGTTTTATATGCCACATTATAAACCTTTCTATAGTTTTTTAAAAAAATTTTTCTCATGGAAAACTTTAAATATGTATAAATAGAATATATATACGTATGTATGTGTGTATATATATATATTTTTTGTTTGTTTGTTTGTTTTGAGATAGAGTCTCAACTATGTTGCCCTTGGTAGAGTGCTGTGGTGTCACAGCTCACAGCAACCTCCAACTCTTGGGCTTAAGTGATTCTCTTGCCTCAGCCTCCCAAGTAGCTGGAGCTATAGGTGCCCACCACAATGCCTAGCTGTTTGGGTATTTTTTGTTGTTGTAGTTGTCATTATTGTTTCGCAGGCCTGGGCAGAGTTTGAACCCGCCAGCCCCAGTGTATGTGGCCTGCACCCTAACCACTGAGCTATGGGCACGGAGCCTATAAAGATAATATAATGATGAATTTACATGTACTTGTCAATCAACTGTAATAATTATCAACTCATGACCAGTCATGTTTGTTTTATACCATCATCAATTGCTCCCTTTACCCACCACCTGCACTGTTTTGAAGCCAATTTAATATCTTTTGATGAGCAGAAATTTTTAATTTTGATAAAATCTGATCTTTTTTCCTTTCATTGTTAGGTCTTTATGATCTAAAAAATTTTCAGGCCAGGTGCGGTGGCTCTCACCTATAATCCTAGCATTCTGGGAGGCTGAGGCAAGTGGATTGCCCTAACCTCAGCCTGAGCCAGAATGAAACCTCCTTTCTAAAAAAAAAAAAAAAAAAAAAGGCATTGTGGCAGGCACCTGTAGTCCTAGCTACTGGGGAGATTGAGGCGAGAGAATTGCTTCAGCCCAAGAGCTTGAGGTTCCTGTGAAACCAAGGGCCACAGAGTGAGACTATCTCACTAAAAATACATAAATAAATAAATAAGAAAATTAATTTTTTTCACCTACCCCAAGGATGCAAAGATATTCTCCAAGGGGTTCCTTTAGAAGTTTTATAGTTTTAGCCTTTTTTTTTTTTTTTTCTGAGACAGAATCTCACCCAGTTACCTGGACTAGAGTGCAGTGGTGTCATCCTAGTTCACTGCAACCTCAAACTCCCGGGTTCACACAGTCCTCCTGCCTCTGCCTCCTGAGTAGCTAAGACTACAGGTGTGTGCCACTATGCTTGGTTAATTTTTGTATTTTTGTAAAGACAGGGTCTTGCTCTTGTTTGGGCTGTTCTGAACTCCTGACTTCAAGCAATCCTCCTGCTTCAGCCTCCCAAAGTGCTAGAATTACAGGTATGAGCCACCGTATCTCATTATGGTTAGACCTATGATTCATTTCTATTTAGTTTTTCTGGGTAGGAGATGTGGATTCAGTGTTATCTTTTCCTATGGCCATCCAGTCGTTCCAGCACTATTTATTTATTTATTTATTTTAGAGACAGTCTCACTTTGTGCCCTCGGTAGGCATCACAGCTCACAGCAACCTCCAGGTCTTGGGCTTAGGCAATTCTCTTGCTTCAGTCTGTTGAGTAGCTGGAACTACAGGTGCCTGCCACAATGCCCAGCTTTTTTTTGTTGCAGTTTGGCTGGGGCCGGGTTTGAGCCCATCACCCTCGGTATATGGAGCTGGTGCCCTATTCACTGAGCCACAGGCGCCGCCCTCCAGCACCATTTTATTTATTTATTTATTTGTTTGTTTGTTTATTTATTATTATTTGAGACAGAGCCTTAAGCTGTTGCCCTGGGTAGAGTGCCATGGCATTACAGCTCACAGCAACCTCCAACTCCTGGGCTCAAGCGAGTCTCCTGTCTCCGCCTCCCAAGTAGCTGGGACTATAGGCACTCACCACAACGCCTGGCTATTTTTTTGGTTGCAGCCGTCATTGTTGTTTGGCGGCCCGAGCTGGATTTGAAGCCGCCAGCTCAGGTGTATGTGGCTGGCGCCTTAGTGGCTTGAGCCACAGGCACCAAGCCACCCAGCACCATTTATTAAAAGGTGCACTCTGTAATCTCAAATTTCACTCAAGAAAAGAATTTGGTGACTGGACGTGGTGGCTCACGCCTGTAATCCTAGCACTCTGGGAGTCCCATGGGGATGGATTGCTTGCACTCACAAATTCAAGACCAGTCTGAGCAAAAAGCAAGACCCCATCTCTACTAAAAATAGAAAAACTGAGACAAGAGGATTGCTTGAAGCCAAGAGATGGAGGTCGCTGTGCGCTATGATGCCACGGCACTCTACCCAGAGCAACAGCTTGAGACTCTGCCTCAAAAAAAAAAAGAAAAGAAAATAATTTGGAGGCTCAGCGCCTGTGGCTCAAGTGGCTTAGGCACCAGCCACAAACACCTGAGCTGGTGGGTTTGAATCCAGCCCGGGCCCGCCAAACAACAATGATGGCTGCAACTAAAAAATAGCCAGGCATTGTGGCAGGTGCCTGTAGTCCCAGCTACTTGGGAGGCAGAGGCAGGAGAATTGCTTGAGCCCAGGGTTGGAGGTTGCCGTGAACTGTGATGCCATAGCACTGTACCCAGGGGGACAGCTTGAGGCTCTGTCT
>NW_003852418.1:11375014-11377724 GCF_000181295.1 Otolemur garnettii | reverse complement strand
AAAAAAAAAAAAAATTGAAAGGAAAAAGAAAAGAATTTGACTAAAATTCACAAATTTTACCCAAGAGAAATATAAACATATATCTATAAAGAGATTTGTATAAAAATGTTGTTAGTAGCTTGTACAGGAATGTTCAGATAGCTTCAACAACTCAAAGCCAAAAACAACTAAAAGTATATTAACATATGAATGGATAACAAACTGTGTTGTATTAATGTGGAATACTACTCAATAAAAGCCAGGGGCAGTGGTTCACGCCTGTAATCCCAGAACTTTGGGAGGCTAAGGCTGAGGTATTACTTAAGGCCAGGAGTTCAAGACCAGCCTGAGCAGGAGCAAGAACTTGATTATACAAAAAAATAGAAAGAATTAACTAGACATAATGGCGGACACTTAAAGTCCCAGTTACTCAAGAGGCTACTTGTAGGCTGAGGCAGGAGGATTGCTTGAGCCCAGGAGTTTGAGGCTACAGTAAGCAATGATTAGGCTGCTGCACTCTAGTCTGGGTGATAAAATGAGACCCTGTCTCAACAACAACAAAAACCCTCCCTTTTGGGCGGCGCCTGTGGCTCAGTGGGTAAGGCGCCAGCCCCATATACCAAGGGTGACGGTTCAAACCCAGCCCCGGCCAAATTGCAACAAAAAAATAGCCAGGTGTTGCAGCCGGCGCCTGTAGTCCAGCTACTTAGGAGGCTGAGGCAAGAGAATCGCCTAAGCCCTCTAAGCCCAGAGAGTTCTTTTGCCTTAGCCTTGCAAGTAGCTGGGACTATGGGAGCCTGCCACAATGCCCAGCTATTTTTTTGTTTGTTTGTTTGCAGTTTGACCGGGGCTGGGTTCAAACTGGCCACCCTAGTAGGCCAGTGCTCTACTACCTGAGCCACAGGCGCCGCCCACCTCTGCCCATTTTTAAATTGGGTTGTCTTTTTTTGTTGAGTTGAAACAGTTCTTCATATATTCTAGATATTGTAAAATTTGAGCAGCATACACGCAAGGTGCCCGGGATTGACCAGAATAACATCAAGTCCAGTCATGTTCCCCATTGGTCTCATGCTGACTCTACAGCCCAGCTGTTACTGAAAGTTCAGCACTTATCCCTGACGCCATGTCAGAAGAATGAGGACAAGTGGTTTGAGGAGAAGGAAAAGAAATGTTTATTAAATTGCCAGCAAAAGAGAAGGTTGGGGGCAGCGCCTGTGGCTCAAAGGAGTAGGGCACCGGCCCCATATGCCAGAGGTGCTGGGTTCAAAAAAAGAGGTTGTTGGGCTCCCATCTTAAAGCACCAACATCGTGACTCTGAAAAGAAATACTGAGATTTTATAGGGAGAATTTTAGCTTCAGGCTATTGCTGTTCAACTATTGTTGATGGTTCTGATTCATTCCATCCTCTGTCTTCACTAACACAATCTTGTTATCTCTCTTGAGCCATCTCCTATGCTACAAAGACCAAAGGACACTCCCCTGACCCTCCTGACCACTTCCCTGAGGCAGGGATGTAGGTGTTAATTCCCCAAAAGAGTAGGGGAGGTTTTAGAGAGACGGAAAATACTTTTACCTTTGTCCAGGCCTTTCCCCCTGTTACACAGCCTGGCAAACCCTGAGACTGAATCAAGAATGATCATAGTGGGCCGCACTGGCCACATACACCATAGCTGGCTGGTTCAAACCCAGCCTGGGCCAGCTAAAACAGCAGCGACGACTGCGACAACAACAACAACATAGCTGGGAATAGTGCTAGGCACCTATAGTCCCAGCTACTTGGGAGGCTGAGGTAAAGGAATCACTTAAGCCCAAGAGTTTGAGGTTGCTATGAGCTGTGACACCACAGCACTCTACTGAGGGCAACAGCTTGAGATTCTGTCTCAAAAAAAAAAAAAAGATCATAGCTACCCCATGTTGGCACCAGGCATTTAATCTCTGCATTTGACACCAGGTATTTACTCTCTCTCAACCATCCTGGGTGGGGGTAATTATTAACCATCCTTGGATGTACCGTTAATCCCATTTTATTGATAAGGAAATTGAGGCCCAAAGGGGTTAGATAGCTTGTCCAAGATATCACAGATGGAAAGTGGCAGAGCTGGGATCTGCTCTCAAGCCTTTCGGTTCCAGAGTCTACTTTACCTTTCTGCCTAGAATGATGTTGCTATGTAACAAACACAACCTAGGTGTGACTTTCCCTGGCTTGCTGCAGGAGAGTGGGGAGGGCAAAGATGTCTGCTTCCTGTAAAGTGTGAAACTTAGTACTGTAAGTGACTGGTATAAGACACCCCAGGAGCTCCTAACCTACAGTTTTCAGGTGCAATGAAGAGATGCTGGGTGCTCACATCCAACCCCAAGAGCTGTGTCTCCTTGAAGCTGAGCTGGGCTGGACTGGGTGGATTCTGCTAATAACAGCCCTTAGCCTGCTGAGTTACCTTTGGACTTGTAGGTGGCTCCTGCTGCAGTCATAAAGACTTTGAAATGATTGGCAGTTAGGTTTATACTATTTGGGGAAAAAGGAGGAAGAAAGCCTTTCTTACTGATTATGAAGAAGCCTGACGGTGCCAGCTTTCAGTTCAAGACATGTCTTCTTTGGGGTTACACATCAGGAGTTCTTTTTTTTTTTTTGGCCAGGGCAGGGTTTGAACCCACCACCTCCTGTATATGGGACCCGCGCCCTACTCCTTTGAGCCACAGGCGCTGCCCAACATCAGGAGTTCTTTTTTTTTTT
>NW_003852418.1:11372474-11374688 GCF_000181295.1 Otolemur garnettii | reverse complement strand
GGCTGGGGATTCAAACCCACCACCTTAGGTGTATGTGGCTGGAGCCCCAGCCGCTTGAGCCACAGGTGCCAAGCCAACATCAGGAGTTCTTAACCTTCCCCAAAACCTTGCCTCCTCCTGTGGGAGGTCAGAATGAATTCTGAGGTTTGGGAGCCAGACACAGCAAATTCACGTGGTGCAACAAGTAATCCTAATCTCAGACAACATTTGCTGTGAGTTTATACCCTTTCAGGCACTGGGTGATGTCTTTCCTATGCTTTATTCCACTAAAGATCCATAATAACCTTATGAAGAAGAGGCCCATTTTACAGATAGGGAACTGAGGCTCAGGTGGTGCTACATGCAGTCTGACTCCATGACGTAACCTTGAAGATAAACAGTCTGACAACACAATTAAAATTACACTGTTGGCTCAGCACCTGTCCTCAGTGGTTAGGGTGCCAGACACATGCACCAGGGCTGGTGGGTTTGAACCCAGCCAGGGCCTGCTAAACAACAATGACAACTTCAACAAAATAGCTGGGCGTTGTGGCGGGCACCTGTAGTTCAAGCTACTTGAAAGGCTGAGGCAAGAGAATCGCTTAAGCCCAAAAGTTTGAGGTTGCTGTGAACTGTGAAACCACAGCACTCTACCAAGGCCAACATAGTGAGACTGTCACAAAATAAAATAAAATAAAATAGGCTCGGTGTCTGTGGCTTAAGTGACTAAGGTGCCAGCCACATACACCTGAGCTGGCGGGTTCGAATCCAGCCTGGGCCCGCCAAACAACAATGACGGCTGCAACCAAAAAATGGGCGGGCATTGTGGCGGGTGCCTGCAGGCGCCTGTAGTCCCAGCTACTTGGGAGGTGGAGGCAGGAGACTTGCTTGAGCCCAGGAATTGGAGGTTGCAGTGAGCTGTGATGCCACAGCACGCTACCCAGGGCAACAGCTTGAGGCTCTGTCTCAAAGAAAAAGAAAAGTCATAAATATGTATTTGTGGAGGAATTGGAGAAACAGATATCTGTATTACTGCTCCCAGCTGATTTTATACATGTATATGCAACCTTAGAAAATGTATTGATTGATGTTTTACTTGTTTTCATCCCATAGTACATCTTTCTGTTTTTCATTCCACATATATCTTGCAGGGTTATTTAGGTGTTCAAGTGATCCCTAGTACTTTCGAGTGTGGATATACAATTACCCTACTTATGAACATTTCGAATGTTTTCAGTTTTTTTTTTTTGGTAGAGACAGAGTCTTACTTTATCACCCTCGATAGAGTATGTGTGCCGTCATAGCTCACAGCAACCTCCAACTCCTGGGCTTAGGTGATTCTCTTGCCTCAGCCTCCCAAGTAGCTGGGACTACAGGCTCCTGCCACAACCCCCGGCTATTTTTTGTTGTAGTTTGGCTGGGGCCAGGTTTGAACCCCCCTACTCTCGGTATATGGGGCTGGCACCCTATTCACTGAGCCACAGGTGCTACCCTGTTTCCAGTTTTTGTGTTTGCATTACAAACAACGATGCAACAAGTTTCTTGGTGCGCTTGTGTATGTTTCCCTGATTCCTTCTGAGAAATGCAATTGCCAGGTCACGGGTAGCTTTTCTCTTTCACTTTTTGTTCTACACACTTCTGTAGTTAGAATTGTGTTACTTTGGTGATTTAAAAAAAAAACATAAAAAATAGAAAGGGGTAGGTAGATTGTTCACATTGTTGGCTCTTAGGAAGTAAAGGTGCCTAGTCACTGTCACGTGACCATTATATAATCTGCTAATCATTATATAATAAAATCTGAAAACGATGCTTCTGTAATTTCCACATCATCAAGTGGAGAAATCAGAGGCCTTTGGCTGTTTTTAAGATGACAAATTTTACTCTTTGGAGACTTTGGGTCTTTTCTGGGAGGAGATGTCACTGAATCTCAATGACCAGGGTTTCCTACTGGTAAAGCCCCTCTCAAAAAATCTGTTTCCCTTTTGGCTGTCACAGAACCACAGAGATTGAAGGGACTTTTTTTAGCAGTCTCATGTGAAAACGCAACCTGTTAATAGTTACCAAAGAAGAGTTTTGAGTTGCTCTACAAGCAGACAGAACTCAGGTGGGACAGGTTTTCTCAGATGGAATTTCTGTGAATATTGATCATAACTTTGCAGGTAATTTTTTTTTTTTTTTGAGACAGGAGCCTCAAGCTGTCCCCTTGGGTAGAGTGCCATGGCATCTCAGCTCACA
>NW_003852418.1:11365723-11370659 GCF_000181295.1 Otolemur garnettii | reverse complement strand
TTTGGCGGGTCCAGGCTGGATTCGAACCTGCCACCTTAGGTGTATGTGGCTGGCACCTTAGCCGCTTGAGCCACAGGCGCCGAGCCGTGTTTTTCTTTAAAGAAGAGCCAAGATTGCAGGACCTTACTCATCTTGATTTTATTTTTATTTATTTATTTATTTTTGAGACAGAATCTCACTATGTTGCCCTCCATAGAGTGCTATCGCATCACGGCTCACAGCAACCTCCAGCTCTTGGGGTTAAGCGATTCTCTTGCCTCAGCCTCCCGAGTAACTGGGACCACAGGCGCTAGCCACAACGCCTGGCTATTTTTTGTTGCAGTTTGGCCGGGGCGGGTTCGAACCTGCTACTCTCGGTATATGGGGCCGGCGTCCTACTCACTGAGCTACAAGCGCCGCCCGAGCCTCGTTATTTCCATCGGTAAAATGGGATCTAGGGATTCAACCGTCAACTCGGGCACAGTCGGGAGCGCTGCTTGTGGATAATCTTTTTCAAGCAAATTCTTCCAGATCTTCATTTTTTAAATCTACATACACACCAGAGAATTGTAGATCTTTTTGATAAAGGGCAAGACCGGTAGGTGAAGGCTAAGATTCGCCCAGTAAATGCTCACAGTTCCGAGCTCCCGGCTCTGGACCGGTTTCCATGACAACCCGGCCAGCCGTCAACCTGAGGCCGGTGACATGCGTCACTTCCTGCCTGTTTATTTCCGGGTCCTAGCCTCCGGCACCACAACAGTTCTTTAGGCTCCAAATTGGGGTCCTGCAGCTTCTCTGTTCGCTCCTCCGCATCCCACCTTTTCCTCTGCCTCCGCATGTGGTCCCCGCCGGCCGCGGGCATTGACCGCTTCTCCGGCCCAGCGCGCAGCCGTTGTCCGGCCTTCCTTTGGGCCCGCCTTAGGGGGTAGCACTTCCGGGCCGAATGCTTCCGGGTCACTGTTGGCCCCCGGGTACTGGCCGCGGTTCTCCGCAGCCGGCCGGAGCGACTATCGCCCAGGCGGGCCCGGCTCCGGCGGCGGCCGCGCTCCCTGCTTGCTTCGTCCGGCCAGGACGTCCTCGGCAGCAGTTTCAGGGTGAGTGAGGGGCGGTCGCGGGCGGAAACTGTCTTCGGGGCTTCCCCAGGCGGAGGGGGCACCCGACACGGCCGGGCTCCACGGGCCTGGGAGTGGGGTCTCCTCGAGTTCGGCAGGGCGACGGCGGGGCCGGCTTTTCCGAGGCCCCTGGGTCCCCCAGCCTGTTCTCAAGCTCCCCATTCCTTCGGGAGCTACCTTGCAGGCTCCTGGGATCAGCCCAGAGATGGCTCAGGGCAGCCCTGAAGGAACACCCGCCTCTTCGGCGACTAGCCAAGCGGGAGGACGCCCAGATTCCTCTGTGAGGCACTTACCGTGCGGGGGTTCCCGGCTCAGGCTCTGGTGGCAGACCTGTGTTTGTACTCACTGTGTGTGACCTTGGTTAAGTCACTTCATCTTTGGAGCCTCAGTTGCCTCATTCGTTAAATGGGAGGGAATCTGCTTGCTAAAGGCCGGAGTGGGGATGGAATGAACAAATAATAATGCAGGTAGGTGAAGCACGGTCTCCGGCGTACGGTAGGCGTCCAGTACGCTCCCGTTACTTCCTTCACAACCCCGTGGGGAGAGACCGAGTTGGAGACTGGCCTGTTTTTCACAACTGATGTGACCCTCAGAGGCTGTAGGAATTACCGAGCTGGGGATAGCAGCCACCAGCTTCTGTCCCCTGCCGAGAAGGGAAACAGCTTCCTTCAGAGCCTCTCAGAGGCAGCTGCCACTAGGGAAGTCGTTTTCAGCACCGCTGAGGTTATTTTCAGAAGTTTGGAAGGCCTTGGCGTGAATTTCTCTGGAATCTAGTAGGGGTGTGGGGACCTTATGGTGTTTCACAGCCAGTGGAAGGTGTCTTGGATGTGTCTCAGGAGCCTCCTGCTTGGAATGAGTGCATAGGAGTAGGTGGGGAGATGGAGGAGGTTGAACTGCTTTCTCTTCTCCTGTTTGGAGGCTGAGGGAATACAGAACCAGCTGAAGCTAGACCTGGGATGTGTAAACCTGTAGACAGGGACAATGTCGGGACCAAAATAGCTTCGCCTGTGCAGGGAAAGGGGCGCCTTCAAGTGCTGCTTGGGGACCGTTTCTGCCTGAATGGGCCAGCTGAGGTAAAGCCAAGATAATGCTTTGCTATCCAGAATCATTTCAGTTCCAATCAGTGGGATTTTAAACAGATGGAGCTTTCTTTTTAGATATTTAAAAAATAATTATTAAAAAAGCCACTGCCTTCCTGACTCTGCAATATCTGTCTCTTCATTGAGCTGCTTTTCAAAGGAGGCCCAGATTATGGGTACAGGAGTTGCTGATCAGGGCCATTGGCTCAGGGCACACACCCGCCACTATGTTTGGGATATTCAGAGTGCCATTTTTTCCGCCAGGCTGGCACAGCTTGGCTTTTTTTTTTTTTTTTTTTTTTGAGACAGAGTCTCACTTTGTCACCTTCGATAGAGTGCAATGGCTTCACAGCTCACAGCAACCTCCAGCTCTTGGGCTTAGGTGATTCTCTTGCCTCAGCCTCCTGAGAGCTGGAGCTGGAACTATGGGCACTGGGCTTTTGTTGTTGCAGTTTGGCCAAGGTCAGGTTTGAACCCATCACCCTTAGTATATGGGGCCAGTGCCCTACTCACTGAGCCACAGGCGCCGCCCACAGTTTGGCGTTCTAATCTTTAGGTTGCTTGGTGAGATTAACGATTAACAGCTTCTGTTGCTGGGCTGTCTTGGTCTCCTGTAACCACGATGTTTTTGCAGAGAGCATGTTTTTTGTTGTTCTTGCAGAGTGTTGAGAATAAATTGCTGGTTCTGTGCTCAGAAAAGACATCAGCTACCACCAGCTACAAGGCAGCCTGTATTCTCCTATTCTCCAGAAAATGTATTCAGCAGGGATGATGTCAGCTGCTTCACTACTGGCCGATCTGGCTAGCCTCTTTGCTTGGCCCTAGCTTACATCATAGAGAGATTTGTAGCTCCCCCAGCCCCATTCTGTGTAGGAAGATGGGAATTTTGCTACTATGGGAATTTTTAGACCTCGACTCTGCTCACCCTGCGTTGGGGCATTCTAACTTAGCCGAATACTTTCAAGGAGAGCTGTCCAGCAGATGCAGTGGGATGGTTTTGCTTGAGAATCAGCGTTTTGGCATCAGACCTAGGTTCAGATCTCAGATCCACTTCTTCTTAGCCCTAGGGCAAGTGAGTTGGTCTCTTACCCTCAGTTTACTCTTTAACTTTATGATCATCCTGTGGATTTAATTGATTTTCATAGAGCAGTTATCAGGGAGCTTCTATATACTAATCATGGAAATAAGTGAGTGAGATAAAGTGGAGAAAGCCTAGGCCTCAGGGCCTGCCAGCCAGAGTTCACATTTCAGCTCTGACCCTTTCAAACTCTGTTGGGCAGGTAGTTTAATTGTAGTTTTAATCTAGATTTTCTCATAGAGTTGATGTGAGGATTAAATGGAATGATGCAGTTAAAGTGGAAAGCGTAATGCTTAGCACATAGTAGGAAGGACCTCAGTAATTGTTAGTTTCTTTCTCTCTTTCCTTAGTTATCTTTTAGCGTTTACTTTCTTTCTTTCTTTTTTTTTATTTGTAGAGACAGAGTCTTACTTTATTGCCCTCGGTAGAGTGCCGTGCTGTCACACTGATCTCCAACTCTTGGGCTTAGGTGATTCTCTTGCCTCAGCCTCTGGAGTAGCTGGGACTACTGGCACCTGCCATAACGCCCAGCTATTTTTTTTTTTTGTAGCGACAGAGTCTCACTTTGTTGCCCTTGGTAGAGTGCCGTGGCGTCACACAGCTCACAGCAACCTCCAACTCCTGAGCTTAAGCAATTCTCTTGCTTCAGCCTCCTGAGTAGCTGGGACTACAGGCGCCCGCCACAGCACCTGGCTATTTTTTGGTTGCAGTTTGGCTGGGACCCTCGGTATATGGGGCCAGCACCTTACTTACTGAGCCACAGGCGTCGCCCTGCCCAGCTATTTTTCTGTTGCAGTTCAGCTGGGGCCAGGTTTGAGCCCATCACCCTCAGTATATGGGGCCCACACCCTACCCACTGAGCCGCAGGCACCGCCCAGCATTTAATTCTTTTTCCTTTTCCTTCACTTACCCAGGTTGGTTCATGATTCTTCTTAGATGAGCTTCCCACTTTAGTTTTTAGGATTTTGAACAACTGTGCCATGGATCCTTTTTTCTTGTTTATTGTTTGCCAGCAACAAACAAACATGGGTGTGGACTGTGGTGCAGTTACAAAGCAACGGGCACCGAGGGGGCTGAGCTTGAGGGTGGCTGACTTTGTGAAAAATTGGTCTCTTTGAGCTGAAGGCTGGCTTCTTAGAGAAAAATCATAGTAGTATTTAGAAGGTTTGATGTTCCTTTGTTTGAATGGTTCTCAGATGGATCAAAAAGCAGAGGAAAAAGGAAATTTTCTAGGAATGGCAAATGGGCTGGGTATAGTGTCTCATACCTGTAAGCCCAGCACTTTGGGAAACAGGGGCAGGGGGATCATTTGAGGCCAGGATTTCAAGAACAGCCTGAGCAACATAGTGAGACCCCCCATCTCTATAAGAAATGGGAAAATTGGCTCGGCGCCTGTGGCTCAAGTGGCTACTGTGCCAGCTACATACACCTGAGCTGACAGGTTCGAATCCAGCCCGGCCTGCCAAACAACGATGGCTGCAACCAAAAAATAGCTGGGGGGTGGGGCTATTGGCTCAGCACCTGTGGCTCAATGAGTAGGGCGCCGGCCCCATATACCAAGGGTGGCAGGTTCAAACCCTGCCCCAGCCAAATTGCAACAACAACAAAAATACCTGGGCATTGTGGTGGGCGCCTGTGGTCCCAGCTACTAGGGAGGCTGGGGCAAGAGAATCGCCTAAGCCCAAGAG
>NW_003852418.1:11355598-11364448 GCF_000181295.1 Otolemur garnettii | reverse complement strand
ATTCGAACCCGCCACCTTAGGTGTATGTGGCTGGCGCCTTAGCCGCTTGAGCTATAGGCGCCAAGCCTGTATTATTTATTTCACCTACTTCATCAAACATCTCCTGTGTGGCAGGCTGTGTTAAGCATCATACTAAGAAAACAGACATGGTCCTTGCCCTTGTGGGGCTTACTAGGTAAAGTGGGGAGGCAGAGGAAGCTAGTAAGTGAATAAAGTTGATAATTTCACATTGTGGATAAAGTAACAATGAAGGACTGGGAAGGTACAAGTTCCCTGAGATGGGGTTGTCAGTGAGAGCCTCTGAGTAGTGACATTTGAGTTGAGGTCTGAATAATGATAGCCAGCTACAGGGAAAATTCAGAGCAAGAATATGCGAAAGTAACAGCATATGCAAAGGTCCTGAGATGAGCTTGACACATCTGAGGAACAGACAGAAAGGTCCATGTGGGTGAAGCTCAGAAGGAAGACTGCTGTGAGAGGTGAGCAGGGGCGTTAACGATGTTGGCCTTGGGCAGGAATTTTCTCCTAAGTGGATTTGTGTTTGCCTCCTGTGCTTCTGTGGCTTATTTGCCCCTGCAGCACTGGGCGTCTTTGGCTGGGCCGTGAGTGGGAGTCCCTGGTTCTGCTACATATACCAGGAGTCTCCCCCAAACTTCAGAAGCCAGATAAGTGGCTCCTTGAGACGGTTGCTAGGCTCGTAGGCCTTTAAACCCTCCTGAGCTGAGCGCAGATCTGCAGCAGCCTCCACAGGTCAGTCCCAGTCCCACTGCAGTCTTTCTCGGCCCCTTGCCACTTCCCACAGCCACTCAGCAGACATTTGAGAAGCATGACTCTGTCCCAGGCACTCCTGAGGCACTTACTGATCACAACTCCTCACCCAGAGAGTTTCTGGGCGGGGGCAACAAGATGGAGAATGTGAAAATGCACATCCACGACCCAGTCGGAGATAAGTGCCTCCCTCGATCTTACTCAGCTGTGGCATCTCCAGGATACAGTACTTCTGACATCAGGAATGGCTGTCAGGGGCTTACTTGGAGCTGGCACTCCGTGACCAGCTTTATATCCTAACTGTGTATAATCCCCACACCAATGGGGCTACAGGCACTATTATTAACTCTCTTTTAAAGATGAGAAAACTGACGGCTAGAAAGCTCAGGTAGTTTACCCAAGTAACCTGGAAAAGTGGACCTGGGCTTCACACCTAGGCAGCCTGGGTTTGGACCCTGCACTCATGGCCTGCCTTGGGAATGTCCCTTGATAAATTCAGATTTGCTCTCAGTATCGTGGCAATAAGAATATTCCTGGATCTGTACAAGTTACTAAGCTGATGGCAAGATTGTATAAATCCTACATGTCCCAGCTCAGAACATTCTATCCTTTGCCAACAGGCTGTAAGAACTTCTTGTGGTAAAGGGGAGTGCTGGCCATCAAAGGCAGACAGAAACAACTCCCAGGGGACAGCAGCCAGTGTGGTCTCATTTTTAAATTGTAAGTATGATTGTGTCACCCTCTCCTTGTTTTAAACTTTTTAGTGGCTTCATGTAGCTGTTTTTTTTTTTTTTTTTGAGACAGAATCTCATGCTGTCACCCTGGGTAGAATGCTGTGGCATCATAGCTCAGAGCAACCTCCAACTCTTGGGCTCAAGTGATCCTCAATTTTTTTTTTTTTTAAGACAGAGTCTAGGGTGCTGTGGCTTCACAGCTCACAGCAACCTCAAACTCTTGGGCTTAAGCATTTCTTTTGCCTCAGCCTCCTAAGTAGCTGAGACTATAGGTGCCTACCACAATGCCTGGCTATTTTTGGGTTACAGTTGTCATTGTTGTTTAGCAGGCCTAGATTGGGTTCAAACCCACCTGCCTTGGTGTATGTGGCTGGTGCCCTCCCCACTGAGCTATGGGAACTGTCTCAGGTGATCCTCTTGCCTTAGGTTTTTTTTTTTTTTTTTGAGACAGAGCCTCAAGCTATCCCCCCTGGGTAGAGTGCTGTGGCATTACAGCTCACAGCAACCTCCAAGTCCTGGGCTCAAGCGAGTCTCCTGCCTCAGCCTCCCAAGTAGCTGGGACCACAGGCACCCACCACAACGCCCAGCTATTTTTTGGTTGCAGCCGTCATTGTTGTTTGGCAGGCCGGGCTGGATTCGAACCTGCCACCTTGGGTGTACGTGGCTGGCGCCTTAGCCACTTGAGCCACAGGCGCTAAACCCAGTTTTTCTATTCTAATAGAGACAGGGTCTCACTTTTGCTCAGGCTGGCCTCGAACATATGACCTCAAGCTGTCTATCTGCCTTGGCCTCCCAGAGTGCTAGAATTACAGGCATGAGACACCAAGCTCTGCCCGAATACAAAATTCTAAATTCTCAGAGGCCTTTGGGGAGGGGCAGTCTGCCCCTGCCCTCACTTCTAAGCTTCCTGCCTTAGACAGCAGATGTGGTGGTTAAAGGCATAGACTTTAGAGCCAGATTGCCTGTTTTGGGAACTCAGATCTGCCTCTTCAGAGTTCTGTAGCCTTGGGCAATTTCTGATGTCTCTGTGTCTCACTTTTCACACAGGTACATCAGGAACAATTGTAATACTTCTCTCCTAGGGTTGTTTAAGAAGATTAAATGAGGTAATGCAGATGATGGAAGCACTTGGCCTGTCTGAGGTTAGCTTAACAGGGGTCCTCAAACTTTTTAAACAGGGGGCCAGTTCACTGTCCCTCATACCATTGGAGGGCTGGACTGCGGGCCTCAGGATGAATTGGCTGCTAAGAGGGACAGGCAGTGGTGGCAAAAACACCAAGCGGGCCGGATAAATGTCCTAGGCAGGCTGCAGTTAGAGACTGCCTGGCTTAGGGCCTTCCTCTATGGTTACACTTCTACCTCTTGGCTTGGCAAACCTCTCATCCTTCAGGTCTAACTGTTAGTATCTTGGGGGAGGAGGGCTTTCCTAAACTCTCCCTTCTCCCCACAAAACCAGGACAGGTGCCCCAATTATATTCCTAAGGAACTTTTTCTTCAAAAGTATTAATAATGGGCGGTGCCTGCGGCTCAGTGAGTAAAGCGCCAGCCCCATGTACCAAGGGTGGCAGGTTCGAACTTGGCCCTGGCCAAACTGCAACAAAAAAATAGCCGGGCATTGGTAGCGGGTGCCTATAGTCCCAGCTCTCAGGAGGCTGAGGCAAGAGAATCGCCTAAGCCGAGGAGTTGGAGGTTGCTGTGAGCTGTGACGCTACGGCACTCTACCAAGGGTGACAAAGTGAGACTTTGTCTCTTAAAAAAAAAAAGTATTACTCATACTTTTCAATTGTGAGCTCAACAAAGTCAAGGACCATATCTTGTTTCTGCTATAACCTTGAACATAGAATTTGTTCCACAAATGTGTTATGAGTGAGCAGAAAGGGACCCAGGGCTGGTAGTGCCCAGTGTGTAATGAAGGCCAGTTCTGCCTCAGTGGTCAGAAGCTGGTGGTGTATGGACCATTTTGAGGAATGATGTGCTTCTTTTTCCTTTCCTTCTAGAGTACTCCGTTGGTGCAGGTAACAACATGTTAGTACTTTTAGCGATGTCTCCATCTGTAAACCAGAAGCCATGGAGGAGATAAGGTAGCCTCCCCCTTGATTGGATGGGGAAGCCCAGTTCAATGGATGCAAAATATAAGGATGACTTATTTCGGAAGTACGTGCAGTTCCATGAGGGCAAAGTGGATCCCACCCCCAACAAGCAGCGACCTAGCAGCGATGAATACCTGCGGGTGGCAGCCTCAACCCTGCTCAGCCTGCACAAGGTGGATCCTTTTTATCGATTCCGGCTGATTCAGTTCTACGAGGTGGTGGAGAGCTCCCTGCGCTCACTGCGCTCCTCCAGCCTACAGGCTCTACACTGTGCTTTCAGCACGCTGGAAACTGTGGGCATCAACCTCTTCCTCTACCCATGGAAGAAGGAATTCAGGAGCATCAAGGTGAGGTGCAGGTAGTAACCTCCATACTGGTCTTCCTTCTCCCTTCTTGTTGCTTCCAGTTGATGCTGAGTGGGCTTG
The DNA here is from genome assembly GCF_000181295.1 of Otolemur garnettii. NCBI lineage: Eukaryota > Metazoa > Chordata > Mammalia > Primates > Galagidae > Otolemur > Otolemur garnettii. The sequence goes on along the minus strand of NW_003852418.1, from coordinate 11,360,431 downwards.
TGCCAGTCCAGTCACATCCCTTCTCTGTTCTTAGACCCTCCAGGTTCCCCACTGCTTTTGGGACAGCAAGCAGAGTGACCCCCATGGTTTCCCACCTTGCTTGTCTTTCCAGCGTCGTCTCTGAACTGAGTCCCTCCCCCTGGCTGTTACATCTTAAACCAGAGGGTTGGGAAGGCAGGGGCCAGGTTGTGCAGAGCCCTTTAGCCCAGGGCAAAGGACCTGCATTTGTTCTAAGTTGGCTAGGGTGAAGGTGGTGCTGGGGTTTACATTTGAAAAGGATCTTTCTGGCTGTTGTATGGCAAATACGTGTGGACTGTAGAAGAGCTTGAGTGGGGTAGGTATAGCAGTCAGGGGGCTTCTCAGATTTTCAAGCCAGCTGAGAGGTGGTTTGGAGTAAGTGGTAACAACAGACAGCAGGGGCAGAGTGGATTCTGAATTATCCCATGGCAGGGATGGCACAGGAGAGTTTCTCCCAAGTTAGGTTCTTAACTCAGACATATTTAGCCCTTCACAGAAGTCCCTGAAAGGAATATTTTTACAGCTCATAATCTGAGCCCTTTATTCACCTCTCTTTGCCCTGGCTTCCTCTTCACATGGAACAGAGCCTTTGTACCCCACATAGAAGTAGTTTTGTTACCTACATTTAAGAAAGCAGCTGATGGGTAATTTCTCTGGCACCTTACTCAGTTTGTGGTCAGCATAAGTTTCCACCTTCTGCAATGAGAAGCTCCTAAGATCCTTCCCTTCCCTTTCCTCTCCTTGCATGCTCCATTTCAGACTTGGATGCCCTTTGCTTTGAACAGTCTCTGGTGCGGGTCTCCAAGAGAAAATCCCACCTTTATTTTTTACTCCCTCCCTTCTCCTAGACCTACACTGGCCCTTTTGTTTATTATGTCAAGTCGACATTACTGGAAGAGGACATCCGAGCCATCCTGAATTACATGGGCTACGTGCCTGAGTTGGGAACTGCGTACAAGCTCAAAGAGCTGGTGGAGACTGTCCAGGTGAAGATGGTTTCCTTTGAGCTTTTTTTGGCCAAAGTTGAGTGTGAGCAGATGCTAGAAATCCACTCACAAGTGAAGGACAAGGGGTACTCTGAGCTGGACATCGTGAGCGAGCGCAAGAGCAGCACAGAGGACGTGCGTGGCTGCTCAGACGCACTGCGACGGCGGGCCGAGGGCAGGGAGCACCTGACAACATCAATGTCCCGTGTTGCACTCCAGAAGTCAGCTAGTGAGCGGGCAGCCAAGGACTACTACAAGCCCCGCGTGACCAAGCCCTCAAGGTCGGTGGATGCCTATGACAGCTACTGGGAGAGCAGAAAGCCTCCCCTGAAGGCCTCGCTAAGCCTTCGGAAGGAGCCCATGGCGGCAGACATGGGGGATGACCTTAAGGATGAGATCATCCGCCCATCCCCCTCGCTTCTGACCATGTCTAGCTCCCCCCATGGCACCTCAGATGACCTTCCACCTGCCTCACCTAACAATGGCCTCGGCCTGCTGCGCAGCACGTACTACTCTGCTCAGGATGACGTGGATCTGTACACAGACTCGGAACCCAGGGCTAGCTACCGTAGGCAAGATGCTCTGAGGCCAGATGTGTGGCTGGTCAGAAACGATGCCCACCCCCTTTACCACAAGCGCTCACCCCCTGCCAAAGAGTCTGCCCTATCCAAGTGCCAAAACTGCGGCGTGTTCTGCAGCTCCTCCCTCTGCCAGCGCTGTGATAGCCTGCTCACCTGTCCTTCAGCCTCCAAGCCCAGTGCTTTCCCCAGCAAGGCCTCTGCCCACGACAGCCTGGCCCATGGGGCATCTCTGCGGGAGAAATACTCAGGCCAGACTCAGGGCCTTGACCGGTTGCCACATCTCCACCCAAAACCCAAGCCCTCTGCCACAGCCACCTCCCGCTGTGGCTTCTGCAACCGCCTCGGCGCCACCAACACCTGCACCCAGTGTTCAAAAGTTTCCTGCGACACCTGCCTCAGCGCCTACCATTACGATCCCTGCTGCAAAAAGAGTGAACACAAGTTCATGCCCAACAACCAGCTGAACTACAAGTCCACCCAGTTCTCCCATCTTGTGTACAGATAGATTTGACCTTGCATCTCCCCGCTACAAGGGCTACACCGCTGACCTTTCTGGTTTCCTGGTGAAGTAGTATTAATGCATTGGTCTCAGAAGCAGAGACCTGCACTTAACCGTGGAGGTGGTGGGGATTGTGGGCCAGCTGCATCCACGTGAGAGTTCACTTAATGACTCAAGATATTTCAACTGATAGCTGCTTTGTTGTCTGACAAGGGAGAGGGTCGCACTTCCGTTCAGATTCGTTTTTGCAAATCACTCCCTGTTCAGTTGAGTTTTTTCCTTTAAAGAAGATTGTTATCTCTGGGATTCTCACTGCACGTATTCTTCCCACTGCGAAGCCACCGTGGACTGGGAAGGGGCCTTCAGGTCGAACACCTGTCTGGAGTGGCGAGCTGGAGGCCTGTTGGCTTGTGAAATGAGCCCTCCTGCCACACTGGGCCTCTCCCAATGGTTAATCCCTTGGTCGCCCCCCCCCTTCCCAGCTGGACTCCCCATGCCCTGACTTTCCTTCCTCTCCAGGTGTCATAGGTGAACCGAGTCCAGTATTAGCTGAATGTCATCTTATTGCCACCATAGCTCACTCAGCCAGTGGTGTTTATGAACTTGGTTCCAATACATAGCAGTGTGAACTTTCCACAGCAGGACTCACTTTTTTCCCTTTCTGTTGTTTGCACATGTTCCTCTTACTGTACTGTAAATAGATATTTTTGAGATTTATTTTTAAATAAATATTCAACTTGCTGTGTGTTTCAAAGTGGTTAAAAAATTAATTATGTAGCTATTTATGAAAATGCCCTGGGTTCTTTAGTCTTCCAAGGGAGGGCCTCATGCCCTTTCCTGTTATGTCCTCCACTCCCTACAGCCTGAAGGTAGAGTGGAGAGTTGGGGGCAGGAGAGGAATAGAGGTGAAGTCCCACCCTTAAGTTGGTGGAAAGCCACTGTCTTCCCTATGATAAATATCTAGACACCTACCTCCAGTGTGCACTTAGGGTGTTAGAGCAGGTGTTGAGTTCTGGATGCCTGCAGACTGTGATACCTAGTGACGAGTCAGGGACAGACCCTTCAGATCTGTTGCCCTGGCCTTTGGCACTTGCTGAGTGTGAACCTTGTACTCCAAACTTCTTGAGTCTTATTTCAGAAGGAAAAGCCTTTGGGATTCCCACCAGCCCTCCATCTCAGTCCTCTTTTCTTCACCAGTTTCCAGGACTCATCTGCAGCAACATTTGCGATTTTTTTGCACTAAAATTGGGCAGGAGCTGGCAAGTGCCCATGAGGCAGATGGCTCCTCAGATACTCAGCTAAGCCTAAGCACTTCCAAACTGGAGGCCCATTCAACTCCTCATGTGAATTAGCAACCCCTGGATTTTTCTTTTGGGGGCACAGAGCAGGAGTGGGGCAAAATTTTAAAAGTAAAGCCGCTTCCTTGTGAACTAATAATATATTTTAGCCATAAATGTTTGTGACGTACACCACGTTAAGAGATTTATGTACAGTGAGTTTTTCCAGGAGAAAGATACTGGCTCTTGAGCAAGTTTAAATCTGGCTGAATTCTGAGGCCACTGTGAATTTGCTGATGTTCTTCCAACTCAGTTGAATGATTCTAAGGTTTTTCCAAATCTTCTACAGCTCTTTTTTTTTGATATATCTGGTAGATCATATGTAGGTTTACAATGTGTATATTAAGCTGAATTTCAACCAACTTTATTATTAAGACTATCTGGGGCATTCATCTTTGATGTTCTTCCTTTTCACATTTTAGAACCAGCAATGCCTGGCCCATTCCTGAGAGCTCTAGTTTTCTAGTTTTCCATTTCCAGATTGCTCCAGTATTACCAATAACTAACTCTTTTAACAAACCGTGATGCCACGTAACTTACACAGTGAATAAAACCAAGAATGACTAAACTCATCCTAAGAGGAAAAAGTCCAATGTACCTATCATCACGGAAGTACTGTGTTCATAGACTGGAATAGGAAATACTACAACCATGCTCTTTGGTGTGTATCTTACTGTATGAGGTTGCTGTGATTGAGATAGTAAAATATATGCTAATTTAAAAATGCAGATGTTTTGCATTTGATTTCTATGAAGAGTTGAAATGTTGAGGAGATGATTAAAAATATTAATAATAAAATGTCTTCCATTGTTAAATGAAGTGTTTGGGGTTTTATGTCCCCCGTCCCCCTTCAAACATCTTTGAAGTTTGGTTGCTTGGTTTTTGTTTCTGTTGAGAAACAACCAACCATATTAGTTCCTTAATGACAGGATTCAAACTTTTGCTTGAGAAATAATAGGCAGCACTTGAGTGCTGTAGTATAAGCGAGGCAGTTTATATATGAGACGTTGCCCGTGTGACCTCATGTAATAGTCTCAGTGATCCTAGAAGGTAGGTACTGTTATGATCCCCATCTATAAGATGGGGAACCGAAGTACACAGAGTTCCCAGGGGTGGGACTGCGTACATCAGGAGAAATGATTATTGGTGGTGACTGAGAGGTATTTTTTTTTTTTTGAGACAGAGCCTTAAGCTGTCCCCCTGGGTAGAGTGCTGTGGTATCACAGCTCACAGCAACCTCCAACTCCTGGGCTCAAGCAAGTCTCCTGCCTCAGCCTCCCAAGGCTATTATTATTTTTTTTTTTTTGGTTGCAGCCGTTGTTGTTTGGTGGGCCTGGGCTGGATTCAAACCCGCCACCTTAGGTGTATGTGGCTGGCGCCTTAGCCGCTTGAGCCACAGGCGCCGAGCCGAC
>NW_003852418.1:11305003-11354456 GCF_000181295.1 Otolemur garnettii | reverse complement strand
AAAAAAAAAAAAATCAATTTAAGGCATTTTTTTGGCCAGGGCTGGTTTGAACTTGCTACCTCCAGCAAATAGAGCCTGCACCCCACTCCTCTGAGTCACAGGCACCACCCTTTAAGGCATTTTTTAAAATGCATATTGACATGAAAGCAAAATACTTAATATGTGACAGAAGTCTCACAGAGGGAAGAAGAGCAGCTGCGCTTGTGCAGCCCTGGCTTTCAGCACCAGCAGAGCCTCAGCCCAGCCTGCTGCCCACTCTACTGTGCTGGCCCCCAGGAGGCAGTTTAGCTGGTGGGGCAAAGCCTGAATAGGTTTCTTCATTTCATGCATTGGCTGGTACTGCATTTAGCTACGGCTTAGGAAATGGTATTGTCACCCTGGCTGTCAGGAGCAGTAGCTTTCTGGAGATGTACACCTCTCCTGGGAGAGTAGAGGGAGCCAGATGTTTGCTCCCACATCTAAAGAGGAGCAGCAACTTCAGAGCAGATTGGTCAATTTGTAAAGGGAACTGACAAGCATATTGAAACCTCATCAGATCTGCCAGTTGTACAGCCTTAGCTCTGATGCCAAGCACCAATCTGTGGCACCCAGCATGCCAATCTCAGAGGGATGAGAACTCTGGTGATAGACACTGAATCTACATTTACCGCTTCTCCTTTGGGATTAGAGCTGTGGCCATCCAGAATAAAGACTACATTTTTCAGCCTCTTCTGCAGTCAGCCATGGTCGTATGTCTGGCCCCTGGATGGAAAGGTGCTTTGTCTGACTTCTAGGACTTGTCCTTCAAAGAAGGGAGGTTGCTATTCTCACCCTGCCCTTTCCTCCTAGCTGGAATGCTATGATGGCTGGGGGTGGAGAGGCTGAGACTGAGGGGAACCAAATGAAGAAGGGAGCGAGCAGGGGCTGGACAGGGTTGGCCTCATACCCAGAGAGCTGCAGCAGTGGTCTGCTTGCTCCACTTGCCTCTAGGTCTGTTATGTGAGAAGTGAACTGTTGCTTGTTTAAGCCACATTTTTTCCCATTTGTATATTTTAAAAGCTTTTTTTTTTTTGAGACAGAACCTCAAGCTTTCACCCTGGGTAGAGTGCTGTGGTGTCACAGCTCACAGCAACCTCTAACTCCTGGGCTCAAGCCATTCTCCTGTGTCCACCTCCCAAGTAGCTGGGACTACAGGCCCCCACCACAATGCCCAGTTATTTTTTGGTTGCAGCCATCATTGTTGTTTGGTGGGCCCAGGTTGTATTTGAGCCCACCAGCTCAGGTGTATGTGGCTGGCGACTTAGCTGCTTGAGCTACAGGTGCTGAGCCTATTTTAAAAGCTTTTTTTTTTGTAGCTCAGTGCCTGTAGCTCAGTAGCTAGGGTGCCAGCCACATACACTGGAGCTGGCGGGTTCAAATCCAGCCTGGAGCCCAAGCCTGCCAAACGACTACAACCAAAAAATAGCCAGGCGTTGTGGTGGGTGCCTGTAGTCCCAGCTATCTGGGAGGCTGAGGCAAGAGAATCATTTAAGCCCAAGAAGTTGAGGTTGCTGTGAGCTGTGACGCCACAGCAGTCTACCCAGGGCAACATAGACTCTGTCTCAAAAAATAATAAATAAATAAAAATAAGAAATGAAAGCTTTTTTGCCAAGTGAGATGGTACCTGTAATCTACTCAAGAGGCTGAGGCAGAAGCTTAGGAGCTTCCTTGAGCCCAGGAGTTCAAAACCAGGCTGGGCAATGTAGCAAGGTCCTATCTCAGAAAATAAAAATAAAACCTTAGTCTGGGCACCCATAGTTCAGTGGTTAGAGTGCCAGCCACATGTTCCAGGGCTAGTGGGTTCAAACCTGGCCCAGGCCTGCTAAACAACAACGAAAATTTAGCCAGGCATTAAGGCCAAGGCAAGAGAATCACTTGAGCCCAAGTTTGAGGTTGCTGTGAGCTATGATGGCATGGCATCCTACCAAGGGTGACAAAGTAAGACTGAATAAAAACAAACAAACAAACAAAACCACCTTTTTATTTACACTAGAAGTGAGATGAAGAACAGTGAAGCCTGGCTCAGTGCCTGTGGCTCAAGTGGCTAAGGCGCCAGCCACATACACCTAAGGTGGCGAGTTTGAATCCAGCCCAGGCCTGCCAAACAACAATGATGGCTGCAACCAAAAAATAGTCAGGCATTGTGGCAGGTGCCTGTGTTCCCAGCTACTTGGGAGGCCGAGGCAGGAAACTCGCTTGAGCCCAGGAGTTGGAGGTTGCTGTGAGCTGTGATGCCATAGCACTCTACCCAGGGGGATAGCTTGAGGCTCTGTCTCAAAAAAAAAGAACAGTGAATCCTCATGTACATTAAACCCAGCTTCAGCAATTCAACAGTTACCAAATTGTGGCCACTTTAGTTTCCTCTGTTCTGGCCATCTACTCCCTCACTCTCGCATTCCTATGAAGCAAATTCCAGACATCTCATTTGTAAATATTCCAGTGTGTGTATCTAAAAGATAAGAGCTTTTAAAACATGATACTTGTCATGGACTGAATATTTTATGCCTGCCTCGGCCAATCCATATGTTGAAACCTAATCCCTAGTGTGCTGGTATTAGGAGGTAGGGCCTTTGAGAGGTGATTAGGTCATGAGGGTGGAACTTTCATGAAAGGGATTAGTGCCCATATGGGGCTGGAGAGAGCAGAGTTCTTCCTTTCCACTGTATGAAGACCAAGTGAGGAGACCATTATCTGTGAATCAGGAAGTGGGCAGCCCTCACCAGACACTGGACTGTACCTTTATCTTGGATTTACTAGCCTCCAGAACTGTGAGGGACTATTATTGTATATAAAAGCCACCAAGTTTATGGTATTTTGCAGCCTAAACAGACTAACACAATAACTATTAGTATAACATCTTACTTTTTTTTTTCTTTTGAGACAGAGTCTCTGTCACTCTGGGTAGAGAGTGCCAGGGCATCATAGCTGACAACAACCTCAAACTCTTGGGCTCAGGAGATCCTCTTGCCTCAGCCTCCCAAGCAGCTGGGACTACAGGTGCCTGCCACAATACCCAGCTGATTTTTCTATTTTGAGTAGAGACAGGGTTTCACTCTTGCTCAGGCTAGTCTTAAACTCCTGAGCTCAAGCAATCCATCTGCTTCAGCCTCCCAGAGTGTTGGGATTACAGGCATGAGCCACCATGCCCAGCCAACATCTTACTTTTTTTGTTGTTGTTGTTGTTGCAGGTTTTGGCTGGGGCTGGGTTTGAACCCACCACCTCTGGCATATGGGGCCAGTGCCCTACTCCTTTGAGCCACAGGTGCTGCCCTCCAACATCTTATTTTTTAAAATAGTTCCTTAATATTAACAAATGTCTAGGTGATGTCTGTTGTTTTATGCTTTCATATTGTTAAAATATGGATTTTCCTGTTATTTGTATCAGGGCCCAAATAAGTTACCCACGTTGCAATTGATTGATAGGACTTTTTTTTTTGAGACAGTCTCAAGTTGTCACCCTCAGTAGAGTGCTGTAGCATCATAGCTCACAGCAACCTCAAACTCTTGAGCTTAAGTGATTGATTCTCTTGCCTCAGCCTCCCAAGTAGCTGGGACTACACGCACCTGCCACAATGCCTGGCTATTTTCTTGTTGTCACAGTTGTTTTAGCAGGCCTGGGCTGGGACTGAACCCGCCAGCCTCGGTGTATGTGGCCAGTGTGCTACCCACTGAGCTATAGGCCGCTGATTGATAGGACTTTAAATCACATTTTCTCTGTAGGCTTCCCGTTTGAGTATTGGTGTCCCATCTTTCCTTTTTTCTTTGAGATGTATTTGTTGAAGAAATAGTCCTTAGAGTTTGCTAGGGTCTAAATCTTCCTTATTTCAGCCTGTTTGTTGTTTAGCATGTTCCTCCTTTTTCTCTATCTCCTAAAAATTGGTAGCTGTGCTCCCTCTGTTCCAATTTCTTTTTTTTTTTTTGAGACAGAGCCTCAAGCTGTCCCCCTGGATAGAGTGCCGTGGCATTACAGCTCACAGCAACCTCCAACTCCTGGGCTCAAGCGAGTCTCTTGCCTCCGCCTCCCAAGTAGCTGGGACCACAGGCGCCCGCCACAACGCCCGGCTATTTTTTGGTTGCAGCCGTCATTGTTGTTTGGCGGGTCTGGGCTGGATTCGAACCCGCCACCTTAGGTGTACGTGGCTGGCGCCTTAGCCGGTTGAGCTATAGGCGCCGAGCCCCAATTTCTTTTCTTTTTCTACCCTTGGTAGAGTCCCTCAGCATCACAGCTCACAGTAATCTCAAACTCTTGGGCTTAAACGATTCTCTTGCCTCAGCCTCCCAAGTAGCTGGGACTACAGGTGTCCACCACAATGCCTGGCTATTTTTTCAAGACGAGGTCTCACTCTGGCTCAGGCTGGTCTCGAACCCATGAGCTTAGGCCTACCTCAGCCTTCAAGTGCTAGGATTACAGGCATGAGCCACTGCACCTGGCATGTGTACTTTTTATTTGCGTCTGTTTCCATAAGCAGCTTTGGATGCCTTATGGAAGTACTTTGGGGATAAAAATAAACTCATGCCCCAGACTTCCTACACATAATGTCACCACCTCTGATCAGAGGGTATGGATGAGCCCCAGCTTCTGTGCCAGTGCAAGTTCAATGAAAGTTCTCAGCCAGGTGCAGTGGTCATGCCTATAATCTCAGCACTTAAGGAGGCTGAGGCTGGAGGACTGCTTGAGGCCAGGAGTTCAAGACTTCTTGGGCAACATATCGAGACCCTGTCTATATAGTATAACAAAATAAAATAGTTGGGAATTGTGATGCATGCCTGTAGTCCTACTAGGAGGACTACTACTCTAGAGGCTAAGGCACAAGGATCACTTGAGCCCAGAAGTTCAAGGCTGTAATAAACTGTGATGACACCACTGTATTCTAGCCTGGGCAATATAGGGATATTCTGTCTCAAAAAAAATTCCCCCTTTCACCAGAGTCTTGCCAGGGACCCATCTGTGATCCCAGGTGGCCCTGCCAACTGGCCTAGGAGAACAGAACCAGCACCTGTGAGGAAACACTGGAGGCCTGGCTGGGGAGCTGACCCCTCCTGCTCAGCCTCCTGTGCCCCTCACTGAGGGCCAGAGGCAGAACCCAAACCAGGCCTGCCTGATCCAAAGCCCTGCTCCTTACTATTGCGCTCCGCAGGTGGCTGGCCCAGAGGGGCTGAATAGACATGCAACAAGGTTGAGGCTGGAGTGTGACCCTTGCAAAGCCACCTGAACATGAACACAGAACCAGCTTCAATTCAGCAGCATCCACTTTTATTTCTAAACAAGCATCCAGTGACATGACCGTTTTCTACCCATTTTGGAATCGTCTGAGTCCTGTGAGATACTGCAGGGGCTCCAGCATTATAGCCACAGGGACACATCTCTGACCCACTTTCCCTTCCCATCTACAGCCCCCCAAGAAGAGCAGCCAATCACTTCTCAGGAGCCAGGGCCCTAACAGTGCCTCTCACAGCCCACTTGGAGACAAAATAAGAAGCCTGGGCCTGGCCTTCCTAAAGGTTCTGAAGATAAAACAAAAAATAGTACTTTAAAAAACCCTCCATTTTTACCAAGAAAATGAAGAATAAAAGATTGTGATTAACCTTGAGAAAATATCAAGCTTTGCAGAAGTCCAACTTGAAGAAAACATGACAGCCTTTGGTGGCAGCCACAGCCTTCCCCATTCATGTGCAACGTCGAAAGGGCCATGGGACCTGCAGAGCTAGCAGGTGACTTTTCTTCTGGCCACCAGGGCACAGGGCCACCAACCACGATACCCTGAAGCCATTCAAGCACTGGGAGAGCAGCCTCTTCTGGGATAGTGTCAGCTGGGGTAGGACAGTGGGATGGGGTGGGGGCAGGGCATGTTAGAAAGTCTTCCTTCTTTTACATGGCTGATGATGCAAAGTCCTTTGACATGTAACTGCATGTCTGAGAATTGGCAGGAGCCTCACTTGAAGGGGGTATGTCTCCTTCTCCTGAAGCCCTTTACTTCTGATTGTGGTGTTTTCATTTAAAACACCTCCCTGGGGCTCTGGAGACTGGGTTCTCCAGAACTTCTCAGTGATTCTGGCTTCTGTATCAGGAGCAGTCCCAATTTGGTTTCCTGCCCACCAACCAGCAGGAGAGACATCTGCCAGCATTTTGAAGAGCAGGGAACACTTTTCTCATTTGCATTTAAAATCCCAACCAAAGCAGCTGAGATTCTTTCTCATACTGGAGTCAGGGAGCAGGCCTAAGCCCAGAGCCAACCCCAGGCCCCATCTGTACCTCTGCCAGCCCCCAGCCTACCTCCCTCCAAAGAAGTAGGGTCCCGGCTTTAGTCAAACATAAGGGTTCCTATGGGAACATGACTGGAGACTTCATGAGACCACACCTTGCTGATGGCACCTTTGACAAGAGTACTGAGAAGATCTCCACTCATCTTTTGGTGTTCCATGGCACACAAAAGAAACTGCTTGCAAATCCAGGCCTCTCTGGGTTGGCTCAGGGCTGCCCCCTAGCTTCCTGCCAGCCAGGCAGGGCCCAGCCAGCAATTCTATTGTGAAAGGGTGGCTGGCTTAGGGCAGGAGGGCTTTGGTTTTGTTCTACTGAGTGTCTGAGCACCAGATAATGGAATTGAACTACCTTCAGCTTGGCCTTGGGCCCAGCCCACTACAAAACAATCTCGGTGGCCCTAGGAACAGCCAACCTTTCCCCAAAGTCCTCACACCCCGAGTTGCAGCAGATGTTTGTTCTGAGGGGTCCTACCACCACATAAGTGACCTGACCTGAGATGGCACAGCCACATGTGGAGGGCCACAGGGAGGCCCCACAGCATCTTTCACTCTAAGCACTTCCTCCTACTCACTGTAGCTCTCCTGTCCTGTGGCTTACACCTAAAAGAAAATATACATGCAGGAAGGTATAGACTGCATATCTTTATACATTCTATGCATTTACTGCCCAAAATAATTATTGGGTATGTTAAAGGTAGACAGCAGAAATTTTTGATTCTCAGGTAAAGACATCAGAAGCAAATCTGCTAGAAAAATAAGACTTCCATGGCCTTTTGCTTATTACAGAGGCCAACTGTGACTGCTGAGGAACAGTTAGTTACCCTTGCTCTCAGGGTAGCTCTCCCAAGCTGCCAAACCCTCACTTAGCCAGCAGGGGGCGGAGGAGGCTCATGAGAGGTGCAGACTTCAGGAAAGGCTCTCCACTCCCACCCTGCAAAACCGGGGGCCCCTCCCCCAAGCTCCCAGTGCTCTGCTCAGTGGCAGGTGTCAGCTAAAAGTCATGTGTGATGTGGCTCCTATCCCCAAAGACAATGGACCTGGTGACAAGAGGCAATATGAACTGTGAAGATCTGACTTTTCATTGCTTAATTTGTGAATTTAAGATTGGGAGAAAAAAAAAAAAATTCCTGGTAAGTCACTGAGTTTGTAAAGTAACTTATATCTGTGAGATGAGACCCTGAGATTCAGAAGAAAAAATAAATTAGCTCTGAGCTGTGAAAGAGAAAAATCTGGTCTCGAATCCCTGCCCCCATCTAGCCTCTTTCTCAGAGAGGCTACTCTTTGACCTCTTCTCTGGAAGGAAATTGGAGACCAAAATTTAAGCAAGGCATTGGCTCAAATTACAGGGTTCAGATGAGAGATTACAAAAAGATCGTATTTTAGCTCTATCAAGTACAAATTTACTTTTCATGCATTAAGAGCAAACCACATGCCTCCTGCCCACTGGCCTGCTCCAACTACTGTGGTGGCCAAACAAGATGTTAGGGTTGGGGCCTGGCCTCTCATGCCTGGCATGAGTCCTGGAGGGTCTTCAGGTCAGTCTTTCCTAATATCCAGGGCCATCATGCCTGAGACAGAAGAGATGCAAATGTACCTGCTACCAGCCCAGTGTCCCTGCTGGTCCACACAGGCCCACTGTGTCCTCAGAGAAACAAGGATATGCAAATGATGACTAAATCACCCAAGGGTGCTGAATTCCAAGACTCCAACTGAGACCCAGAGCCACATGCGAATTAGATGGATAGAGGTGAGCAGTTACTAGGCTTGTTAAAGAACAGGTGAGAAAATGAGTCACCCCATTTCATTTGGAGCAATTGGCAGCTCCTCATTCCAAGACAGCTGGGAAGTCCAAGTTGAGGGATAAGGCAGGCTGGCTGAGTGTGTGTGTGGCTGAGCCAGCACACCTGGCTCCAGGCCACTGGGGTCCTAAGTTGGGGTGGATGGGGAGGAGAACCACATGTTGTTGCTCTGGCCCCTTCCCCAGTGCTCTGGGCAGCTGATACCTTGGCATGGGTGACAAAAGAAATGCAACATGGTAGGGAACTGGGAGAGGGGAAAGAGAACAGAATCCTGATTAGCAGTGAAGGTGGCAGCAGGTAACCAGTGATTGCACACTGCAGAGCCCAGGAAATGGACCTCAGTTGGATAAATAAGAACCACCAGTGAGGAGCTTTCATTCTGTTTTGCAGGATGGAGGATACCCTGCTTTATATAAAAATAAAAGATAAAAGAACCACCAAGTGGGAGAGTCACAGTCAGGGAGACAATCACATGGCAGGAGGGCACTAGTAGCTCTCTGAATCAAGACTGCCTGTGCCTCTAGCTTCTCGCCCTAGAGGGCGCTCTGACCCCACAGAATAGGCTCGCTCTTCCACCCTCAAAACCCTGGGTTGCACCTTCCAGTGGGGCTATCTCAGAAAAGATACTCGAGGGTACCAGTGTAAACATTCACAATACACCCTGAGAAGGGCAGCAGCTGCCTGCCATCCAGGGAAACAAGCAGTGAGGTGCCAATGAGAGGTTAAGGGAAAAAAGGTCACTCAGTTTTTTTTCCCAGGGAAAGCAGGAACTACTGCAAAGGGGAAGGTGAGGTTGTCAAGATTTCTGGGCCTTGCCACTTAGGTCAGAAGGCTGCTGCTTACCTCCAGGCACCTTGATGACTCCTACCTGCCAGCACAAAGGCCCATCTCAGCAGGGGCTGTGACAAAGGCAGGGGCTTGTGAATGGCACAAACTGCCAACCCATGCTCCTCAGCAGACTGGGCAGAACCCTGCCTGACAGGTGACTGTTTGCCGGGCTGCAGAGGCAGAGGGAAGTGTTCACCTGGGACAAGTGGTCGCTCCAATCTGGGGGCCAAGATGCAACACCAAGGGCAGAGAGGCTGGCTCAGTGAGGAGTGGGGCGATGACACGCATTTCAGAAGCCAACTGGCTCCAAAGGCCTGGAAAGTTCTAGGTTAAGAAGTCTCTGTGGTCTCCATCCTCTCTTATATCCTGAGGTGGCTGCCAAATGCTTGTGCCTCTGGGAGGCCCCTGCTGGGTGTCTGTGGGTGGCAAATGCCCATCCTGGGTCCTGCCTGCCTGAAGCTTGGGTGCCTGTCACAGCAGCTCCTGCTCATCATCTTCAGAGCCAGAGGGGCCCTGGCGCACCTCCTCGTACCACTTGTTGGTGAGCGTTTTCATCTGGATGCGCCCATGGTGAAGGTCCTAGGGCGAGAGACACAACCAAGCCTTCATCAGTGGGCCAGGGTCAGGGTCAGCGCTGAGGCAGGGAGGTGAGGCTGCTCTGTATGTTCTGTGTATAGCTGCACGGGAGTATGGAAGGCAGGTGAATTTCAAAGTGTTAACTGACTCAAGCTGGGACTTTCATTTGAAGAGTGGAGATAACAAGGTGTCATTCAGAAATAGAGGAGGGGGCAGAGTGATGTAACATTAAAAGTCATGGCCTCTGGAATCAGATCCACTTGGCTAGTATTGGCTATGGGACCTCAGGGAGTACCTTCACCTCCCTGGCCCAGTCCTCTCAGCTGTCGAGTGAGAACACAGCTGCAGCTACTGCACTGGTTGGAGAATGAAGGAAGCATCTGGTGCAGTGCCTGGCCCCCAGTGAGAGGGCCACCCGCCAGCCATCATGACAGAAGAGGGGCTCAGAAGCAAGGGCAGGGACCGGAGCCCACACCCGTACAGAGAGCCACAGGGCCTGGAGGGATGGAATGAGAGACCTGGGAGCCCTGGGCCGCTGCTTGAGGCCCTAATAATGCCTCAAATCCCTCTGTTTCAGAAGCTGATCAATGTCCTGAGTCTATTGTCCAGGAAAACCAAACTGTGTCAACAAGTCTATTATTAAACGAGCACTAAATATGGCAGTGGAAAAAAAAGCAGATGCTGAGTTCCACAAGCACATCCAGCCACAGGAGTGAAGGTGGTGGTGGCCTGTGGTCCCATGTGAGCCTTCCTGCCTCCCACTCTTCCTGCTCCCCACCCTCCCTCGGCCATTGCAGGTCCTGAGCAAGGAAGGCACGGGGCCCCTCAGAATGTGATGCCAGCCCATGTCCCACCTCCTGTGTCAGCCTCCGTGTGAAGAAGGGGTTCAAGTACTTGGCGTCCAGCCACATGAAGCCTTTGAGATCCTGCCGCCTAATGTAGTGGGCTTCGTACTCCTCCTCGGTAAGCTCCGACAAATGCTCCGACTCAATAGTATTGCCCTGGGCAGGAGGAGGGGCAACCAGATGGCTGTCAGTTGGCACCTCTTCCTGGAAGCCCCCACACCACCCAGGCCGCCAGTGTCCCCACCCCTAACTCTACCCTACATCAGTGTAGGGTGACACAGGGAAGCCCATGGGGGGATAGGAAGATTTGTAAGAACACAAAGGATGCCAGAGACCCCACTAGGACAGCTAAACCAGAAGGTTTGGAACAGAACTGGGGCTTTGTTTTTCAGCTCTTCAGGTGATTTTAACATGCAGCCAGGACTGGGAGCTGCCGTCCTGGACTGTGCCCAAAGATTGGACAGGGGGGCTCTGTTTTTCTCTCATCTGTGGCCCCACTAGCCCCACCTAGTAGGTGGCTTTTGCCAGTCAAGAGTACAGGAGAGGGATAGGACTCCACGTGAAGAGTGAGAGCTCAGGCCATTGATTGCTGCCACCCTCTGCCAGGAGGATCAAAGGCAGGCAGGACTGGAATGAAGGGGAAGGGTGTTTGCTACTGTGCTGAGGGAACCTCAGTGAAGCCACAGTTGAAGCTGCTCTGCCACAGTCAAGTGGACCTCCACTTGGGTTCCTGGCCCAGTGGTGTTGGTGCAGGTAGGGGAAAGGACTGGGGGAGGGAAGGAAGGGGGCAGTGAGGGCATTTTGATACTGTGGAACCAGGTTCTCAAACTCTGGCCTGCATCAGAATGACCTGGAGGGCTCTGAAGCTGCAAAAGTACTGGGCCTGCTAGACCCATGTGCAGAGCTGCTGATCTAGTAAGTCTGGGGTGAGGCCCAGGAATTAGCATGTCCAACAAGTTAACAGGTTCTCTGAGATGCTGCTGGTCTGGGGGCCCCACTGTAAGGACCACGGACCACTGGTGGAGAATATGGTGGTGAGGAGTGTAGTCTGGAGTCTGTATGAGGGCAGTTGTGTGATATGAATTCTCTCTGTGCCTCAACATTCTCACCTGCAAAATGGGCTTAATGAAAGTACCTGATTCCTGCAGGTTATCAGGACAATCTGAGCTAGTCTAAGGAACATGGAGCACTCTGACTTGGCCACAGAAAACATTCCAGAGACAGCTCTTCTTCTTCTGAGGAGACATCCTAGTTTGCCTAAAGCTGTGGTTCCTCAAGCGTGTTTGTAGGATCAGCATTGACATGATGGCAGCACCTGGCAACTTGTTAGAAATGCTTATTCTTGGCGCGGGAAAATGTTCTTCTTAGCAAAGTATCACAAGAATGGAAGAAAAAGTATCCAATGTACACAGCCCTGTTACGAAACTAATGTATGGTTTTCATATGAAAGCTATAACCCAATTATAGCCCAAGAATATGGGGAGGGGGGAGGGGAGGAAAGGGGGTTGGATGGGTGGAGGGAGGGCGATTGGAGGGATCACCTCTATGGTTTATCTTACAAGGGTACAAGTGAATCTTTCTAAAAGTAGAGTATAAACGTCTTAACACAATAACTAAGAAAACTGACATAAAGTCTATGTTAACCAGTTTGATGAAAATATTTCAAATTGTATATGAAAACACCACACTGTACCCCATGATTGCATTAATGTACACAGCTATCATTTAACAAAAAATAAAAATAAAAAAACTCCTAATGCTAGAGCTCTTGCTAAAAACAAACAAGAAAGCTGTTAGGGGTGAGGGGAGAAGGGTCTGTAAGTGTGAGAAGAGTTTTGCCAGGTCTAGGCCTGAAGGCCATTTAGAACTTTCCTTCCAGCAGCACTGTACTGGCTGGAGGCTGAGGTCTGCACAGCCTTGAACTCTCGGTATTGGTAGTGGGCAGCCACATGAGGATGTCTGTGCCTCTCATGACTCAAGTCACTGATGGTCTTGAATAAAGGAACTAGAAAAAGATGCATTTCTTTTTTTTGTTGTTGTTTGTTTTTAAGACAGAGTCTTACTCTGTTGCCCAGGCTAGAGTGCCATTGCCTTAGCCTAGCTCACAAAAACCTCAAACTCCTGGGTTCTAGCAATCCTCCTGCCTCGGCCTCTTGGGTAGCTGGGACTATAGGCACCTGCCACAATGCCCAGCTAATTTTTCTATTTAGAAGGGACAAGGTCTCTCTTTGGTCAGGCTAGCCTTAACTCCTGATCTAAAGCAATCCTCCTGCCTCAGCCTCCCAGAGTGTTAAGAGTAAAGGCATGAGCCACCCAACTCAACCTGAGCAAAATGCATTTCTAGAAATGCTTGGGCATGGGGGTAAGAGCCCAGAGCAGCCTCTGCTTCTGTCTGGTAGCCTGGCCTAGCACAGGGACCTGTGGGGGCTAGAGGAGGCAGAGTGGGCCATGTCATGCTCTCCCCTGCTCTCCAGAAGGTGCCCTCTCATGGCCCACAAAGCCACTGTAAGCCACACTCCCTGCCTCAGGGCTGCAGTAGGTGGTTTTTGACTGGGGAGTGTGATGGGATTTTGACACCTCCCAATCCCTGCTCTGATTAGCTACTGGCAGGGCAGAGGTAGGAGAGTCTGATATAGGCCCAGGCTCCCCAGCACCCCAGGAAGCTTTAGAGAGGAGAGTAAATGGTGCCAGCCCACAGCCTCTATGGCTTCAGCAGGTCACAAGGCTGGCAGACACCCCTACTACCCTGAGGAGCTGTGCTTTAGAGCTCAAGTTCTGTCACCTCCTCAGTTTAGGCAGCTAGTGTGTGCATAGTGTATGTGCATGTGGAGGTGTAGGGACCAGCCCTCTGCCTCCCCATCCCTGTACCCAGCACTAACCATCTTCTCTGTCTTGCTGAGGTTGACGTCCTTCTTGTTCCTGCGGCGTGCCTTGGCGTCCTCAATGTCT
This sequence comes from Otolemur garnettii, assembly GCF_000181295.1. Taxonomy (NCBI): domain Eukaryota; kingdom Metazoa; phylum Chordata; class Mammalia; order Primates; family Galagidae; genus Otolemur; species Otolemur garnettii. The sequence continues at coordinate 11,341,180 of NW_003852418.1, read as the reverse complement.
ATGAGGCGGATGAGGGGCATGGTGCTGCCGCCCAGTAGCAGGATGGTAAAGAGCACAATGATGATGGTGGTGGTGCCAATGAGCTGCCGCTTCTCCATGGGCTCCAGGTCCAGGTGCAGGCTCAGGGCATAGGGGATGGCCCCTCGAAGGCCTGGGGACAGTAAGGGAGTAAGGAGAGACAGGGAGGAGGCAGTGCCTTCACGGGCTAGGTCCTCCAGGCAGACTGGGCGGGTATTCTGTGAGGCTCTGGGGATGAGCAGATTGGCTGCAGGAGTGGGGAGCAGGTAGACACAACTCTATGCCCCGCTGAGCACATCAGTTGAGATGGTCTGTCTTGGCTGCAAAGCTGCAGGAGTGGGTGTGTTTGTGAGGGTGGTTATCAAGCCTGACACTGTGTCTAAGGAATCACATGACAATTGCTGTGGGCCCAGTTCTCCCTGTGTGTGTGTTAGGCCCTGTGCTGAGGCCTAGGCATGCATAGCCTCACTGCACCTTCACAGGAAGGCCTGCAAGGCAGCTGCTACCATCTTCTAGCTGTGTCAGCTACCACAGCTGACACAGCCAACAGCACAGGGTGTAGTCTGTTCCCCGCCCCTGTATCTGAAGGTGCTACCCCTTTGCGGTCCCCTGGTAGTACTGAGAGGGTGGTGCCACCAGGCTGCTCTGGTGGTGCTAAGATGTGGCTAGGACATGACTGAGGGGCACAGACCAAACTGGGAAATAGACTTGTCCTCTGTTAGAAAAATTCTGGTTTCCCTGGTGTCATATGAAGGGGACAGGTAGTCCTGGCCCTGGCTTTAGGAGCTCCCCAAGCAGCTCAGAGGAGAGTGAGCAAACAAGAACTTAGGTGATGAGGGCTTGATGCCCATAGCATAGTGGTTGGGGCATCAGCCACATACACTGAGGCTGGTGGGCCAGGTAAATGACAACTGCAACAAAAAAACAGCCAGGCGTTGTGGTGGCTGCCTATAGTCCCAGCTACTTGGGAGGCTGAGGCAAGAGAATCTTTTAAGCCCAAGAGTTTGAGACTGGCGTGAGCTGTGATGCCACAGCACTCTACTGAGGGCAACAAAATAAAACTGTTTTAAAAAAAAAATTTATGTGATGGTGCCAGAGAGAAAAGGGAGGGGCAGGGCAGGGCAGGGCAGTGCTGACAGCACCAGGACCTGAGCCTGACATTGAGGCTGAAGCACAGCAGGACCCAGGATGGGGAGATAGTAGGGAAAGCGAAGGGGATGGAATTCAGAGGGACACGGTGAGTGACAACTCAACGTCTCCAAACCTCTCACAAGGGCTAGAGGATTAAGTGACTTGGCTCATGTACTGTGCTTAGGCACAGTGTGCCCCAGCAAACGCTTTGTCAAGGCAGCCCTGCCTGCGACATATTCCCATCAGTATCTGCTGGAGCAGGGGGTGTATCTCAGATGATGAACTTATGATGTCTCCACCACATCCACAGCGGAGTTTGTTGGGACTGAGGGAACTAAACGGAAGTCAAGGCCAGAGGACAGCTGAGTTCACTCTGTGAAGTGTGGAACACAGGTACAGAAATGGGGCTGGGGCTGGGTCTGCAGGAAGCCACCAGTTGAGGGGTCAGTAAAAGAGGAAGAGGAGGAAGAGTCACATGGGAGCCTGAGTAACCCCCAGAGGGAAAGAAGGGAAACCGGCGGTATGGCCTGGAGGCCGGGGGAGGGGTGAAGGTCTGTGGTCTGAAGGTGGCTGTGGTGGAAAGGAGATGGCTGGGATCAGGGCAGACACACCCTTCAGGTCTGGCTGCAGGTCTCTGATGACTGGGCAAGGCCAGTTCCAGCCTAGTGGGCTAGAGGTGAAGAAGGGAGAATAAGTGAAGACGGACGACTCAAAGAGGTCCGGCCATGACAGAAGGACGCACAGAAGAGATGGAGGGGATGTGGAGCTGGGATTTGGATTGAAGCTTTGTGTGTTTTGCTGCGAAAGAGAATCTCTAATCTCTGTTTAATGATGATGGGAGGAGCTGGCAGTAGAGACAAAGGTCGAGGACCGAAGGACAGGATGGAAACCCACACGGGGCGGGCAATGGCCCTGACTCTTTACATCCCCATGGACCCCATAAAAGCCTAGCATTGTGCCCTGTCTCTCAAATAGCTCACATAACTTTACAAAATGTCTGATACCTTTCTTAGATTTTCAAGACCTTGGATCAACTACTTTGTATAGTAGTTTGCCTCACTGGTAAAATGATTTAAAATAATGAGTGTCTCTCATTCTGCATACACACATACACACACATTTTAAACACATACATTTTTCTTTTTTGGTGTTTTTTTTTGGAGACAGAGTCTCACTATGTTGCCCTTGATAGAGTGCCCTGGGGTTGGCATTATAGCTCACAGCAACTTCAAACTCTTGGACTCAAGTGATTCTCTTGCCTCAGTCTCCAAGTAGCTGGGACTATATGCGCCCACCACAACACCTGGCTTTTTTGCTGTTGTTGTTGCAGTTGTCATTGTGTTTAGCTGGCCCGGGCCAGGTTGAAACCTGCCAGCCTGGGTGTATGTGGCTGGTGTCCTACCCACTGAGGTATGGACACAGCCCCAATACATACATTTTTAAACATGGTCTTTTGAAAGAAGAGAAATCTGAGAGTGATTTACAGACATGCTGTTGGATAGAGAACATTATAAAGCATATTCCTATAACCTAACCTACACAGAAAATATTTTAATTATATTTAAACAAGAAAGCATAAAGAACTATCTGTATTGCTCAAGAATAAATTTGAGCCAAAGATTGATGAAGTCATTTCCATCCTTGAAAAAGTGACTGAATAGTGGCTGAAACATTCAGATTAACCTACAAGAACTTTGTGACTAAGGAGGAGAACATCCAGAACAAACATGTAGTGCAAAATGTTTCAACTTTCACCCTTTTAGTTTTGAGCCCCCTATTACTTCAACCTAGAACACACACAGAGGTGAGCCACACACAGCTTGCCCCGGCCAGCACTGTCCTGCCATGGAAAGTGTGACCAGAAGGAAGGGCGAATCCGCCCTCCCTCCAATGGTCACGTGATCCTAAGCATGTCCTTTGCCCCTTGAAACCTCAGCTTCGCCCACGTCATGCCACTGTGGAGAGGGGCACCATCTTGATGACAAGGAGCGCCTGTTAAGTGGGAGATTTTATTATTTTTGGCTCATGAGGCAAATAAGTTTTCAAAGGGCTCTAGCAGATACCCACATGATCTCTCTGCCTGGTGTGCACCTTTATAAAAGGCATTTTCTCACCTGTCTATTCGAGATTTGACTTACCACTAAACCACATGATGAACATCATCTTCGGTGTGATTTTATGATCACGGAAGAAATTCAGGAGGTAGGAAAGAGGGAAAATGTTTACCGCTCTGCCAAATAGTACAAGCACCTGTTAACAGCAACAAACTACGTCTTAGGTGGAAACGTCTGTTCTTCAAACTGCAGCTCGCCGAAGCTAATGCAGACCCAGTGACACACCCATTGTAAATGTGGCATTCCTCTCAGGCATAAGTAATGAGTGCCTCAGTGCTTGGCAGAGACCTGGTGTTGTGGCTGGGCTATTGGCACTGCTGGTGAAATTAGCTTGTCGAACCTAATGCAGACGCAGTGACACACCCATTGTAAATGTGGCATTCCCCTCAGGCATAAGAAATGAGTACCTGAGCGCTTGGCAGAGACCTGGTGTTATGGCTGGGCTACTGGCACTGAGGATGAAATTCTGTATGTTACACTTTAGTAATCGGAAAAGGGAGGACTAGGGAGGCATCAACGAGGGCTTTAGTAATGACAGAACAAAACTGAATGCCAAAAGGCCATGCAGAAGCATCCAGAGATTAATTTAAGGGCAACCTGACTCTGGAGGTGCCCCACTGTGGGACAGGTCTGTGCTAATCATTCCCACCAGGCTAGCTCTGCAGGGACAGGCAAGGTGTTTCCACCACTCCTGTGGCTGCCCTGCTCCTCAGGGAAAGGATGGCAGGTTACATAGGGCCTTGCCAAAACAGGAACTCGGGGGTCTACAGGAGGCCGGCCGAGCAGCTGTCATCATGGCTTTTGGTTCCTAACCATCTCAAGGCATGAGTGTTAGTCTGAACAAAATTTACCTTTAGATAACATTTACATCTTATCTGAGTGGATTCTTACAAGTATCTATTATTTTCATTTTCTTCATCTTAGTTCTGACCATAACTAAGTTGAAAAGGGTGATGTCCACATGCACAACACATTCTTTAGGTTTACATTTATTCTTTTAACAGGCATGGAGTGCTCTGGGTGGTATCTCTGGACATTCAAGTTAGTAATAACTGCTGCAATCATCAAACGTTTCTATGCCAGACAATGTGCTAAGCATTTTATAGGTACTATCTTGCTAAATTTAAATCCTCCCAAGTAGCTGGGACTACAAGCACCCACCACAACACCTGGCTATTTTTTTGTTGTAGCTGTCATTGTTGTTTGGCAGGCCCAGGCTGGCTTTGAACCCGCCAGCCCTGGTGTACATGGTCAGCACCCTAGCCCATGAGCTACAGGCACCGAGCTGGTTTATGATTTTTTAACAAAAGAAACTTTAAACAGAAGAATGTTTATGTAGCTGTTGACTTTGAACTGTTAACAGTTACATACATGAATCCATAACATATGGTTATTAATCTACAGATAAGTAATTAAATAAAAAAAAAACAAGGAAAATACTTACTATGCACCAGATGACAAAGGAAATTTCAAACTTGTGAGGGAAACTAAAAATGGACAGGCCAAGAAATGCAAACACACATGTTTCTGAAACAAACCAAAGAATGAGTTATTTAGCCCCAACTATTTTCTTCCAATATAGTATTAAGCAACCAAATATTAAGTCAGAATCCAATATAATACTTCACTTATTTTCTGGAATATCCTGCTACCAATATCTTGGTCAAACTGGTACTTAGATTCTCTCTCGTTCTTTTCTATCACACAAGCCACATGTCCTTGCTGTCTAGAAGTCTTCTAATGTAATGAGTTAACTGTTAAACACTATCCCACAAGAAGATGATGATAAAAACATAAATCTGTCCATTTGCTGAACACTATCATTAGCTAGGATCCCAATAGCGGCAAAGGGCAAAAATTCAGAGCCAATGACTGTAGAACCCACGTGACAAGTGTGAAAGTGAAAGGCCCTTTGTTAACTTTCTTGCCAGAGCAGACAAGGCCAAATGATTGACTTAACAGATTTACTGCTACCACAAGGTTTAAAACGTGGCTTATATCCAGCAGGATTTGCAGAACAAGATACATTTCCAATTTTGCTTTATTCTGCAAACCAAGAAAAGCCCAACTTTTACTCTCTGTTGTATAAACTTGTTCATTTTAAAGAAAAGCACTTATTTCTAACACCAAGTTCCCTGCTTAACCTGTGACGTCCTGCAGAACAGCCTAACAGTTGGAGAGACAAAGACTATATTTTAAAATAATTGAACATCACAAAACAGTGAAGCTGTTCTGAAACATTTCAGCGATGTTTTTTCTTCAAACATGTATCCGCTTAAAACAAGTCCACATGCTAGATAACTCACCCTTCTTCTCCCAAAATTTTTTCTTACCTATTCAATATTTTGTGATCTTTCCATTCAGCACAGTTAGAACACATTCAGATCTACTTTATGCTTTTCCCTGGCAGCATAAATTCTAGTAAATGCATATATCATGGTTAATCTAGCCAATCCTCTGTGGACAGATATTTAAACTGTTTCTATTTCTGATAGTTACAATAAACACTCTAGTTCATAAGCTAAATTCCAGATGGTTGAATTGTTGGGCCAAAGAGCTTGTGCCTTTTAAATTTAGAGAGGTGCTGCAAATGACTCTCTAAAAAAGCCAGCAGCAAAGTACAAGCCCATCCACAGGGCCTGTTTTCTACACACTCAAGCCAGAAGTAGGTATTATCCAACTTAAAATTTGTCTATCTGGCTCAGCGCCTATAGCTCAACTGGCTAAGGCGCCAGCCACGTACACCTAAGGTGGTGGGTTCGAATCCCCAGCCCGGACCCGCCAAACAACAATGACGGCTGCAACCAAAAAATAGCCGGGCGTTGTGGCGGGCGCCTGTAGTCCCAGCTACTTGGGAGGCGGAGGCAGGAGACTCGCTTGAGCCCAGGAGTTGGAGGTTGCTGTGAGCTGTAATGCCACGGCACTCTACCCAGGGGGACAGCTTGAGGCTCTGTCTCAAAAAAAAAAAAAAAAAAAAAAAAAAAATTTGTCTATCTAATGGGTAAAAATAGAATTTGATGGAAGTTTGCTTTATATTCCTTTAATTGGGAGGGTCAGGGTCAGAATCTATAGCCCTGGACTTCAGAGAAAGTTGCTATGGAAAAATTACCTACTGGTCCAGGAATAAAGAGACCTGCCTTCCAGACCTGCTTGTTGGCCATGAGACCATAGGCATGTCACCTGACCACTCCTCATGGGAGCCTCCTTCTTCATGTTAGTCTCCGCATGGCCTGCCCTTGCCTCCAAGTGTGGAACGGTATGAAACCAGCATTTCAAAATGACAAGCCCGGCTGGGTGCTGTGGCTCACACCTGTAATTTTAGTGCTTTGGGATCACGTGAGCCCAGGAGTTTCTGACTAGCCTGGGCAACACAATGAGACATAATTTCTACAAAAAAATTAAAAGAGAAAAATTAGCATCTATCCTGGAAGGTGATGCCAAGCGCCCGATTGTGTGCTGCTAGCTGGGAGTGTCATCTGAGAGATCTGGATGAGCTGGCCTTATGAAAGGGTCAAGATGCCATTGGCTAGAGATCTACTATATCCATCCTTGGAAGAGGAAAAGAAAAAACATAAAAAGAAATGGCTAGTTCAAGTCTAAAGTCTTATTTTATGGATGTAAAATGTCCAGGTTGCTATAAGACCGCAGGCGTCCGCCATGCTTTGACAGTGGTTCTTTGTGTGGGTTGTTCAGCAGTGTGGCAGCAGATAGGAGGAAAGGCCACAGACAGTGTTCATTTAGAAGAAAGCAACTTGCACAATCTACACAACTTCCTGAATTTGTATTATCTCACAGAAAGCCTCAATAAGGTCAGTAATTTTAATAATCTGCCAAGAAAATTATATCTGATTTTGTAAAGTATATAACAGTGATCTCCTATTTTGATATCAGTTTTCCAATAAAGTTTTAATTATGGGCAAAAAAAAAAAAATAATCCCAGTGTGTGCACCTGTAATCCCAGCTACTCGGAAGGCTAAGCAAGAGGATCGATCACTTGAGCCCAGGAGTTTGAGGTTGCAGTGAGCTATGATGACACCTCTGCCCTCCAGTTTAGGCAACAGAGTGAGACCCTGTCTCAATTTTTTAAGAAAGCAAAAAACAGGCTCAGCGCCCATAGCACAGTGGTTACAGCGCTAGCTACATACACTGTGGCTGGCAGGTTTGAACCCAACCCAAGCCAGCTAAACAACAATGATAACTGCAACAAAAAAATAGCTGGGTGAGGGCAGCGCCTACGGCTCAAAGGAGTAGGGTACCACCTCCATATGCCAGAGGTGGCAGGTTCAAACCCAGCCCTGGCCAAAAACTGCAAAAAAAAAAAAAAAAAAAAAAAGCCGGGCATTGTGGCAGGGGCCTGTAGTCCCAGCTACTTGGGAGGCTGAGGCAAAAGAATTGCTTAAGCCCAACAGTTAGAGATTGCTGTGAGATGTGATGCCACAGCACTCTACTGAGGGCAACACAGCGAGACTCTGTTTCAAAAAAAAGAAGAAGAAGAAGAAGAAAGCAAACAACAAACAAAATGACAAACCTTCTACCCCCAAACCACAGCTTAGGCTCAGCCTCTTGGGAGTTGCTTAAAGGGACAGAGTAAGAGTGTTCCTTTATTCCCAGGTAAAAAGTGGGGGTAGGGAGGACAAACAGGTATGTTTGAACCTGGGATGAACAAGAGCTCAAATCAAAATTGCTTAAAAGGGCCAGGTGCGGTTGGTAGTTCATGCCTGTAATCCTAGAATTCTGGGAGGCTGGAGGCAAGTGGAGTGCCTATGTGGGTTCGAGATCAACCTGAGCCAGAGAGAGACCCCTGTCTCTAAAAACAGCCGGGCATTGTGGCGGGCACCTGTAGTTCCAGCTACTTGGGAGGCTGAGGCAAAAAGAATTGCTTGAGCCCAAGAGTTTGAGGTTGCTGTGAGGTATGATGCCACAGTACTCCATCGGGGGTGACAAAGTGAAAGTCTGTCTCAGAAAAAAAAAAAAGAAACTGCTTAAAAGAAAGTGAGCTGGGTATGGTGCTCAGGCTTACGGTTCCACCTACTCAAGAGGCTGAGGTGGGAGGATCCCAGGAGCCCAGGAGTTGGAGACCATCCTAGGCAACAAAGGGATACCCTGTCTCTAAAGAAAAAAGAAAAAGGCACCATGGTCTATCCCAGCTTAACAAATGACATCTCCTGTCCCAGCTATTTGGGAGGCTGAGGCAAGAGAATCATTTAAGCCCAAGAGTTTGAGGTTGCTGTGAGCTGTGAGCTATACTGAGGGCGACATAGTGAAACACACACACACACACACAAATGAATCTCCACTGCAGAATCTCCCCAACTTATGCCCTTCAGGATGCTCTTGTGAACACAGGGCTCTACAGACAAGTCTGGGAAAGGCTATAACTAGATTCTCCACTTAGATATTTACAATGCAAACTAGCTGAAAAGTCTTCCTGTTCAAAAACTTGGTATATGTTATTTAAGCCAGGACATCCTAACCTCTTTTTTTATTATGGAGCCTTTTTCATCTAACTGTCATTAGCATTTCCAAGGGCTACATTTTTAGTAATGTCACTTTATTAAAAGTACATATCCTAAACATGCATAATTAGTAGTTCTCATAATTTTAGGTCTTAAGATTGTAGGCATCAAATGTTCCATTCATTAGGTGTTTGGTTTACTTTATAAAATTTCAAAGCCAGAGGAACAAATACAAGAAACAGGAGCACAGTATCTGGCTCTGAGAACTATTGCCCTGCTGCCAGGGAAAATTTCAACTACCTCCTAAAATGTGGAAAGGGAAGAGGATTAGCTCCGGGTAGGCTGCACACGGCTGCAGAAGCAGAACTTACCGCACAAGAAGGCCACGGTCCGAAGTGTTTGCTGCATGAGGATCTGGGTGACTGGGGAGAGGTTGTGGTGGGTGTAGTGTGACATCACGATGCCTGAGAACAAGATGGCCATGATGCCTAGAGAGGGAGGGAGGGTCAAAGTGCATAGACATCAACAGAGAAGCACCTCCACGTGAAACCCAAATCAGATCTCACACTTCCTAGGAGTCCCTGGAGCCTAGAGTACCAGGAGCTTTAAGAAAAAGTAAAAGAAAATAATACCTGAGGCTTCCCAGAGGCTTCAGAGAAGCCTTCTCTCTAGCAGATTCATTATTAACTGAGTGACTTTGGGCTAAGTCACTTCTGCTGCCAGAGTCTGAGTTTTCTCTTCTGTTCTAACAGTACCCACTCACAGCACTGATAGGAGGGTGAGTGAAAACAAGCCATATAAAGTGCCTATCACAGCACCAGGGCTTAAACAGTGCGAGCATCATCATCTAGGGACAGAGCTGACTTCCGTGCAGAACCTGCCGATATGAAAGGCTGACCACACTGCACCATTTCATTTTTTTTTTTTTTTAAATAGAGACCAAGTCTCACTTTGTAGCCCTCGGTAGAGTGCCATGGCGTCACAGCTCACAGCTACCTCCACCTCCTGGGCTTAGGCAATTCTCTTGCCTCAGCCTCCCGAGTAGCTGGGACTACAGGTGCTTGTCATAACGCCTGGCTATTTTTTATTGCAGTTTGGCTAGGGCCGGGTTTGAACCCACCACCCTTCGTAGATGGGGCCGGCGCCCTACCCACTGGGCCATAGGCACTGCCCTGCACCATTTCATATAAAGGACTTGAGCACCCATGGATGTGGTACCTGTGGGGTTCTAGAGCTGATCCTCCATGGATGCTAAGGGACAACTATATAAGGGTGCAGGTGAGCCTCTGGTGGGGAAGGGGCAGAAAGGGAGCCTAAGGATCTGGGGGTAAAGAATGGATGGATCCTGATCAACTTTTTAAATACTTTTCCTTAATTTTGAACTTTCCCATAATTTTTATGTATTACTGTTATACTACAAAGAAATTATTTAAAAAGGCAATGTGTCTTTTCTTCAGCCCTCCATAAGAGGCTAAAACCTTCTTTGCTTACTCAGGATCTGAGTCTCAACATTTGTCCTCTGTCCCTGAAGTCACTTTATATAGGTTTCTTCTTAGTAAATCCCTGTCTAGCTAGGCAAGTCTCTCTTTCATGTCAGGAATTTGATATTTTTTTTTTTTTTTTTTGAGACAGAGCCTCAAGCTGTCCCCCTGGGTAGAGTGCCGTGACATTACAGCTCACAGCAACCTCCAACTCCTGGGCTCAAGCGAGTCTCCTGCCTCCGCCTCCCAAGTAGCTGGGACCACAGGCGCCCGCCACAACGCCCGGCTATATTTTGGTTGCAGCCGTCATTGTTGTTTGGCGGGTCCGGGCTGGGGATTCGAACCCGCCACCTTAGGTGTACATGGCTGGCACCTTAGCCAGTTGAGCCACAGGCGCCGAGCCAGGAATTTGATATTTTTAAAAAGCCATCAAATAAGCAGCCAAAATATACTAATTGTAAGCCAAACTTTATAACAAAATTTTAACTCACTTCTACCATTTTGTAGAAACAGGACTTACCTGGCCAACTTTCCATTTACAAAAGGGTGAAAATCACAGCATTGCACTACAGACATTTCAACTGCTCAGCTTACTGTATACACAGTACCCTACACAGTGGTGTCCAACCTTTTATTAGAAGAATAAGAGTTGTCTTAGGCCACACATTAAATATACAAACACTAATGAAAGCTGATTAGCACAAAAAAAGGTCTGTGTATATACTTTCTGACACCACAGATGAACAAAAAAAAGTCCTCATAAAATCAGCATGTGGCTAGCGGAGGGTAGGTTGGACACCCCAACCTAAAGGCAAAGTGTAGACAGAGCCAGTCTCCTCATCCAGAGGCAGGTGGCCTGTTTCTAGCCTGCATTGCCTTGTTTGGCCTCCTCAGTGTGTGGACCAAGGTCCCTAAGGAAATAAAATCCCTATAAACAGAAAACACTGCCTATCTGAACAAATGATCAGAAAAACACTCTCTTGGTTTAATCAGAAATTTCAGATGGATAAAATACATCTTTGCCAATAGGTACTCAGTGATAATCTCAAAGGGGGTAGAGGAACAATTTAGAAAAACAGAAATAAAAATAGCTACACTGCAGCTGAATGACTCACAGGCAATGTTTACGTAAGTGCCAACGTTCAGTAAAGATAAGGGAGGGAACCTTATGGTAGATACCTGGATAAAATTATCCTGGAAAACTGGTTTGGGATTAAAAACAAACAAAACCAAGCTTGGCTTGGTGGCCTACCTGAGTCCCAGGACTCACGGGGCTAAACTGGGAGGAATGCTTGAGCTCAGGAATTTGAGTCTAACCTGGGCAACACAGTAAACCTCTTCTCCAAGAAAAATAAAACAAAACAAAACACCCTCCTACTCCAGGTTTACAAAGAGTTCTCTAAGGAGGCCAGAGTCCTTTCTGCTTCCTCCTTAGCAAGATCTGCTCACAAAGTACCCATGTGTGACTCCAGCTAGTAAGCTATGGGAAGGAGAATTCTGTTCATCCAAATCATTAAAACCCCCCGAAGAGGCTGGGTACGGTGGCTCATGCTTGTAGCCCCAGCACTCTGGAGGCTGAGGCAGGTGGACTGCCTGAGCTCAGGAGTTCAAGACCAGACTGAGCAAGACTGAGCCCCCCCTCTACTAAAAATAGAAAAGACTAGCTGGGTGTTGTGGCAGGTACCTGTAGTCCCAGCTACTGGGGAGGCTGAGGCAAGAGAATAGCTTGAGCTCGAGTTTGAGGTTGCTATGAGCTATGATGCCAGGGCACTCTACCCATGATTTCCACTTTGCCCATGAAAAAAGAGTTGCTACACAAATCACTGTCCTGATATAAATAACGAGAAAATCTGATACAAGAGATGAAACAAAACTGTTTTCTGACACTGGATAAAAGGCAGCACAGGACTGTGATTCTAGCCAGAAGGGAAACAAACATGGTAGCCACTTTTCACCGACTGGTCTGTCTTGCTGAGATGAGGAGACAAAGCTCAGAGTGAGACAACTATACAGAAAAAGAGCTCAGGTGATCCACAATAAAGCCCCTGCAAATCTTTGGCTGACATGGACTGTCTGCACATGTGTGGGATAAAATTCCAAGAGACTGGGGAAAGAACCACTAAAAAGAAGCCGAACAATTCCCAAAGCTGACACAATGTGGAACAGTTTGCGTTCCCATCGTCCAGAGTGCAATGACCTCATAGTACGTCAAGTGTGAGGTAGAGGCCTCAGCAGGGCATTGCCTAAATTAGAGCACTGCTACTCTGGGCCTGCCCTGAATTTAACTATAACTAAGCCTCAAAAAAGGTCTGAACTGATTCTAAGAGAATGAGATACATGACAGAAGGAAAGTCTAGAACACTATAAAGGAATATAATGAAATCTGGTGTTTAACAACATAAAGTTCACAATGACTAGAGTCCAATAGGAAATTAATAGCAAAGAGCAGGAAAATGTGATCTATGGGCAGAAAAAAACTTGATAAATCAGACCTGGAATTGACAGAGATGAAGGAATCAGCTAAGGAGAACATGAAAATTGTTTGTTTGTTTGTTTTTTTCCTTTTTTGAGACAGAGCCTCAAGCTGTAGCCCTAGGTAGAGTGCTATGGCATCAAAGCTCACAGCAACCTCCAACTCCCGGCCTTAAGCGATTCTCTTGCCTCAGCTTCCCAAGTAGCTAGGACTACAGATGCCCACCACAACACTCGGCTATTTTTTGGTTGCAGTTGCCATTATTGTTTGGCAGGCCTGGGCTGGATTAGAACCCTCCAGCTCTGGTGTATGTGACTGGTGTCTTAGCCGCTTGAGCTACAGGCGCCAAGCCAAAAAATAGCTATTATAAATATGTTTCATATGCTCAAGAATATAGAGAAAACAGGAACATAATGAAGAGAGAGAGAGAGAAAAAATATAAAAATAACCCAAAGGGAACTTTAGATGAATTACACAAGTATCTAAAATGCGAAGTAAAATTGATGGGATTAACAGGAGATTCCACACAGCAGAATAAAAGATCAGTGGCCTTGAAGACCCAGCAGTAGAAATTGACCAAAATAAAGCATATGGGTAGAAAGACTGAAAAAGGGAACAAAGCATATTGTGGGCCAATAGCACAATTGTCATAACTGGATTAACTAGAGTGTCTCCAGGAACGAGAGAGGAGACAGAAAAAACTGCTTAAAGAGGGAAGAATTTACTAAATTTGACAGAAAGTATAAACTCACATAAATGCAAGAAGAACCCCAAATAGAATATAAAGAGAACCAGACCAAGGTCCATTGAATCCAACTGTTATACACCTATCAGGATGTCTAAACTTTTTTTCTTGTAAAAAAAAAAGTCCCCCTTGGTAAAGTGCCATGGCATCATAGCTCACAGCAACCTCCAACTCTTAAGCTCAAGTGATTCTTTTGCCTCAGACTCCCAAGTAGACTCCCAAGGAGCTGGGACTACAGGAGCCTGCCACAACACCGGGCTATTTTTAGACACAGGGTCTCTGGCACAGGCTGGTCTCTGAACCTGCAAGCTCAAGCAATCCACCCACTTCGGCCTCCCAGAGTGCTAGGATTATAGGCATGAGCCACTTCGCCCAGCCTGACTGTATTGTATTTGTGAAAACATTTGGAATAGAGGCATTTATTGTATGTAAATTATACTGCAACAAAGCTAATAAAAAAAGAAAAATCATTCTGTGGGCAGAGATCAAAATATCCTCCACAATGTGCCTGGTTTCCAGAACAAGTCTCTGACGAGCCTTCATTCAAAGGACGGGGTTGGACTGTTGGGAGCAGAGCCCTTCTCATGCAGCTACACCCCTCACACAGGTGCAGGGGTGAGTCATGCTCCCTGGTACATGACCTCCATTTCTAAGTCAACATCCTTACATTTAACAAACTAGGGACATACGCTCAACTTGGAGGCAGAAAAACCAACTAAGTCAAGCCTCACACAGAACCTACTGATTGATTTAAAGGAAGTGAGCGCTCTAAGAACTGCTATTCTGTGACTGGGCTAGCCCATCTTCCAGACCCTGTCTGCTGCTGGGACCTGCATGCCCTCCTCCACTGGGGTACAGGGAGGAGGCTCTGAGGCTGAACGGGCTGGGTTTGAATCTCACTGCAGCCACTTAACTACCTGTGCAGCCTTGAGCTACTGACTTAACCTCTTAGTACCTACCCCACTGGAGTGATGGGAGCATGAACAATCTGAATATAGGTAAAGTGTACCCAGTAAACCCTGCTCATACATCATGCCACGGCTACACTATGCTCATCCCTCTGTGTAGCACTTAGTACATGGTTTTATATCATCTGTTTTGGAGGGAGGTGCATTAGAGGAGGGGGTTCTAAGCATTATTTCTTGAGTCAAAGACAATTCGTTTTAATGGCTGCTTCATCAATTCAGCTGTGATCTTGGGCAATTTATTTAATCCCTCTCAACCTCCATTTTCTCATCAGTAAAACAGGAACCTCCTCCCACTGGCTACATATTTATGATGGAGCCTCATAAGAATAATGGTAGATAAATGAGAGAAAGTAGGTAAAGGGAAAATGTGATCACGGCAGTGCCTGTGGCTTAAAGGAGTAGGGCACCGGCCCCATATACTGGAGGTGGTGGGTTCAAGCCCAGCCCCGGCCAAAACTGGAAAAAAAAAAAGAGAGAAAATATGACCATGATACCAATGTGACTAGCTTCTGGATCTAGCTAGGCCTAAATCCAGATTTATCCCTAGGGAGTCAACAAATCCCTGTTATATTTTAAGCTCTTCTGGGTTGGTGACTGTCTCTTAGGACTGAAAGTGATGTAACTAACAACCTTTTTTACCAGGCAGGACAATATGCCATCATCACAGCAATTCTAGACCCTTTGTCACTTACCCGAGAGTGAGATTCCTTCCGCGAGCCCGTAAGGCAGATAAGCAAAAATGATCATCATGCCAAACTCCAGGGAAGGTGTTTTCCTCAAGTCAATATGCTTTAACACGTAAATGACGGCATCAAGGAAAAAGAATCAGGGAATAGTTGAAGTCACAAAACCGCAGCCTGCTGGGCCTGCTAGCATGCACCTGTCAGCCAAGCTATTCGGGAAGCTGAGGCAGGAGGATCACTTAAGCCCAGGAGTTCCAAGGCTAGCCTGGGCAATGTGGCAAGACTGCATTTTAAAAAACAACAATAACAACAAAAACTGCTGCCTTCCATATATATAAACAACAGATACAAAAAAATGTTGGAATATCCCAAGATCAAAACTGGAAAGTTGACATAATGGAACTTTTTCTTTGTAGGGAGACTGCTGTTAAAAGAAAGAGAATCTGGGTAGTGCCTGTGGCTCAGTGAGTAGGGCACTGGCCCCATATCCTGAGGGCAGCAGGTTCAAACCCGGCCCCAGCCAAACTGCAACAAAAAAAATAGCTGGGTTTTGTGGTGGGAGCCTGTAGTCCCAGCTACTCGGGAGGCTGAGGCAAGAGAATTGCCTAAGCCCAGGAGTTGGAGGTTGCTGTGAGCAGTGTGACGCCACAGTACTCTACCAAGGGCAATAAAGTGAGACTTCCGAGTAGCTGGGACTACAGGCTCCTGCCACAATGCCCAGCTATTTTTTGCTTGTAGTTGTCATTGTTGTTTAGTAGGCCTGGTTGGTGCCCTACTCACTGAGCTTCAGGCGCCAAGCCAGGACTCCATATCTTGAAGAAAAAAAGAAAAACAGATAAATACAGAGGAAATCAGTGAACTGGGAAAAGTGTTCTTTTCCATTCTGCTTATTTGTACAATATGAGAAGATGTCAGCCAACTCAATAGAGCCTTTAGAATCTGGACAAAGGAGTTGATGGGAAAATTCAACAAGATGGCAGAAAAACACACTTTTAACCAGGCAAAAGAGTCTTTTCTGGCCATCTGTGAAACAAACTGCTCGTGGAGGAGGGCCAGGTGGCCATCTCCCTGAGACGTAGGCTTAGGCGCACACAAATGGTCTGGTGTCTGTTTCTATTTTAAACATAATGCGTTTTCTGTGGCAATAAAGGTGCCACTGGCTTTAACAAGCCTCTTTCCTTCTTTGGCTGGAAAGCTTCTGAGTTGTTAAACAACAAAATCAGTGCAAATAACTTAGATGACGCACGCTTTCAAAATCCCTTTTCTAATCCTTCCAGATAAACACTTTCAGTGGGGTAAAGATTTTCTCAATTTGACATTTTCAAAGAAAATTAATTTCCAATTTTCTGAATATGAAAAGTGAGACAAAGCAATACCTCTGTGTCAAAAAAGTAAATAAACTGTAGGCTTTGGTTAGTGATCGTATAGAGGTAAGAGTTCATTAACTGTAACGAATGTGTCATATCTGAATACTGTAATAAGGGAAACTGGATGCTGAGTAAAAAAAGAAAAGTGAGACAGTGGAAAATGAAAATCATCGAAGGTGGCTAGCATACTCCGGGAACTGAGAAGCCCCCAAACCATTTCTGACATCCCACTGTGTTTAGGTTTTCATGCTTTGAAAAGTGACATCCTAAATTTCACGTTAAACTTAAAAACTGAATTTACACCAAAACTAAGCACAGAAATGCTCCTTTGAACAAAACCGTAGTCCAAAATTGGCCCCACCAAGGAACAGGAGAAACTGGCTAGGGATGGATATAATGGAGAGTAATCCCCTCAGCCCTGCAAGTTCATCACATGAAAAGGATATTAATGCAGAAATTAAGCCAGTGAGAGTGCCGAGCGCTGCTGAGCCAAAGAACATTTTGAGGAAGTAGTCAAGGGCTTGTAAAAATGTTTGCCACCCACTGACATCTGACATATTTTTTCTTGTTAAACCTTCAGCTGTGCTAGGAAATAAGAAAACAGAAAGAAGTTAAAATGTTATACACAAAGTTCTTAGAAATTAACTTAGAACTTAAAACTTATTTCCTGCTCATTCCCTCACTCATTCATTCATCCTATAGTTTGATTGGCAGTCACATGTTTGTTTGTTCACCTACTATGTCCCAGGTGTTGCCTCAGTTTCTGGGGTTCAGAGATGAGAGCAGAATCCTTGCCCTCATGGAGCTCCCCCAGGCTAATGGGGGAGAAAAACAAGATGAGAACTGATGACAATCTGGGTGAAGGGCAGAAGGCTGTAGAAACACACACTGGGAATCTAACTCAGATTGGTGGGGGCTCACAAAAGTGCTTGAGAATATGTGGGCTGGGCTGAGATCTAGGACAAAGATGAGTGGCCCAGGTGAGGAAATGAAAGAAGGCATCCCTAGGGAACAGCATGTGTAAAGGCGAGACAGGGAGCCAAGCCTGTGGAGCACACTGTGGAAACACTCAGGTACCTAGATTAGTAGGACAAAAACACAGGGAGCAGGTGGGGGGGCGGGGCAGCAGACCAGGGGAGAGCAGCAAGCACAGCTGGGGAAGGTGCTGGCATTTCATCCTCAGGCTGGGTCCACTTCCTAGTCAGCACAGGAATCCTGCTTTAGAACCTGAAACCAAGACTAAGGCAAGGGCAAGAAGTCAGGCCAGAACGGAGCCGCCCTAGGAAGAAACAACAGAGGTTTTAGGCTTAGAGAATTTAGGAGGCATTAAGAAAAAGAACTGAAAGAAATTCTTCTCACTGTAATAGAACAAAGTAAAATGTCAGAGGCCATTAAATTCAATTCCTACCCTTAGCTTTGAGCTGTTCTCAGGAAATAACTGCTCTCACAACCATTCACTTCTCTCCTTCCTGCACAGACCTTTCCTCCCATGGATAAGCCTCACTCACCTCTCTTTAGACATCATTAGGTCTTCTTAAAAACCAATCATGTTCTACCTGTTTCCCCCAAAATAGGACACTGTCTTATATTTATTTTTTCACAAGAAGACACACTAGGGCTTATTTTCAGGGGATGTCTTATTTTTATTAAGTATAATACAACAATCTACATTTATTCAAATACAGTTAAGTCATCCTCTTCTGGAACCTGACAGGGAGAGCCGACCTTGTTGGTGGGGCTGGCGCTAGTGATGCACGAACTCCTTTCTCCTAGTGGTTCGCACGTGCGCAATAGGATGTCTGTGACCGTGGTTACCACATGTGCACCTGTGCAAGTGTGAACAGCTGGGAGAAAGGAGCTGTGGCAGATAAAAGGTATTCCAGTCTTCCTTACCGCTCCGTGCTGAAATGCATGGTGTGGCCATGCAGATATGCTGCATAGCCATGCCCTTCACTAGGTCTTATTATCAGGGTAGGGCTTATATTTAACAAATGCATAGAAAACCTGCTAGGGCTTATTTTTTGGGTAGGTCTTATTTTGGGGGAAACACAGTATACTCAGTGGCCTAAATGATCTCTTTCAAATGCACATCTAATCACATCATCAGCCCTTCCGAAACTCCTCCAGTGTTACTGGGTGGATGCCCAGTCTTCCTAGCATGACCTGGCTCTTGCCCTAATACCTCTCTGACCTCATCTGTTCCTCATTCAGGATGGGGCCATCCTGTCACCAGTACCTCCCAGTAGGTCATTAGCTAACTCCCATCAGCTAACCTTTCTCTGGTCTCAGCTAACTCCCTGCCCTTCATACAGACCAGACCATCACTAGGTTCTCATGGTGCCTGACTTCCCCTTCATAGCATGTGAAACCCACAATGTGTTATTTCATGAAGACTAAGCTTCATGTCCAAGCTGTGTCCATCTTGTTCATGCCTAGAGCCTAAAGCAGATCCTAGCACACAAGATACTCAACATATTTTTGCTAAATCAGTAAATGAAACAAAGACTAGTCAAGAGCAATATTCAGCCTCATTCATCGGCATTTCATGAATTGATACTATTTTTAAAGCAGAATAATCTCTGGTGGAAGGGTAGTTTGGTCAAATAACTATGAGCCTTTTTTTTTTTTGAGACAGAGTTTTACTCTGTCACCCTCGGTAGAGTGCCATGGCATCATAACTCACAGCAACCTCAAACTCTTGGGCTCAACGATTCTCTCACCTCAGCCTCCCAAGTAGCTGGGATTACAGGCACCCACGACATCACCCAGCTACTTTTTTTTTTTTTAGACAGAGTCTCATTTTGTTGCCCTTGGTAGAGTGCTGTGGCATCACAGTTCACAGCAACCTCTAACTCTTGGGCTTAAGCGATTTTCCTGCCTTAGCCTCCCAAGTAGCTGGGACTATAGGCACCCACCACAATGCCTGGCTATTTTTTTGTTGTAGTTGTCACTGTTATTTTAGCTGGCCTGGGCTGGGTTCAAATCTGCCAGCCCGGGTGTATGTGGCCAGCACCCTAACCACTGAGCTATGGCACTGAGCCATCGCCTGGCTATTTTTAGAGATGGGGTCTCACTCTTGCTCAGGCTGATTTTGAACTCCTGAGCTCAAGCAATCCATCCTTCCTTGGCCTCCCAGGGTGCTGGGATTACAGGCGTGAGCCACTGCATGCAGCCTAAAGTCATGTTTCATACCTTAAAGAACAAAAGACAATGCTATTTCAGGGTCTGTTTCATGAGCTATAGCTGGAGAGAACAAGTAGTTTCCTCTATAGCAATTATTTTTATTTATTTATTTTTTTAGACAGAGCCTCAAGCTGTTGCCCTGGGTGGAGTGCTATAGCATCACAGCTCATAGCAACTCCAACTCCTGGGCTCTAGCGAGTATCCCGCCTCCACCTCCCAAGGGACTATAGGTGCCCACCACAATGCCTGGCTATTTTTTGGTCACAGCCATCATTGTTGTTTGGTGGGCCCAGGCTGGATTTGAACCTGCCAGCTCAGGTGTATGTGGCTGGGGCCTTAGCCACTTGAGCCACAGGCGACAGAGCCCTCTATAGCAATTATTATAAAAATACCCTGTCACAGTAACAAATCAAAGCAAAACATGATTTAATTAAAAATTAATGAGGAGACAGAAGTATGTAAGTACCTTCTGGCACTTATGAAGGTAACAGCAATAAAAAGGGGTAATTCATGCACATTTTCAGTTGCAAAGATAAATGTGTCAGATCACTTTGGAGATGACTGTTTATGATACACAACTCTTTTTTTTTCTTGAGACAGAGTCTCACTATGTCACCCTCACTAGAGTGCTGTGGTGTTACAGCTCACAGCAACCTCAAATTCTTGGGCTTACGTGATTCTCTTGCCTTAGCCTCCCAACTAGCTGGGATTATAGGCACTGGCCACAATGTCTGGCTATTTTTTAGTTGTAGTTGTCATTGTTGTTTGGCAGGCCCGGGCCGGGTTGGAACCTGCTAGCCCCGGTGTATGTTGCCGGTGCCCCAGCCGCTGAACTACAGGCACCGAACCAATGAAGCACAACTCTTAAAAAATATGATTCTACTTCATAACCAAAGATATGTGATGACAGCTCCAAGGAGCTAGGTTGTGGGTATTTTTTTTTTTTTTTGATATACTAATACTAAGCAAAAACAAGAACAAAACAGGTCTCCCATGCCCCTTTTCTCTCTTGCTTCTTTTGAAAATGCCTCCTGGCCTTCCAGGCCTAGCTAAAGCGGCATCTCATCTGAGAAGCCTCCTTAGATCCCTCATGGTTGTTGTGCCCCCTCATACTCAAGGCACTGTGTTCACTTCTCTGTAATCTTTCACCCACCATGTCCCAAGTTCAGCAAATCCAACTGGTCTCTGAGCAGCATGTGGCACACAGAAGTCCCTCACCAAACGCTGATGGCAGGTGACCAGCCTTGGTCAGGAGACTCAGTGAGGCTGATTCCTAAGCCAGCCTATAGCTCAGAGGAGTAGGCTCATGGTGGAAGAAGAGGCTGGAACTAAACATGCAAGTGATCCGTAGATGCAACTGTGGAAACTGTCATCCCAGGAGATCTTGGCCTTCAAAAGCACTTTTTCAGTAAGAACCTTTGGCTATTTACAATAACTCCATCATTTCTTTTCTTTCTTTTTTTTTTTTTTTTAATTTTTATTTATTTATTTTCAGTTTTTGGCCAGGGCTGGGATTGAACCTGCCACCTCTGGTATATGGGGCCGGCGCCCTACTCCTTCGAACCACAGGCACTGCCCATTTCTTTTCTTAAATAGAAAATATCTCTTAATCCCTGGCCTTTATGCAGCAAAGAGACTTAGAAAATTTCAGGACAGGTCCTACCTCTGACAGATTTTTTTAAATAAATCAGAGACAAAGCTATTGAGTTCAGTTCCCAATGTATAAAAATAACTTGTGATGTCATCTCCAAGTTGGGCAAACTTTGTTATCACAAATGTTCAATATGTGTAGCCAGGATACAAGATAAAAGTAAAAACCAGAGAGCGAAGCAGCTTTCAGAATAGATCTTAAATAAGAAAAAATATTGCCATCAGATTGTTTAAAGGTCTTGCAGCATGATGTATGGTAATTTCCTAAGAAAGCTACAGAAGTTTCTGCCAAGAGAAACATGAAAACGGGAACTGCTTAAATAGATTATGGTAAATCCACAGAAAGGAATACTCTGTAACCAATAAATGATGTTACAGAAGATTGTTTTATCAACTCTGTTCAATGGAAAAATTACAACATTATATTTGAAGTACAAACTCCTTTAAACAAAATAGACATATACTTACACCAAATTATTAACCATAATTATTTCTGGAGAGTAGCAATATGTGTGATTTTTCTTACTTTCTTTCTTGCTGGTGTGGTTTCTTAATTTTTTTTTTTTTTTTTTGAGACAGAGCCTCAAGCTGTCCCCCTGGGTAGAGTGCTGTGGCATTACAGCTCACAGCAACCTCCAACTCCTGGGCTCAAGCGAGTCTCCTGCCT
The DNA here is from genome assembly GCF_000181295.1 of Otolemur garnettii. NCBI lineage: Eukaryota > Metazoa > Chordata > Mammalia > Primates > Galagidae > Otolemur > Otolemur garnettii. Next base: position 11,319,244 of record NW_003852418.1, on the reverse strand, counting down.
CCACCTCCCAAGTAGCTGGGACTACAGGCGCCCGCCACAACGCCCGGCTATTTTTTGGTTGCAGCTGTCATTGTTGTTTGGTGGGTCCGGGCTGGGGATTCGAACCCACCACCTTACGTGTACGTGGCTGGCATCTTAGCTGGTTGAGCTATAGGTGCCGAGCCGGTTTCTTAATTTTTTATGAAGAATATGTGTATTACTTTTTGAATACCAAAAATATTTTAAGGTTTGCTTTTTTCCTAAGGTCTGCTGAGCACCTCTTGCAATTAGGCAGTATTTGGTAAGCTTTTCTGCAAATGCCGGGCAAAAACAGGTGAAGATGGGGCAAACGTGGTGAAACAATAACTGGAAGCAGGAGTAGAAGAAAGGATGTCACATTAACTGATGTCACATAATACCTATTAAACTGTTCACTCCCCAAACCAAATCCTTCTGAACATCTAATAAAGCTTTGCTGGGTGAGGTGGCTCACACCTATAATACTAGCAGTCTGGGAGGCCGAAGCAGGTGGATTGCCTGAGCTCACAGGTTCAAGACCAGCCTGAGCCAGAGCAAGACTCTAAAAATAGCCAGGTGGTGATGGGCACCTGTAGTCCCAGCTACATGGGAGACTGAGGCAAGAGAATCACTCGAGCCAAGAGTTTGAGGTTGCTGTGAGCTATGTTGCCATGGCACTCTACCAAGGGCAACAAAACGAGACTCTATCTCAAAAAAAAAAAAATGCTAACTAGCATAGAGTGGTTAAACTTAGCAAGAAATCCCACAACAAAAGAAAGTCAGTATTCAAATAAATGAAAATTCTATTCTCTAAGAGAACATAATATTGGCTTTTAAAATTCCCTTTGTTCATTCTGATACACTATCCAGGGTTCTTTTCTCCAAAAACTGTGTTTTACTAGTGTGGGAGGGATGGAGTCTCATACTACATTATCCAGGCGGGTCTCCAACTCCTGGGTTCAAGTGATTCTCCAGCCTCAGTCTCTAAGAGCGGTTGGGGTTCCAGGGTGCTCCTGGCTTTCTCTAACTGCTTTAGCAGTCTGTGCCTTCTCTGTATTTTGGCAAAAATCTTTGGGTCTCTTGCCCACATGTGTGAATGACCACCATAAAATGCAGAGTCTAAGCATAGAGAACTGCATCAGATAAATGCATTTGAGATTATTTTATTTTTATTATTCTTTTTTTTTGAGACAGAGCCTCAAGCTGTCCCCCTGGGTAGAATGCCGTGGCCTCACAGCTCACAGCAACCTCCAACTCCTGGGCTCAAGCGAATCTCCTGCCTCCGCCTCCCAAGTAGCTGGGACCACAGGCGCCCGCCACAATGCCCGGCTATTTTTTGGTTGCAGCCATCATTGTTGTTTGGCGGGCCCGGGCTGGATTCGACCCGCCACCTTAGGTGTATGTGGCTGGCGCCTTAGCCACCTGAGCCACAGGCACCGAGCCTTTATTATTCTTTATTTATTTATTTTGAGACAGAGTGTCACTATGTCACCCTTGGTAGAGTGCTGTGGCATCACAGCTCACAGCAACTTCAAACTCTTGGGCTTAAGAGATTCTTTTGCCTCAGCCTCCTAAGTAGCTGGGACTACAGGTCCTGCCACAATGCCCATCTATTTTTTTGTTGTAGTTGTCACTGTTTTTAGCAGGCCTGGGCCGGGTTCAAACCCACCTCACCAGCCCTGGTGTATGTGGCCGGCGCCCCATCCACTGAGCTATGGGCACAAAGCGATTGAGATTATTTTAAATGAATTCCTTTTCCCAATGATTCTTGACATTTTTTGATTCATCTTTAATTTCTCAGATCCCAACAACCAAGGCAGTAATACCAATAAACATCTGGAAAAAATTTGCAGTTTCCAAAGTAGCTTTTTTTTTTTTGCATTTTTTGGCTGGGGCTGGGTTTGAACCCGCCACCTCCGGCATATGAGGCCCGTGCCCTACTTCTTTGAGCCACAGGAGCCGCCCTCCAAGTAGCTTTTACATAATAGCATCTTAAGGCGGGATACCTATTATTATTACGATCTTATTTTATAGATGTGAAAATGAAGGTGACATGAACCAGAAAGTGTCCACTGCTTTTGTCTCAAATGATGCTGCCCAAACACTGATTCCCCAATGACTGTTTCATCATCACCCAGGGAACTCGGGACTCACCCCTGACCAAATGAATCACAAGCTCTGAGGGTGGAGCCCGGGAAGGTCACATTTAATAAGCAGCACAGTAATGCTGAGGAAGCTGGGCTCAGAAGCCACCACTAAAAGATGGGTCAAAAAAGGGGACTCTCTTCTCCTAATCAGCTGTGGACCCTAGGAATATTCCTGTGGCACATGAAGGCTTGTCAGGGCAGAGAGGTAAGAAAGATAATAGGTGCGGGGCAGGGGGAGGGGGAAAGGTGGGCCAACCGCCCAGAGGACAAGTGACTGTACGTGTAGCTTTGTGGAAACAGGAAAGGTCCCTTTGTTACAAGGACCTTGAATTCCATCACCGGAGAAAGCAGTTTGTTCTCTCCACACTTACTTGGTCAGGACAATGGAGACTGCGTCATTGAGAATACTTTCTCCAAAAACCAGCATGTTGAGCACGGGGTCCACATGAAGTGCGTTGAAAATAGCAATAGTGGCCACAGGATCCACAGCAGATATCAGAGAGCCAAATGCAAAACTGGAAGAGAAAAGGAAGGGAGAAATTCTGAAGTGTGTACCACACTTGGTCCATGATTCAAAGCATCAGAGTCAAAGACTGCATTTAACATAACACAACAGTACACGCTGGCGCAGAAGCAGCTACAGCAGATGGTATGGTATTTTTTCCCACTTCTCTACTAAAGGAGTAGTGAAGGGCCCCCTCTAAAATAAGTCGCTAGGAATGGCCTGGGTTTCCACTGTCGATACTGAGACTTTATTTTGACCAGTGATAGACTGAAGTCTTTTCCTTGGCTACATTACTCATTGTCCAGCCCTCTTGGTCAAATCAGCTGGTGCCAAAAAGCCCATGAGCTCCTAGGTCTGACCTCTACTCTGCCCCTTACCACCAGACCACTGGAGTGCCATCTACAACCAGCCTCTGCCTTTGCAACACCTAAGAAACTGCCAAAAACTAGCAGCACCGCCAACATGCTGCAGGAGAGCTGAGGCCTCTCCTAGGCAGGCCAGAGGATCTCACTGACAGCACCCGTGGAGATCGAGCCACCTCTCCCACAGCCCAGGCACCGTTCTGAGCACTTCACATATAGTAACTTAACATGGCACACAGCAACTGTATGGGAGAGGAATTCTACTGCTCCAGGCCACAGGAGCAACTGACGGACAATGAGATCAAATGACCTGCCCCAGTCAGTCAGCTAACAAGTGTAGAGCCAGGAGCCAGCACCCCTTAGCAGAATGCTGGGAACAGCAAAATCCACATACTAAGACAAATTTAGAAAACCGCCATTGTGACACCGGAAATAAATCAGGGTGATGTGAGAAAGAGTAACCTGACGGGAAGTGTGTGGAACCCTCAGAATGGGGGGTCCGGAAAGGCCTCTGAAGAGGTGACACGTTTGTGCAAGAACCTATGTGACAAGCAGCAGCCAGCCTGCCAGGCCAACACCTGGGGACAGAGGTGACAGCAAGTAAGCCCCGAGGTGGGAGCAAGTCTGGCTGCCAGAGAAACAGGAAGAAGGTGCCTATGGCAGCAGGGGCATTATTGGGGGGAAGAGTGACAGGCCCAGCTCCCAGGAGGGCCCTGGCTGTTCTTTCAAGCTTCTATTCCCTCAATCTGCTATGCTGGGTGCTGCTTTCTTTCTAGTGCAGACAGATTGGTGGGGCTGTCCCCTTCTACGACACTAGACACAACAAGGAGCCCCTAGGGCACAGTCTGTACCAGTCATAAGCCAGAGACCACCAACCCTGTGCTTCCCACCCTCACCCACCTTGGGTGTGAGAGGGAAGAGGGCACCAGGCAGCCTTTGATGGATAATCATCTGCCCCCAGGGTCAGGGAGACAATGCTGACCAAAATGCCTGGTTGCCTTGCCAGTTATGGCTCTCTTTGTAAACCTGAAATTTGGCCTCTGGTTTCCATGGTAACTCCCTGTGAGTGTAATAAATGTGAATTCATCTGGAAGGGCCTCGGGACCCCAGGCTGAGAACCAGACCCTACAAGATGGTCTCCTATAGACCTCAGTTCCTGGACTTCACCTGTCCTCACAGAGGTTATCTCATAAATGCAGGCTCTAAGGGGCCAGATGCTGTGTTGTCATCATGGGTGTGTTCCCAGGATCTGTGGCCTGAGTGTGGCCCAGAGATCCTTGCAGAAGGCAGGCAGGAAGCGGGTGAGGGGGAGGTAGGATGGGAAGGCAGCATCCCCAAACAACTGCCAACCTGGGAGGCCCTATCTTGTTGGGGGCTGGTCCTCAGGCCCTGGAATTGCAGCCTAGACCCAGAATGTCTTGTCTCTCTTTTATTCTCACTCTCATCAACCACGGCAGTATCACAATGGGCCATGACTGGTGAAGGATGCCTACAAAGTGTATCCTGCAGTGGCCTCTCTCCACTTCCATGCACAGCACAGGAGGGTGGACAGCCACAGCTCTCCCTGGTCAGTACCCACATGCTTGGTCCGGGTAACAGCCCTGAATTTTCCTCTGGGAAGCCACACCTCCTCCCACTCTCAAACCTTGTAGCCACGTGGAGTTCTAGGTGTGGGCATAAGGCCAGAACTTGATCAACGAGGTTCACTGTCAGCATGTTACCAGCTTAGAGAACAGGGTGGCCCTTTAGGCAGAGGTGGCTGAAGTGAGGGTAATGCGAGCCTGGTGCTGTCTGTGCTACTTTGTGGGGCAGATGAAACCTCTCAAGAGGGAGCTGAACTGAGACCCAACAAGAGAAGAGATTCTCAACATTCTGGCCACTAGAGACTGTCATGCCAGCAGCCATCATTCTGGGGACGCTTTAGTCCTATAAGCCAATAAACATCTTTTTTTCCCTTTTTGGCTTAAACTACTTTGTGTTGGGTTTAAGCTGCATTGGAAGAGGAGGCCTGGCTGATATACTTTGTTAAAATCTTCTGACATCCTGAACTGGAGACAAGATAGCAGGAGCTAGCAGGTGAACTTATGAATGGGGAGAGGGATGGATAGATGGAAGGATATGTGTGAAGGCAAATATAGTTAAGGGTAATTACAGCATCTCTGTGGTGGAAATATGGGTGTTCACTATGGAAGGCTACATCTTTTCTGCATGTTTGAAAATTTTCAAAATAGGTTTGGTGCCTGTAACTCAAACAGCTAGGGTGCCAGCCACATACACCGGAGGTGGCAGGTTTGAGCCTAGCCCGGGCCTGCCAAACATCAGTGACAACTACATCCAAAAAACTGCTGGGTGTTGTCGTGGGCAACTATAGTCCTAGCTACTTGGGAGGTTGAGGAAGGAGAATCACTTAAGCCCAAAAGAATTTGAGGTTGCTGTGAGCTGTGACATCACTGCACTCTAGAGGTGACATAGTGAGACTATCTTAAAAAAAAATTTTTTTTCAAAATAAAAAGTTGGAGAGAAATGATTTGTATAAATCACATAACATATTTAGCTTTCATTGGGAATCTAAATTGAGGCAGAGTATTTCTGACAGGGAATATAAAATGTCTGAAATACAAACTCCTGAATTGAGAGGTTTATATCTAAGGAGTTACTTAACCTGGCCACACCTTCATGACCCAGTCAGTTCTTTGAAAGGCTGGAAGATAGGCTTGGCACCTGTAGCACAGTGGTTACGGTGCCAGCTACATACACTGAGGTTGGCGGGTTCAAACCTAGCCTGGGCCAGATAAACAACGATGACAACCGCAACAAAAAATAGCCAGGCATTGTGGCGGGTGCCTGTAGTTCCAGTTACTTGGGAGGCTGAGGCAAGAGAATCACTTAAGCCCAAGAGTTTGAGGTCTGTGAGCTGTGTGACGCCACAGCACTCTACTGAGGGCCACATAGTGAGACTCTGTCGAAAAGAAAAGAAAGAGAGAGAGAGAGAAAGAGAGAGAGAATTGTAACTTAAAAATGTGTTTTCTTTATTCTGTCACTTCAAAAGATAGCAACATCAACAAAACAAAAATGAAATAGTGAAACATTTCAAGGTACTTAAGAGTGAAATCTCTCTGGCAGAAATATCACTAAAATAAAATCTATACAACAAAGTCATTTTTACATTTTCTTTTTCTCTTTTTTTTTCAGAGTCTTACTCTGTTGCCCACACTTATATGCTATGGCCTCAGCCTAGCTCACAGCAATCTTAAACTTCTGGGTTCAAGCAATCCTCCTGCCTCAGCCTCGCAAGTAGCTAGGACTACAGGCACATGCCACAAAGCACAGCTACATTTTTAGAGACAAGGTCTCGCTCTTGCTCAGGCTGGTCTCAAACTCCTAAGCTCAAGGAATCCACCTGCCTTGGCCTCCCAGAGTGGCAGGATTATAGGCAGCCATCATGCCTGGCCCATTTTTATGATAATACAGAGTTTTCAAAAAATGGCCTGTGGTGCTCCTGTTGAGTCTGCATGGTATTTTTGAAAAATGGAATAAGTGGGGCTGTGCCTATGGCTCAGTGAGTAGGGCACTGCCCCCATATACCAAGGGTGGCAGGTTCAAACCCTGCTCCAGCCAAACTGCAACAAAAAATAGCCAGGCAATGTGGCGGGTGCCTGTAGTCCTAGCTACTCGGGAGGCTGAGGCAAGAGAATCGCCTAAGCCCAAGAGCTGTAGGTTGCTGTGAGCTGAGAACACTCTACTGAGAGCGACAAAGTAAGACTGTATCTAAAAAAGAAAGAAAGAAAGAAAGAAAGAAAAATGGAGTAAGTTACCAACATTTAAAAACTGGAAAATCAGCTTGGCGCCTATGGCTCAAGCAGCTAAGGCACCAGCCACACACACCTGAGTTGGTGGGTTCGAATCCAGCCCGGGGTGCCAAACAACAATGATGGCTGCAACCAAAACAGCCAGACGTTGTGGCGGGCGCCTGTAGTCCCAGCTACTTGGGAGGCAGAGGCAGGAGAATTGCTTAAGCCTAAAAATAGCCGGGCGTTGTGGCAGGCGCCTGTAGTCCCAGCTACTTGGGAGGCAGAGGCAGGAGAATTGCTTAAGCCCAAGAATTTGAGGGTGCTGTGGGGTGTGATGCCACAGCACCCCATCTAGGGGGACAGCTTGAGGCTCTGTCTCAAAAAAAAAACAAAACTGGAAAATCCCTACAAAACTTTAGAAACTTGGCCTCTTTTGAAAAAAATTACTTTAAATATCTAGTAATTCTGGGCTTGTATTTTCACATGGTGATTATTAGGTGGAGCTGAGATGTAGCTGTTCCCTTGTGACATGGTGTGCTCTCCTGCTGGCCACTGTCCCACCTCTAGACTCAGACCTGACTGGCTTCCCTGTTGAGTCTTTGCCAAGCCCTACAGTTGTGTGGGTTTGCCACCCCAGAGCAGCCCCCACAAAAAACATCTGCACGTGGAGAGAGACACCCTACCCAACCCTTAGGTGGCTTGTCTATGGGCAATTTTTCCCTCTCCTCCACCTGACCACCCCAACCTCTGATTCAATTCACAAACATCTATCCAGCATTGACTCTATCTCCAACCAGTTGTCTCCTAAACAGGTTTGAATGCTATGATACCTTCTTACAGGTCAACTGGGCTTAGGGCACTCTTTTTGCTTACAAATACCTACAAAACACATTACATCATTCTGCTTTATTTTTAGCTCCTATGAAGAGGTATGTGACTTTTACGTATCAAAACTGTCTTACCACAAAAGCTCTAAAATTTATGTCCCAGGCTACGGAAGGTGGCAAGTAGAGATGGGAATGGGATTAGACTTGTTGTCAAAGGCACATTTCCCATGGAAAAGAGTCTAAAATTCGAGTCCCAAGTTGCTAAATTGCTGCTAAAGCCAAAAAAATCTGGCCCCACGGCAAGGACCTGGGTGGAGCTCACCACCTGACCGCACTTCCCAGCTCCCCAGCCATGCCACCAGACCAAACCAAGCACTGATGGTGGACGCAGACATGGAGGGAGGCTGCATACTTTCCGTGTGGGCTAACCAGGCTGTGCTCTGCTCAGGCACTTTTTCAGCACTAGCTCTAGTACTTTCTGAGAGGCAGCTGCCTAGGCTGCTTCTCACTAAGCCATTGTGAGAATTCCTGGGTGGGCCTCCTAGACAGCAGCTCAATGGAGAGTGCTCACTGGAGTAGCTGAGGATTGAGGGGGTACTCAAAATACAGCCCCTTCTGTCCCCACCCCAAGCCCACCCCAGAGTTGGTGGGAATCTCAGAGTAAAGGTTCTCCCTTCACTCTCCCCATTCCTAATCTCTCAAGAGGACAGCTTTTTATTATGGCTGCTGAAAAGACTTAGAAATGACAAAAGGCCAATAGTGCAAGGGGTATGCAGTATGACAGGGGAGTTAAGAGACCAGAGTTTAAACTAAATCAGTCATTTCAATCAATAATGCTCTTACTAGGGATCTTCAAAATCTTCAATCTAGTTCTGATTCATTTCCGAGACATAAATTAATTCAAAATAGATTCTACAGCAGAAATCCTTAGCAAAAGAAAATATATATATACACAAGAGAGACAGAAACAGAGAGAGAGAGAGAGAGAGAAATAAAAAAGTACCACACCCAGGAAGCAATGTGGAGAAAATTTTCCCCAGCCTGAAAAGCAGTCACATGGGTGTTACAGAATGAAGGATTTACCTGTCTGTCATGTTGAGTTTAGAGATTACATCAGCCTGTAAAATAAAACACACAAACACACAGACACAAAAAAAACCCCTGGAGAACAGCCAAGAAGATTAAAATGTCCATTAGTGCTTCATTAAAACTAATGAGGACATTAATCTTCAGCCCCCGAACCACTTGAAAAATAAAGAAAACTCTTCTAAGTTCTAGTTTAAGCATGCATTCGATCATCATACAACAAAAGTATGGAAAAGAATGCTACATTTTTCAAGCCCAATTAATGGCAGTTTTCTTCTCTAGAGTTTATTTCTGTTTGATACTAGAAGCTGAGCAATGAACAAAGTTGCATGACAGACAGATTTATGCTGGTGCCACTGAAGCAGCAATAAAGGTGAAAATCAGATGGAATGGGCTTTAGCTATCAAGAGAAGAAAGCAGCTGACATGTGGAAGAGAAATCTGCCAGTCGCCCGGATGCCGGACCTTTACTTCAGTTTGCAGAAGTGGGGCAGGCAAACTTCTGCAACCAGCAGTAAAGGACAAAAACTGTGACGTGCGTGGACATGCACAATGCAAAACTACAGAGACCATCTTCCTAAGGATGTCTGGTCTACATTAATTCAAATTCAAGGCCAAAGTACAGAATGCCCAGTTGATGCCAGTGGGAAGTGGTTTAGCAGTGGTAGAAAATCCAGAGTATATAATTCTACAGGCAGATAGAATTGAGTGAACAGAGTCAGAATCCTTGATTTAAAAATGAAAATTTTTATTAAAAAACTGTTAATCGGCTCGGCGCCTATAGCTCGACCGGCTAAGGCGCCAGCCACGTACACCGAAGGTGGTGGGTTCGAATCCCCAGCCCGGACCCGCCAAACAACAATGACGGCTGCAACCAAAAAATAGCCGGGCGTTGTGGCGGGCGCCTGTGGTCCCAGCTACTTGGGAGGCGGAGGCAAGAGACTCGCTTGAGCCCAGGAGTTGGAGGTTGCTGTGAGCTGTAATGCCACGGCACTCTACCCAGGGGGACAGCTTGAGGCTCTGACTCAAAAAAAAAAAAAACTGTTAATCCTGATTCAGTCTATCTAACACAACTGATACCATTATAATCTGAAGGTCTTGGTACCATATACTCTATTTTTAGGTATTCCAATTTAAGACAGTATTGGTTTGCAAATAAGAACAAATACTTTTGCGGATTATGGAAAAGATTCACTCAATTCCAGATACCAACATTCTTGGAGGGCACTTAGAAACCATCTAACACGCCTTTACTGTGCCCCACGTGCAGCTGGGCCTTCTTTCCCGGAGGGCCTTTACCCTGAAAGGGAAACCCAGGCCCCAGCAGGTCTTCCTACTCCACCTCCCTGCACTAGCTCCAAGAATATAAGATTTTCAAAGTTTTTCAAAGATGTTTTTCTTACCTGACCCAGAAAATAAATTCCTCCACCTACTACAAAAGCGGAGATGGCCGTACCGAAAACAGCAAACAGGGTGATGGAACCAATATTTTGAAAGAAGTTACCCTGTTTGAAAGAGTAAAAATCAGAGAACTGATTAGAAAAGCCTGTTCTGTTGGTGAAGGTATGGTCCCCACACCCGCCCTTGGGGAGGCTTGATGCCCTGTAAAGGGCACGGCCATGGGTCTTGCTTGGGCAGCTGGAACCTTGGGAGTCTTCCTGCATCCCCACCTACTTCAGTGTCCCTGTCACTTTCATCATCTCTCACTTGGACCACTGCATAGCTTCTCACAAGTCTCCTCAGCCCGTCTTGGTTCTTTTCCCTTCACTCTCCAAATGCTTCCAGAATTTTTGCAAAGGACAAATCTGATTGTGCTGTCTTCCCCCTACCACTACGTGCCCTCGAAATGCAGTTGACACCCACCCCGGTTGGCTCTACCCATGGGAAGGCCTCCAAGGATCTGGCTCCCCTTGGTTCCCTGGTTCCAGTCACCCTGGCAGCTTTGAGCAGCTTGTGCTCCCTCTTTGCTGGGTGAACTTTAATGATCCTAAGATCTCAGGACATTTAGGCTCTTCCTGAGGGAAGCCTTCCCTGATCCCTTAGCCAGTGCCCAGCTCTGATCCTAGACTATGCTCTCAATGCACAGTGATATCTCTCTTGTAGCACTTGACGTGGCTGTAATTTCACATTTACTTATGTAACCATTTAATAGATGTCTGTATTTCCCACAAGGCTACAAGCTCAGTAGGGGCAATGAGCACACGCCTGTGCCCAGGCAATGCCACACACCTGTCAGATGGCAGATGCCTGACAAATACGCACTGAAGAAATTAACTGTGCTTCGTGTCTGCTCAAAGTCCAAAGTCTATATAAGTATAGTTTTCCTTTAATTAAGAAAAGGTGTATTATTACAAAGAATATCAAGATAACAGATTATACTATCAGAATCTCCTTTTTGCTATCGAGGTATTTTCAACAGTTTTATTTCACTCTATTAGCACCATCATTAAATATGACAGATAAAATATGTTTCCATCTAGACATCACAGCATTTAAGAGAAAATATCCAAGTTCAAGCAGTATGGTAACATCTTTCAAATTTCCAAAAAATTAAAGAAATTAAGCTGTTTATTAGAACCTTAATAAATTAGGACTCTACTGAGGAACTACCACCAAGAGGCTTTGATCACCCTTGATTGTGGGTGTGGACAAGAACCCCGTCTTTCTTTTTTTTTTTTTAGACAGGAGCCTCAAGCTGTCCCCCTGGGTACAGTGCCGTGGCATTACAGTTCACAGCAACCTCTAACTCCTGGGCTCAAGCGAGTCTCCTGCCTCCGCCTCCCAAGTAGCTGGGACCACAGGCGCCCGCCATAACGCCCGGCTATTTTTTGGTTGCAGCCGTCATTGTTGTTTGGCGGGTCCGGGCTGGGGATTCGAACCCGCCACCTTAGGTGTACGTGGCTGGCGCCTTAGCCGGCTGAGCTATAGGCGCCGAGCCGAACCCCATCTTTCTAAATGGGATCATATCAAACTAAAAAGCTTTTATACTGCAAGGGAAACAATGAAATGATGAGACAAGCCACGGAATATATTAGGAGTTCCAACAACTCAATAGGAAAAAAATTAAATAATCTGATTTAAAAATGGGGAAAGGAGGCCAGGTACAGTGGCTCCTGTCTGTAATCCCAGGAGGCCAAGGTGGGTGGATTGCCTGAGCTCATGAGTTTGAGACCAGCCTGAGCAAAATGGAGACCCTGTCTCTACTAAAAAATAGAAAAACTGAGGCAAGAGGATCCTTTAGACTGAGCTGGCAGTTGCTGCGAGTTATGATGCCACAGCACTCTACCCAGGGTGACAGCATTAGACTCTGTCTCAACAACAACAAAAAAATGGGCAAAGGATCTAAATAGATCTGAATAGATATTTATCGTAAGAAGATAAACAAATGATGGCCAGGTATGGTGGCTCACACCTGTAATCCTAACACTCTGGGAGGCCAAGACAGGTGGACTGCCTGAGCTCACAGGTTTGAGACCAGCCTGAGCAAGAGTGAGACCTTGCCTCTATAGACAGCCAGGTGTTGTGGCGGGTACCTATATTCCCAGCTACTCGGGAGGCTAAGGCAAGAGAATTGTTTGAGCCCAGGAGTTTGAGGTTGCTGTGAGCTATGAAGCCATAGCACTCTACTGAGGGTGACAAAGTTGAGACTCTGTCTCAAAAAAATAAAAAAAGAAAAAGAAAAAAAAATTTGTCAAGCCAGAGGCATCAGGACCTGCTATTTTAAAGCTCATTTCAAAAGAGTATCCTCAGCTCAACAGTGACTGCTCTAATAAGCCTTTCTGCTTTAGGAAGTTTCTTTGCAATTTTGATTTGGCTGGCTATAATCTGACATTCAATTCCTTTGTTTGGCCTATCAATCTTTAGTGTACAAAGAATTTTAAAATAACTCAAGGCCTACACAATGATTTGTTTTTCCTAAACAGAGGGCTTTCATCTATGAGCTTCTTTGCAAAATAGCTGCTTCATTTTTATTTAAAAATAGATTAATCAGTCTTAGTCTGTTTACATGGATCTAATTCTGATATAAATTATGTGCCTAGCCAGGCGCAGTGGCTCACGCCTATAATCCTAGCACTTGGGAAGCTGAGGCGGGTAGATTGCCTGAGCTCACAGGTTCGAGACCAGCCTGAGCCAGAGTAAGAACTTGTCTCTAAAAAAAAATAGCTGGATGCTGTGGTGGGCACTTGTAGTCCCAGCTACTTGGGAGGCTAAAGCAAGAGAATTGCTTGAGCCCAAGAGTTTGAGGTTGCAGTGAGCTATGATGCCAGAGCACTCTATTGGTGGTGGTGGGGACGACAAAGTGAGACTCTGTCTCAAAAAAAAATTATGTGGATTGCAAATTTACCCAAATTCAAATTACCACATTGTAAGTTACCATCTGCTGTATAAAGCAAATTTCTTTCTTTCTCTCTGACATAAGTAATATCCTATTCTTTATATATTTACAGTAGCTGACTACTTAAGGCATATCGACTGATACTAATCTTACTGAAACTTGTATTCCAAGTCCAAATGTACATCAGTAAATACAGGAACATTAAAATAAAACATTCAAAGTTGATTTTCTATCTTTCTTGGGGGAGGGTAGGAAGTGGACCAGAGCTTCTGATTTGGCGATTCCAATCCCCATCAATCTCTTTCTCATAAATTGTCACATTTTCTGCTGGAATATCATTTCAAAGAAATTCACATTGTATGCCTGTATCAAAACATTACATGTACCCTATGAAGACATACAACTATTCTGTAGTCCCAGCTACTTAAGAGGCTGAGGCAAGAGAATCACTTAAGCCCAAGAATTTGAGGTTCTGGTGAGATGTGATGCCATGGCATTCCACTGAGGGTGACATACTGAGACTCTGTCTCAAAAAAAAAAAAAAAAAAAGAGACATACAACTATTATTTATCCATAATAATTTGAAAAAGAAAAAATTCCGGGGTGGTGCTTGTGGCTCAGTGAGTAGGGCACTGGCCCTACCAAGGGTGGCAGGTTCAAACCTGGCCCTGGCCAAATCACAACCCAAAAAAAAAAAAAAGAAAAAGAAAAAATTCCATCTTTCACTCAGAAATTGTCAGGCCAAGGTCTTTCTTAGTTTTCCTAAGAAAATATTATTTTCCTCAAGTTTTTAACAAGTTTATATCTCCTCCCCTCAAAATTAGAAAAAACTTTACATGATCGAATATAATATTCAATATCAAAATCAATTTCCTCAGCATTGTTTTGAAATATTTTCATAATCTGCTCATAGTTCTTTTACTATCTTTTACTATTTTTTTTATGAAATTAAAGAGTAAAGGATGTTGATCTTCCATTTATTTTTGTTTGTTTCCTTTTTAACAGTTATGTCAGTAGCAGTATGACTTATGTCGTCATAAGTATGTCTTATGTCAGTATGTATGTCTAAGCAGTAAGACTTAGAATTTTTTATGTTAAGCATCTTTTTCACCTTATTTTGGATAGGTGCCCAATAAAAAACAACCACTTATTAAAAAATCTTTAACATCTTAGAATTTTTTTTTTTTTTTT
>NW_003852418.1:11299141-11302819 GCF_000181295.1 Otolemur garnettii | reverse complement strand
TCTCCTGCCTCCACCTCCCAAGTAGCTGGGACCACAGGCACCTGCCACAATGCCTGGCTATTTTTTTTTGGTTGCAGCCATCATTGTTGTTTGGCGGGCCCGGGCTGGATTCGAACCCACCACCTTAGGTGTATGTGGCCAGCACCTTAGCCACTTGAGCCACAGGCTCTGAGCCAACTTAAGTGATTCTTTTGCCTCAGCCTCTCAAGTAGCTGGGATTACAGGTGCCTGCCACAATGCCTGGCTATTTTTTTGTTGCAGTTGTCATTGGTGTTCAGCTGGCCGAGGCTGGGTTCAAACCCGCCAGCCTCAGTGCACGTGGCCGGCACCATAACCACTGTGCTACGGGCACCAAGCCCACAGTCTGTCCTCTTAACACGTGTCAGTCTGTGTCCAACAAGAGGAATCAATGCACTATCCCTGTGTCACTTTAAATCACTCTGGCCGTCTTGCTAGGCAAAGCAGCCCTCCACGGAAAACACCAAGTCAGTGAGGCAAAATGCTTGAACCATCAATGCAACCACTGGATCACATCTGCTCCTGTCCAAAGTCAGGCACTGCAGTCCAGTTCTACTGTGCAGGCCTAGGAAGGAACAGAGCCACTGCTACTAATCTAACACCGAGGCTTTTAACGAACTTGCCTGATGAATGTGAGAAACCTTAGAGAAGCTTTAGAGAGGTAGGTAAGTCCCTGAGTCTTACCTTGTGTAATGAATATCCAGACTCGAAGATGATAGGTGGAAGCAAGAGGAGGAAAAACATATTTGGACGAAACATTTCTTCTTCCTACAAAGAAAAATTGGGTGTTTCAGAGACATGGAATTTGTGTAGTTAAGAAATAAATTCACCAATGAAGAGTCAAAATAGTTATCCTCTCAGGGATTGGCCCAGGGGAAATATACAATGTTTATTTATTTATTTATTTATTTATTTATCGAGACAGAGTTTCAAGGGGTCACCCTCGGTAGAGTGCTGTACCATCATAGCTCACAGCAACCTCCAACTCAGGTTCAAGTGATTCTCTTGCCTCAGTTTTTTCTGTTTTTAGTAGAGATGGGGGTCTCTCTTTTTTGCTCAGGCTGGTCTCCAACCTGTGAGCTTAAGCTGTCTACCCACATCAGCCTCCCAGAGCGCTAGGATTATAGGTGTGAGTCACCGCGCCTGGCTGTACAATGTTTAAATGACGAAAACCAAGCAGAAGGACAGATGCATACACATACACAAAATAAAACTGCACTGACAAGAGATTTTTTCTTTTCTGAGACAGAGTCTCACTATATCTCCCTCAGTAGAGTGCCATGGTGTCACAGCTCTCAGCAACCTCAAACTTGGGCTTAACAGATCCTCTTGCTTCAGCCTCCCAAGTAGCTATTTTTGTTGTTGTTGTTGTTGTAGTTGTCATTGTTGTTCGGCAGGCCCTGGCTGGGTTCAAACCCAGGCTCTGGTGTATGTGGCTGGCATCCTAGCCCCTGAGCTACAGGCACAGAGCCAGGAAAATTGATTTTAATATAGAAAATTTCAATTCAGATAGGACTTTTTTTTTTTTTTGTAGAGACAGAGTTTCACTTTATTGCCCTCAGTAGAGCACTGTGGCATCACACAGCTCACAGCAGCCTCCAACTCCTGGGCCTAGGCAATTCTCCTGCCTCAGTCTTACAAGTAGGTGGGACTACAGGCACCTATGACAATGCCCAGCTATTTTTCAGTTGCAGTTTGGCCGGCCAGGTTTGAACCCGCCACCCTCGGTATTTGGGGCTGGCGTCCTACCCACTGAGCCACAGGCATCGCCTTAGGACATTTTCAAGAACAAGTTCACACACTGAATACCACCAAGAGCAAGGTTATATAACAATAATCCCTAAAAAGAATCTTCTCAAAGGAAAAGTAACCCATACACGTGATTAAAATAGCTCTACCTAAGTCTGACTGTGATAGCCTTGCAAATTGGGATGTCTATAAAGCGAGCCCCTTACCATGTGTCTTAGTCTGTTTTATGTTACTATTAAGGAATATCTGATGCTGGTGAATTTACAAGGGAAAAAGGTTTGTTTGGCTCACGATCTGGCTGCTGGAGTTCCAGACTGGGTATCTGGTGAGGGCCTCAGGCTGCTTCCATTCACGGTGGGAAGACAACACGATGAGAGAGGAGGCAGGAGAGAGAGGGAAAGGGAGGGAGGCGTCTGGATCTTTTCAACAACCAGCTCTCAAGGGAACTAATAAGAGTGAGCACTTACTCCCAAGGGACTGCATTAATCTGTTCCTGAGAGAGCGGCTCCTAGGAGCCAAACATCTCCCACTAGGCCCCACCTCCAACACTGAGATCAAATTTCAACGTGAAGTTTGTAAGAGAAAAACATCCATACCATGCTGTCAGATTTGAATATGAAGTGCCATTGTGAAAGGTACTCCTAGAATACAGGCATCTTTGGGGGATGAAATGAGAATATTATTTTCTGTATTAATATATCTCTTTAGCTGCTGACAGAATTTGGAGGAAATACATACTGGTCCTTAAGCCTAATATGGCTTCATGTAACACATGGTCTATTTAAAACTGCAAAAGCAGGCCCAATTTCATGTGCACATTTCCATGTCCCCATCCTGACAGTTCAGTGTCTTATCAAAATCCCTATTCAAAAGAATGCCTTACAAATGTACAGCTGTTACCATTAAGACTAAAATAACATTCAAAAAAGGCTGAGAACAGAACCAAATAATGACTTCTGAAATGCCTTATTAAGTCTTAAAATAACAGCATGTACAAGCTCATGACTCAGACTGGGACTATGCGGAAAGAAATGGGCTGCGCCCCATGCTTTGTGGGATAATCTAGCCTCAGGATCTGTGCATAGGGACCACTATATAGATCCTTTTAAAGTTTCAAAACTAAATCCCTGGAGAGGGAGAACCCACCCATAGTAGGGTTGCATGGTGTACCCCTCCCCAGCCTACCCCAGTTCATAATCAGACATAATTAAGGTAAGTATCAAGAAGAGATCACACTGGACAAGGATGGGCCCTAAATACAACAGAAGTATACTTATTAAGAAACAGAACAGGACACAGAGATGTGGAAAAGACCACGTGAATTGTGGACAGATAGAAATGCTGCTGCCACAAGCCAAGGAATGCCTGGGGAACAGTGAAACCTCAAAGAGTCTAGCAGGGATTTCTTTCTAGAGCCCTTGGAGGAAACCTGGCCCTGCTGTTAGTTTGATTTTGACTGCTGGCCTCCAGAACTGTAGGAATCAATCTCTGTTGTTTTGAACCACATGGTTAATTTCGTTACAGCAGCCTTGGAATGCAGACACAACCTTTAAGGGACATGTTTTTTGTTGTTTTTTTTTTTTGTGACAGAGTCTCCCTGGGTAGAAAGTCATGGTGACAAGTTTGTGACAAGCTGTCTCCCTGGGTAGAAAGTCATGGTGCCACAGGTCACAGCAACCTCAAACTCTTGGGCTTAAGCAATTCTCTTACCTCAGCCTCCCAAGTAGCTGGGACTATAGGCGCCCACCACAACGCCCAGCTATTTTTTTGTTGCTGTTGTTGTAGTTATCATTGATGTTTAGCAGGCCCGGGCTGTGGTGGAATCTGCCACTCTTGGTATACATGGCTGGCGTCCTACCCACTGAGCCATGGGCACTGCCCTAAGGGACATAGTTTTTTTTTTTTTTTTTT
>NW_003852418.1:11295935-11298978 GCF_000181295.1 Otolemur garnettii | reverse complement strand
CAGTTTGAACCCACAACCCTTGGTATATGGAGCCGGCACCCTACCCACCGAGCCACAGGCGCCGCCCTGGTCAATTGATTTTAAGTTAAATCAAACAAAACATGGACACATCCAGCCTAGGAATAGACAGAGGGTCTGTGGCCAGTCTATGACCCCTGCCCTAGAGGGACCCACTTTCGGGGTGGTTAAATTTTTTTTGAGACAGAGTCTGACTTTCTTGCCTCCTATGGGGTGTTGTTTCATCATAGGTCACAGCAACCTCAAACTTTTGGGTTCAAAGAATCCTTTTGCTTCAGCCTCCCAAGTAGCTAGGACTATAGGCACTCACAATGCCCAGCTGTTTTTTAGAGACAGGGTCTCACTCTTGCTCAGGCTGGTCTGGAACTTGTGAACTCAAGCAATTCAACTGCCTCAGCCTCCCAAAGTACTGGGATTAGAGGTGTGGGCCACCACACTCTGCCCTAGGGTGGCTAAATTTAAGGAAGTTGAAGGAAGGCATAGATTCTACAAGCACTATGCTCCCTGAGGGGCTACGCAGCCCCCTTTCTCTTAGGAGCTCAGTTTATATTTTGAGAATTCATTTAAATACACAGAATATTTCATGACTTTTTTTTTTTTTGAGACAGAGTTTATGTTGCCCTGGGTAGAGTGCTGTTACATCATAGCTCACAACAACCTCAAACTCTTGCTTGGGCTTAAGCGATTCTCTTACCTCAGTCTCCCAAGTAGCTGGGACTACAGGCACCCAACACAATGCCCAGCTATTTTTTTGTTGCAGTTGTCACTGCTGTGTAGCTGGACTGGGCCGGATTCAAACCTGCCAGCCTTGGTGTATGTGGCTGACGCCGTAGCCACTGTGCTACGGGAGCCGAGCCAGTGACTACTATTTATAACAGTCTTATACTGTGTTTGAGGTCAGACTATAAGACTTGTCTTGTTTTGCAAATTTTACAATGTATGGTTTCACAGCTAAATTCCTCCTGACACCTAGCAGTTGTATCACATTAAGAGGGGCTCCGATGTGATAAATTATAGCCATATAATTTGTATTGTTTTGAAATGAACCTCATTTCTCTCTGCAAAGTCAATTTTGTGACATTCCACTCAATATGAATGCTCAAGTTGAAGCTAAAATTCAAATTTCAATTAGTCCTCTCGCCCCAAAGTGATCTCACACCCTAATAACCACTGTGCAGATATAAGGGTATGTGCATCAGCAAACTGAGGACAGCATGGTACACTGAATATCCAGGACTCAACTCAGCCACTTACTTTCTAGCTCTGACATTAAATATGCCCCAACCCTTCTGGGTATGACTTCCTTCATCTGTAAAAATGGGTGGTGATAATACCTGGTCAATCTCCCTCACAGGGCTGTCACGAGGACAACACGAGTGGAAGTGTATAAAGCACTCCGTGAGCTCCATAGCACTGGACAAATACATTTTATTATCCTCAGCTGTCAGAATGAAATTGGGAGCAATAAGCATTATTTAATGTTTAAACTCCATCTAATAAAGTGGGTTAGTCTAGGATTATAAAAATGCAAATAACAGCAGAACATCCCACTGAGTGCTCCCATGTTCACCCCAAATGGTGTGAGATTTGTTTTTTGCAAAAACTTATACATAAAGATATCACCTTGAATCCAATAGAATGTTAAAAAATTAAAGGGAGAATATAAACAACTCTACTGAAAGTCAATCAATGATTAGAAAGCCAGATTAACCATCAATGTTACTAAAATTAAGAAACAAAAATCAACAGTTGAGCAAACCTACCTTCCAATTTGCCAGTTTTTTAAACTCTATAATTTTTATAACTGCTCCCATGAGAATTCCTAAAAGAGAAAACATAAAGTTGAACATAAGTTTAAGATATGAGAATGTTCACTCAGGTTTATTATTGTATAGCAACTGAATGCTATTCATTATGCCTATAAATGATTTTTATAGAGTTCTGCTCTTTTTACATCTGAAAACATAAGAATGGGAATTAGTGTGAAGTTTATGAGTCACATGAGTTTTCCACACTTGCATTTCAGGCAAACACACCAAAATGAAGTCTATAGAAATCTGAGAGGAAGAAAAGCAAGGTCTTACCTTACAAAGCAAGACCCAAGAATACTATGGTTGGCATGGAAGATTTAATGCCTGGTGTTCTTGCTACATCCATCCATTCTGAGTGTGAGATGGCAGAGAGTTTACACAAGTTTGCCCTGTACTGTTTATTCCTACCATTCCCAAAAAAGAATCCATGATCGCTTTCTCACACTCAAATGGCAGCTCTATGTCAAATATTTAGTTAAAAGATAAAACCAAAATGCTGAAAATAACCCAGAGTAAAAGTTCTGTGAAATTCCTGGAAGAAAACAGACCATCTAAGTTCAAGGATGTTTCTATAAAGTTGACAGGCTCATCATTCTCTCATAAAGCACCTACCAAAAATAATTCCCCCCAAAACAGCACAGGGACAATTTGTGATTGTTCTGCCACATACGAGGTAAACGGCTCTTATTCCTATTGGTTCATCCGAATCACCATGGGAGCTTTTTATAAAATACAGATGCCCAAGCAGAACTCTAGACCTACAAAATCACACTCTCCAGTAGGAGGTGACATAAAGCAAGCTGGCAGACCCCGGCACAGATGTTTCAAGATACAGATCTCCCTTTCCTACTGAGGAAGGAGCTTTCCCCATCAAGAGAAGCCTGAAGAAGTAAGTACACCTTATGGGTAGGACAGGGGACAACACCAGAACATAAAAATTTAATAGGAAAAGGATCTGTTCTGACACTAATTTCTACAGGGGGGCGGGGCGCATACTTTGAAGGGTATAAAGGTAAGTTCATTTTAACTTTATGAGTTGTTTTCTTTTTTGGCAAACACTCAGACATTAAGATATCACCCTGAGGCTTGGTGCCTGTGGCTCAAATGGCTAAGGCGCCAGCCACATACACCCAAAGTGGTGGGTTCAAATCCAGCCCGGGCCTGCCAAACAACAATAATGGCTACAACCAAAAAAAAATAGTCAGGCATTGTGG
>NW_003852418.1:11274400-11295143 GCF_000181295.1 Otolemur garnettii | reverse complement strand
GTTGTTTGGCGGGCCCGGGCTGGGGATTCGAACCCGCCACCTTAGGTGTATGTGGCTGGCGCCTTAGCCGCTTGAGCCACAGGCGCCGAGCCGACAAAAAAGTATTAATTCTACTTTTGGTTTTCTTTTTTGAGACAGTCTTACTCCATTACCCAGGCTAGAATGCTGTGGTATCTGCCTAGCTCATAGCAACCTCAAACTCCTGGACTAAAGTGATCCTTCCACCTTGGCCTCCCAGAGTGCTAAGGTTACAGGTGTGAGCCTCCACACCCCCAGTCAAGAACATTATTTGTTTTATCTGTTTTCAAGAGATGGAGAGACTCCTATGTTGCCCAGGTTGGTCTTGAGCTCCTGGCCTCGAGAGATCCTCTCACCTCAGCCTCCCTAGTAGATGGAATTATTGGCATGAGCCACCATGCCTGGGAAAGCATTCTTCTTTTTTTTTTTTTGCCTTAAGAGACAGAGTCTCACTTTGTTGCCCTTGGTAGAGTGCTATGGCGTCACAGCTCACAGTAACCTCCAACTCTTGGGCTTAGGTGATTCTCTTGCTTCAGCCTCCCAAGTAGCTGGGACTACAGGTGCCCGCCACAATGCCCAGCTATTTTTTTGTTGCAGTTTGGTGGGGCCAGGTTCGAACCTACCACCCTTGGTGTGTACGGGGCTGGCACTCTACCCACTGAGCCACAGGTGCTGCCCAAAAGCACTATTCTTAAAACAAGAAGGAATTAATGTAATTAAAAGCACAAACATGGTTAAGAAGGTTATGACAAGGGAGCCCTTTGTGCTCTATTTACTCAACGATTCAATTGACTCTAGCTTACAAGTTGAAACATGGTTTTTCTAACAGCACCATTATGGCTAAACTTTGGCATTTGAAAGTCAAATTCCCCATTTGGCCTTTTCTCACTCTAAAATAATGTGTGATTGGGGGGTGGGGTCCTGTTTTTGATACACACAACAAAAGCTAATGGACAATACTATTACACGTATTTTCATTTTCATTCCTTAAAAATTTTAGCCCCAAATATATAAACAGCCATAAAAAGAAATATGTGAACTTAACTAATAAATAGAAAGAACAAAAAATGACATAAACTTGAATTAGACATAAAATCATCTAATACATACGTATGTGCCTACACATGGTTTGGAAGAGAATAAAGCATGATAAAAACAGTTGGAGTTGCCAATGAATAGGATTTTTCATATTTATAGTAGTTGTTTAACTGGCTGAAAGAAAAGAAAATGTTTTGGGGGGGGGCAGTGGAGACAGAGTCTCATTGTGTCGTTCTTAGAGGAGTGCCATGGCATAACTCTGAGCAACTTCAAACTCTTGGGCTCAAGCAATCCTCTTGCCTCAGCCTTCCGAGTAGCTGGGACTATAGGTACCTGTCACAATACGGGCTAGTTTTGCTATTTTTAGTAGAGACAGAGGTCTCTCTTTGCTCTGGCTGGTCTTGAACTCCTAAGCTCAAGCTATCCACTCGCCTCAGACTCCCAGAGTGCTAAGATTACAGGTATTAGCCACTATGCTCCAGCCTTGCCAATAATGTCTCTAAATGATTGTCGCCCAACTTCTAGCTAAAAGAGAAAGGATAGGAAAATTTACCCCTTAAAGAATGAAAATCCTACTTTCTCTCACAGCTTCACCTGGGTTCTTTTTTGGCATAAAAGTTGGAAACTCTTGAAATAGTGGATATCCCAATATTCTGTAACACTTTGCTCTAGCTGGAGAAAAAAGTTTTCCTTCAATTCTGTAGCTTTATGAAATACAGAATTATTTCGATAGCTTTGTTAGCATTAGCATTTTTTTTTTTAAGAGACAGAGTCTCACTTTGTCACCCTCGGTAGAGTGCCATGGCGTCACACCTCCAGTTCTTGGGCTTAGGTGATTCTCCTACCTCAGACTCCCAAGTTGTTGGGACTACAGGCACCCCCCACAACGCCTGGTTATTTTTTGTTGCAGTTTGGCTGGGGCTGGGTTCGAACCCATCACCCTGGGTATATGGGGCCGGCACCCTACTCACTGAGGCACAGGTGCTACCCAGCATTTGCAAATTCTAACCAAATGTCCTCTAACCAGCACTCTTTCCCTGGAAGTGCTCTCAGCTTTCCAATCACCTGAGTTAGCAATTAAGTATTAAATGCAAGAGTCATTTTCTATCACCTCTCCCAAGACCTGGTTGTACAGGCTACACTCTGGCTGGCCTCCAGCACCATTCCGCCTATCCTCAATTCTGGTAAGGCCACATGGTCAGAGTTCATGTTACAACTTCTGGTGCCAAAGAGAGGAGGGCCTCTTCCCCACTGCAACTGCTGCTCTAAGGGCTTACCACACATACAGAGCCTGCCTAAGAGTGAAGCCAGAAAATGGGAAAGCACTGTTGAGGAATAGAGAAGAACTGAGTCCAAGAAACTTGATCCAGCTAAGGCCAAAGCTTGCACTACCTTAAACAACAGATGTTTATTTTCTTATATAAGAGGCCGCACTGAGAAAGGTAACTCCAGGACCATCCCTTCAACCCAATGTAATTAAGAATTTGGGCCTCCCATTGTTCCCCTTGGCAATCCTTAGCATTCCAGCTTTTGTCTTTGAGCCTTAGTGGTTGCAAGATGGCTACCAGTGCACCAAGCATCACAACCTCATCCAGCAGCATCAACAGGAGAAAGAAGAAATTTATTTTGTTTTTATCATAGAGGAAAACATTTTCCAGGACCCATGGCCCCAGTACACTTCCCCTTGGTGTCACTGGCCAGATACTACCTCACTGTCCCCACCCCTCTCAACCAATCACGGGCAAAAGAGAGTGCACTTACATGATGGCAAGGACAACCTGAACTTGGAGGGACTGCATAGAGTGCACTGTGGCAAGACACGTGATCAAAATAAGGGTTCTATTTCCTGGGAAAAAGAGGGAAATGACTCTTCGGGAGGGAACCAAGGGTACTGAGCTTGTATAAGGCTGTAAGTCCTAATAAAAGCGCTGAAGCTGCAGTTACCCAAACATTTAAGAGACAGTGAAGAACTTAACAACAGAAATCAAATCAGTAATTTTCATGTGTGTAATACATAAATACACACCAATTAGAATTTTCATTCTTAAGAAACCATGAAACTTCAAATTCCTTGGAGTGGTTTTTCAAGCCTTATACTAAATGTCCCAGAATAATGAGTATTAGCTATGTAGGTTATTTTTATGCCCAATAGCAGAAAGGAATGTTAATGAGCGAGCCTCCCATTCTTAGAGCTCTAAGACTATCTTGTTAGTTAAGGTTGTTAGAATCTGCCAAGATATTTAGCTAAAGAAGCTACTAAGAAGTGAACAGGCACTCTGAGCAAAACTGGTTTCCAACTCTGTACTGAAGATCAGTAATATCCAGCAGTGCTCCTTAAAATAAGGCATCACCTGGAGGTTGTGAGGCTTAAATGAGGTGGCAATGTGAAAATCCATAGGGCAGAATCTGGCACTTAGTAGTGCTATGAAGTACAGGGAAAACATAGGATCTGAACCAGGACAGCAGGAATGCAGACGGTAATGACAGGGAAAGGGGATGCTAGGGAACAGAGTCTGGATGTTCATTTCCAGAGCTAACCTAAACCACAGCTATATTGGGAAAGAGTTACTTCATCACTAAACAATATCTACAAGGCAAAGAAAATTAACTTGTAAAGCAGTGGTTCTCAACCTTCCTCATGCCGTGGCCCTTTAATACAGTTCCTGTGGGTCACAAACTGCTGCTGTAAAGCATCGGTGATCATCAGGAAAAAATTAAAACAGGCAAGTGGAAACTAGCAAAAGTAACTACACTATAATAAACTGATTAAAGCTTTGACCGATTTTAATAAAACTTTATTTACTGTGCCTTAAGCATCTCACCCACATTTTAGCCTTGAATTTGATACTTAACTGAAATGTCCTGGCTTCTTTTTTTGCTAACCCCTTCAATGAACCTGCTTGGGCATTCACACCTGTTACTACACTGACTCCAGCACCTCCACTGGAGGTAAGCTAATTATCTTAACAGGTAATTGTCACAACAAACAAAAGAAAAATATAAATCTAAGTGGGGTAGAATAGGATGCTCTCTGAAGACTTTAGATCTGACTCTGACATTAAGTGAACCATTTCTCCTTCCTCAACTGTAAAGTCAGAGTCCCTTCTTTCTATAAAATTTAGTGATTCTGTGAATTAAGTGTCAATTACTTGCCTTAGTTGCACTGTATGTCAGCCTAGCCTCATAGCAGACAGAGGTCACTGTGCCCCAAAGGTAACTGTACCAGAGGTACAAGGCCCTAGAAAGTGCCTTTGAGCTATACAGATGGACTTTTACATGACTTTTAGGAGTCATCACCCTTCTCGGCATCTTCAGTGTTCTCATCTGTAAAATGGGATCATAACATCCTTATGGATGTTACTGGCACTAAAGAGGCACTCAAAAACTGGTAGTTATTGTTACTGCTTTCATTATGGGATCACCAGTACGTACTTACCTAAAGAAACAACAGCAACGCTCTCTGGCAAGAAATGTAATCTGTATCGGATCAGTAAATGCACCAATATGATACAAATAGCTGTGAGAAAAAATAACACCTTGTTAAAATAGAGAAAAGCCCAGTTCTGAATGATAAACACCAAGTTCAAGGCACTGGTTATTATTGGGGGGCTGTCAGAAAATGGACAATTGGCAGTGACACATTGAACTTCAGTTGTATTATTTATTTAGAGACACAGTCTCACTCTGTTGCCCTACCTAGAGTACATGCCATGGTCACAGCTCACTACAACCTCAAACTCCTGGCTCAGGCAATCCTCCTGCCTCTACCTTCTGTAAATGGGACTACAGATCCTTACCACCATACCCAGGGAAACTTTTCTATTTTTATTATGTTATTTTTTTTTGGGGGGGGGAGACAATAGTCTCATGTTGTTACCCTTGGTAGAGTACCATGGCATTATAGCTCATACAGCTACTTTGTAGAGATGAGGTCTCGCTCTTGCTCAGACTGGTCTTGAACTCCTGAGCTCAAGCAATGCACCCGAGTTGGCCTCCCAGAGTGTTAGGATTACAGGCATGAGCCACTGAGCCTGGCCCATTTTTTTCTATTTTTAGTAGAGAAGGGGTCTTGTTCTTGGTCAGGCACCCCCCTCCCCGCTGCCTCCCCCAGTGTTAGGATTACAGGTGTGAGCTACCGCATCTAGCCTTCAGTTATATTTGTGATATGTTTTTATCCTGGAGAGAGACTCACAGTGTTTATTATATTTTCCCTATATGTTTTCATATGCTTGAGCTAGTTCATTTTCCAGCAGTTATTGAAAAAGCAACTGCTGTTAAACTCTTACACAACCATTTAAAATTATTCAAATTTTCCTGATTCGGAGATTGCCTCAACCTTTTTGAAGTAATCACCAACTGAAACACTCTAGTCTAAATGGTGAGGCGGAAGTCAATAAAATCAATCACTTTTACATAACCCTAACTACAAAAGATTGTGTTGACACAAAACATTTTGCCACCATGTCTATGATGGGCTCTTTTAACACAGAAGGAAGTGAGGGTGTTTTACAAACCGGAGAAAGTAAATACCTTGGTGATAGGAACATCAAAGAGATCTAGATATGAGACGAGTGGTGCTCCCTAGCTGGGTACAGAGGTGTTCTGCCGTGCCCCCTGCTAGATGGCTCCCATGAGCCAGGAACTATGCTGAACACGTCCCAAATGCTGTTCCATTTACTCTCCAATTCCCCTATGAACTAGCTGTTACTACCAATAGTTGCACTGATCAGAAAAAAAAAAAAAAATTAATGGTAGTAGCATCTCATGCCTGTAATCCTGGCACTCTGGGAGGCTGAGGCAGATGGATTGCCTGAGCTGAAGAGTTCAAGACCTGCCTCAGCACCCACAGCACAGTGGTTACGGCACTAGCCACATGCTCCGAGGGAACTGGGTTCGAACCCGTTCCAGGCCAGATTCTGACTCAGTACAGCAGAACCTTCCAGGAGTGTGATGTCTTGATGCTTCAGTTGCTCCCACAACACCTAGAGAAGGGGTCTCACTCTTGCTCAGGCTGGTCTTATTTTTTTTTTTTTTTTTGAGGCAGAGTTTCACTTTGTCACCCTCGGTAAGGTGCTGTGGCATCACAGTTTACAGCAACCTCGAACTCTTGGGCTATAGTGATTCTTTTGCCTCAGCCTTCCAGGTAGCTGGAACTACAGGTGCCCGCCATAATGCCCAGCCATATTTTGTTGCAGTTGTCATTGTTGCTCAGCTGGCCCGGAACGGGTTCGAACTTGGCTCCCTTGGAGCATGTGGCTAGTGCCGTAACCACTGTGCTGTGGGTGCTGAGGCAGGTCTTGAACTCTTCAGCTCAGGCAATCCACCTGCCTCAGCCTCCCAGAGTACCAGGCTTACAGGCGTGAGGTGCTACTACCATTAATTTTTTTTTTTTTTTTTTTCTGGAGACAGGGCCTCAAGCTGTTGCCCTGGGTAGAGTGCTGTGGTATCACAGCTCACAGCAACCTCCAACTCCTGGGCTTAAGCAATTCTCTTGCCTCAGCCTCCCAAGTAGCTGGGACCACAAGCGCCTGCCACAACGCCCAGCTATTCTTTTGTTGCCTTTGTCATTATTGTTTAGCTGGTCCAGGCTGGATTCCAATCTGCCAGGCTTCGTGTATGTGGTTGGCGCTGTAACCACTGTGCACCGCTCGAGTTATTCTATTTAAATAAAAATATCATTAATACGGGCGGTGCCTGTGGCTCAGTGGGTAGGGTGCTGGCCCTATATACCGGGGGTGGTGGGTTCAAACCTAGCCCCGGCCAAACTGCAACAAAAAAATAGCCAGGTGTTGTGGTGGGCGTCTGTAGTCCCAGCTACTTGTGATGCTGAGGCAGGAGAATCGCCTAAGCCCAGGAGTTGGAGGTTGCTGTGAGCTGGGATGCCACAGCACTCTCCCAAAGGCAATAAAGTGAGACTCTGTCTCTAAAATATAAAAATAAAAAAATATATCATTAATACATAACCACAGTACAGGTGATACACAGATATGGCAAAATTCATGACCACAATTAAGGAGAATGATAGAGAGTGAACAGAAGTGGGTTATAAGTTTCTGTGCTTTTATCAGCAGACAAACCTTTAATTAAATAAAATTTTACATCCAAGCCTAATAAACATAATAGACAAAATGCTGCTCCAGGCCAGGCACAGTGGCTTACACCTCTAATCCTAGCACTTTGGGAGGCTGAGGTGAGAGGAATGCTTGAGGCCAGGAGCTCCAAACCAGATTGACCAAGAGTAAGAGCCTAGCTCTATAAAAAGAATAGAAAAATTAGCTGGGCCTGATAGCAAAGGCCACATTCCATCCTAGGCAACAGAGTGAGACCTTACCTTAAATTAAAAAAAAAAAAATTGGCAGGGCATGGCGGTTCACACCTCTCATCCTAGCACTCTGGAAGGCCAAGGAGGGTGGATTGCTTGAGCTCAGGAGTTCCAGACCAGCCTAAGCAAAAAGTGAGACCCTGTCTCTACTAAAAATAGAAAAACTGAGGCAAGAGGATTGCTTGAGCCCAAGAGTTAGAGGTTGTTATGAGCTATGACACCATGGCATTCTACCCAGGACAACAGCTTGAGACTCTGTCTCAAAAAAAATAAAAAAATTCTGCTCTGGTTGAAGCTAGGGTCAGGAGGTTGGACACCCTCTTATTGGACCCCCACCACCACTGCCACCTACACACACACATACTCCCCTCTATAAGAATTTGAAATCCACTAATCTTGATCCACTAGATCAAGACTCTTTCTGTGACAAAAATTCTTTAATTCTTTCTTTCAAAGGTGTCTAAGATATTACATTAAAGGACCTTCCAGAATTGGCAGGCTCCACAATTTTATAAAGAAAAAGGAGTAGTCTGCTGGGACGTTATGATCTGACCATTTTCCCTCAGTGTTTGAAATGAAAACCAAATGAGGAGGACGACAATACAAAGCCAAAAGGAACAAGAGGGTTAACCACACAGGCACACACAGACACTCGAGATGGCAGAGGATGGCAGCCAGCGGCTTCTCATATTCACCTAGGACAAGGAGGCTGAAGAAGATGGTCATGCCACTTGACTGCTCCTCTTGCTGAGCCTGTTCTCCTGTTTGCACTGGGAGGATGGGTTTGGCAGGGGTCGGGAGCACCAATTTTGTGGTGACAGCCAGGGTGGTATGGAGGGTGACATTGAAACCCTCCTGAGTTGTATTGGGGAACCTACTGGAGGATACAAAAAGCAGAATTAGATGAAGGGGGGGAAAAGGCCCAGAGTACTAATATATACAGCACAAACCAGAAAGAGAAGCTGGCAAAGAGCTTTACGGGATTCACAAGTCTAGCAACTGACAGGCAGGCCTCAGAGGGAAACTGATTAAGAAAATCACTGCCTATACAGCACAGGGCTACCAGTGGCCTCTGATGCTTCTGAATACAGCGACTTAAAAAACAGGAACAAGGATGAATCAGAGCTGCTGTAGAAACATGTTGCCTGTTTTCTGGCACTTAACAGGAGATTGAAAGGAAAGCAAATTGAAGTCTCATCATATTCCAGGGCCCACCACTGTTTACTTAGCACCTTAATTTTTCCGTTTACATCCTTTCCTTTGGATTATTTCCTCAAATCCAAGAAACCATTGGAATCTGCCCAGTTGTTGATCCGGGTCAGAATGCCCCACCCTACAAAATCCTTCTCAAATTCAAAAAGCTTAAATATTATCTCCTCTGTAATACCCCACCCCACAGCTTCTCTTCCCACAGCTCTCCTTATAGTGTTTGGATTATGAACTAGTGCCATGTTGATACAATAATAATTGTAACTGTGATTCTAACAGTTAATAGTTACTGAATACTGCTTCACTGCAGGGACTAGGTTAATGCAGCACTTCTTATTTAGCAAGCTTAACATGCAGGAGGTGGGCACTATTACTGTTTTTTAAACTATAATAATTCAGGTACAGAAAGGATGCATAATTTGGCCAACATCTCAAGTCAGTGGCAGAATCAAGCTTCAAACCTAAACTTGAAATCACTAAGCTACACCATCTCTATTGCTTTGTATTGCTGAGGCCTAGTTTAGAGGGTGGGACAAGGCAGAAACTCAATAAACAAGGTGACTACATGAAATTATCCCCTCCCCCTCAACCTGGCCAAGTAATTTTATCAGGTGAGGGAGCCCAGTATCAACCAAAAGGTTCCTTGTAAATCTTCACTGTTTCCACAAACAGGGACAGGCCACGTGAAAGACTGTGCCCTGCAGGTATGGAAAGGGACAGAACATTTGTCTTTGCCCAGAGTGCCTCGGGGACACAGACACACACACCCCAAGCTCACTAGAGCAATCCTGCCTTTTCGTCACTCAAAAGCACTAAACCCTTTATAGATTCTGGCCTTTTGAACTTGATTTTACATGGCTCCTAGCCCTCTTAGTCATTCAAATTTCATCTGTCACTTTTTCCTGAGTTGCCTTCCCCACCCTAACATTATTTCATTGCACCTTCAGAGCACACTATTTGCCTTCCCCACTCTAACACTATTCCTTGGGCTCCTTTCAGAGCACAATCCGAAACCAAACTATTTATGGTCTACTTTTCCCACAGGAATGGAAGCTCCCTGAGGGCGGCTCCTGGCTGGTCCCCTTTACTATCACGTGTTAAGGGCCTGGAATTGACTATATGGCCCAAAGTTAAATGAAATGTAGTGGAGAGAGATATGAAAACTGATCATTACAAAGCAGGAGGCAACTGGCTGGGGGGTGGGGCGGGCGACATCCTGGAATAGGCGGGGAAGCGCTCAGTAACCATCAGACAACCAATGACCGAAGACTGATACAAGGAAATACAGGCTGCAGGTTCCGCAAGACTTCTTTTGTGTCCTGCGCTGGACGGCCGCGCCCCAGTTCGAGGAGATCCACTTTAAGGAGAATAAAGGGCCCGCCTGGGCCCAGGCCCGCCCATCCCGCCCTCCTGGTAGGCACAGGCACGGGCAGTCCTGGCCAACTGGCACAAGGAGCTCCGCCTTCCGGAGCCGGAGGTCGGCCTGAGGCGCTCGCTGTCACCCGCCGGGGCCCAGCCCCGCCGCCTCCGCCGCCCCGGAAAAGCCCACTCACTCCTCTTCCGCCATCTTCTCCCCCATCCTGCGGAGCCTCCAAGACCACCGAGTTCGGAGCCGCGGGGCTAGCAGGGCCCGCTTTTGCTTCCGGCTTCCGCTGGAGGGGCGGGTGCGCAGGGAACCGGGAGAGCGGGGGGCGGGGCCTAGGCCTAGAGGGGCGGGGCCTTGGCCGCGCGGGGGCGGGCCTCTGTCCCTGAGTCTCCCTGGCCCCTGGGTGGGAGGAAACGCGTGGCAGCACCCACCTCCGCCCTCACCCCCCACCCTGGGCACTTCCAGCACGTGTCGGGCTTCTGTTACTGACCATCTGGTCCCAAGAGATTCTGGGTTTTCCCCACCATAGAGCGGGAACGTCTCTTGGGGAAAGTCCTGTGAGGTCATTGTGACTCACCCTGAGGAAAAGTGCCCCCCATACAGTGCCCTGGACTTCATTTGGGAAGGAAGGATGCTCTGCTGTGCAGAGGGACCCAAGGGGGAACACTTCCTCAGTCTGAGTTGTACTTTCCCTCAGTTGTAGCAAGGAATAATCACATGGACTTTGCGGGATTGTTCAATATTCCATCTGTAAACATTTATGGAGATCTGACTATGTGCCTAGGTTGAAATAAATGCTGATCTAGGGATAGATCATCCCTCTTTAATTTGCTCATTGATTGATTCAACGAATACTTAATAGATGTCTTCTATGTGCCAAGCAGTGGCCTGTGAGGTTGGGGATACCAGAGGGAACAAAGTGAGTTTGGAGGGCTACGTGGGACCCCACCAGGAGGACCGGCACCCTACTGAAAGGCCTTGGGGTCTGACAGACCTCCTCTGCTGCTATCTGTCTTCCTGATCCAAGCCACAGTATGTCACCTGAGCAGTTGCAACGGCTCCCTTAATAGTCTCCTGACTCTGCCATTGTTCCTGATGGTCTTCTACACCCAGCATGTGTGGTCTTTTAGAATTCCAGTCACACCTCTGCTCAGAACCTCCAGTGGCTTCCAGTCTCCTGGAGAACCTGCAGGATTCACCCCTGCCTCCTTTTCTTCTCTGAATGAAAAGCCTTCCCCTTTCCCACAGCACACTTTCCAACAAAGTTACAGTGGCTTCCTGTTGCGCCCAAAAACACATCTACCTTTGCATCTGCCGATTTTTTTATCTAGAATGTTCTGTTCAGAGATTCCCATCTTTCTCCTACTTTCAGGCTTCTGTTTAACCTTTGCCTGTAAGTTAGGCCTCCTTGGCCACCCTACTTAAAATCCAAGACCCTGGGCCATGTCTGTGGCTCAAAGGAGTAGGGCGCTGGCCCCATATGCTGGAGGTGGCAGGTTCAAACCCAGCCCCGGTCAAAAACTGCAAGAAAAAAAAAAATCCAAGACCCCAACCTTCCCTGAATTATTTTTCCACATGACAATATATTTGTTTGTTGCCTACTCCATCCACAAGAATGAAAACTCCATAAATGCAGAGATTTTTGAAATGGTTTCCATTCTATCTCCAATGCCGAGAACAGTACCTGGCACATAGTAGACACTCAATAATAAAAAAGTCATTGCAGTTTGTTCATGCTAGGTGTTCATAGAAAGGTTTTGGATTGAGGAGTAACATGAGCTTTGTTGCTTGTGGAGAGTTGTCTCGGGGTGGGAGGGCGAGGATGAAAGCCCCAAGACCAGCTAGGAGGAAGTCTTTGCAATAATCTAGGCAAGAGCCTGTGGCAGTTTGGATTCAGGTGATGTCGTGGAGGTAACAGGAAGGGTTGGACTCTGGGCGCATATTAAAACTAGGATTTGCTGCTGGATTATAGCATGCAAGAGAAGGGTCACGGATGATTTCCTAGCTTTGGGTCTGAGAAATTGGGTGAAGAAGAGATCTGTCTGTCTCACACTTTTGAGTTCTCCACTCTTAAGACCTCTTAAGACTGCTGTCAAAGCTGACTGAGAGAATGTTATTAGGATCTGCCAATGTTTATCGTGTCCTTTCTGGAAATATGGCTTTGGGTTATCATTTCCTTAATTCCTTACATATTTTTGAGGCAGATGCTGTCATTATCCACACACCGAAACACAAAGAAGTCAAGCCACCTACCTGCAGTCACATAGCTAGCAAATGATTCAAACAGTGTCTCCGTTCTTCACCAGAAGCTCTGTTGTGCTCCACTGCCTTAGCTTCTCTGGCTCTAAAATGGGGCTAATGGCCTCCTCTCCTGCCTTAGCACACAGCCCATCAGGAATGAACTGGCCCACAAAGGATTGAGATCTGGGTTCTCTCTGGCCACACTTGTTAGCACTTTTCTACCAGTACCAGAAATCCCACCTGGCTAGATTCATGGAGGGCTATGCCTCTTTATTTGTGTCCTGCCCACTGCCTTTGCCACAATTCTCCCATCAAAGTCAGGACAGGGCTCTGTGAAGGACATGGGGCTCCTGCCTTGGCCTCCTCTGGGGTATCTAGAGAGCATTTGCTCTCAGGCCCTTAGGTGAGTCTGTGGTTCTTCTCGCCTGTTCTTGAGAGTGAATCTAAAATTCCCCGTCATTGCCCAGGAAGGTAAATAAAGTCACTGAACATGTAGTTCCTCGGTGCTTATGCTGTGCCAAGCTGAGAAGGGGCACGGCAGAGAAGAAAGCTGAGAAGAAAGCACAGCAAGTTCTGGAGCCAGGCAGTCCCGGCTCCCCAGCCCTGCTCAGGACCTGTAGGTTCTATGACCTTGAGAGGCTGCTGCACCCTTAGCGCATCGGGGCCCCATCATATCTTCAGACAGAGCCTCTTTTTAGAAGGATTAGAGAAGAAGCTCCTGCCTTTGTTCTCTGTTGCCTCTGCCTGGACATCTCTGCCTTCCTACTCCAGCCTTCCTTCTTCTTTTTATTCAGGTTTCAGCTTAAATGTCACCTCCTTAGGGAAGCTCCCCCAACCACGGAGTCTAAAACATGAATGGCCAACCTTTTCCTTTTTTTTTTTTTGAGATAGAGTCTCACTATGTCACCCTCAGTAGAGTGCTGTAACATCACAGCTCACAGCAACCTCCAACTCTAGGGCTTAAGCGATTCTCTTGCCTCAGTCTCCCAAGTCGCTGGGACTAAGGGCGCCCGCCACAACGCCTGGCTATTTTTCTGTTGTCATTGTTGCTTAGCTGACCGGGGCTGGGTTCTAACCCATCAGTTGTATGTGGCTGGTGCCGTAACTACTGTGCTACTGGCACTGAGCCAGGGCAACCTTTTTCTGTAAAGAGTCAAGCAGTAAATATTTTAGGTTCTGTGGGCCTTAGGATCTCTGTAGCAACAACACAACTCTGCAGTGTGCAAGCAGCAGAGCCAATACAGAGAAGCATAGCTGTGTGCCAGTAAAACACTATAGATACGAAATTAGAATTTCAGGTTCTGTTCTGTTCTGTTCTTTTTTAGGGGGAAGGTTTAACTTGGTGGCCAAGGGTAGAGTACAGTGTTTCTTCACAAGCCCAATCATAATCCATGGCAACCTTGAACTCCTGTGCTCAAACGATCCTCCCACCTTGGCTTCCTGAGTAGCTGGGACTACAGGCCCTTGTGGCACTCCCGGCTTCATATTATATTCACACATCACGAAATATTACTCTTCTTTGGATTATGTTCAACCATTTAAAAATGTAAAACTATTCTTAGCTCATGGGCCATATGAAAACAGGTGGCAGACTGGATTTGGCCCACTGGTTGCCAATGCAATCTAAAGTCTTAAACATAAGTAAGAGACATCTGAGGCACTTGTCACTTTCATTTATTTTTTTCCCTCTTCCTCTCTTCCCTCATTTCCTTTTTTCTTTCCTTCTTCCCTGATTTTATCACCCATTTATATTCAGCATAGGAGCTCCCTGAAAGCAAGGATCTTGTCTCTTTCCTGGCTTTCTTCAGTCTTTTATTTCTTCTCATGTTTCTTGAACACTTACGGTGTACTTGGCGTTATTCCAAGTGCATTCTGTTCAGTTACTTATTTAATCCTTATGGTAACCCTATGAGGCAAGTACTTCTTTTAGCCCAGTTTTATGGAAACTTGAAGTCTTATTTACCATCATTTTCCCAGAGCTCAGAAAATGCTAAAGCTGTCAGTAAAACGGGCATGAACTTGAACCCAGTAGTTTGAGGTTACTGTGAGCTATGACGCCACGGCACTGTACTGAGGCAAGAAAATGAGATTCTGTTTCAAAAAAAAAAGGAAGAAAAGAAAGAAATAAAAAAGATGTATAGTCTAAAACAACACAAATTTATTACTTCTAGTTCTGTAGGTTAGAAGCGTCAGCACTGCACTAAAATCAAGATGTTGGTTGGCAGCACTGCATTCCTTCTGGAAGCCCAATAAGAGAATCCTTTTCTTGCCTTTTCCAGCTTCTATGGGCTGTCTGCATTCCTGACTCTCTCTTGTCTTCCTCTTTGCTTTATAAGAACCCTTTTGATTACTGTTGGATCCACTTAGATAATCATCTAGATAACTAGAATAATCTCCTCATCTCAAAGTCAGCTGATTAGCAACCTAATTCCATCTGCAACTTCAATCCATCCTTGCCGTGTAACATATTCATAGCAGCCAGTGATTAGCACATGGACCTTTTGAGGGTCATTATCCTACCTGCCACATCATAGGAAAAATAAGATCTTTTAGACTTCCCTTCGCTTATTTTTGCCATTTAGTATTGTTTCATATTGATGTACTCATGGGAGAGATATGGGTATGATTTCCTCAATGCCTATGGTATTAGTCTAGCCCTGGCCACTTAGCAGATAACAGACACTAGAATTTCTAGGCAGAAATGAAAAAGTTGGTTGGGGGGGGGGCGTGTAGCTCAGTGATTAGGGCGCCAGCCACATGCTCCGGAGCTGGTGGGTTTGAATCTGGCTCGGGCCTGCTAAACACACACACAAATAACCAGACATTGTGGCAGGTACCTGTAGTCCCAGCTACTAGGGAGGCTGAGGCAAAAGAATCACTTGAGCCAGGAGTTTGAGGTTGTTGTGAGCTATGACGCCATGGCACTCTACTGAGGGTGACAAAGTGAGACTCTATCTCAATTAAAAAGAAAGAAAGAAAGAAAAGAAAAGAAAAGAAAAAGTTGGGCTTGTAGAATTCAGTGGAGTCAGGTCCAACAGATATACCTGAGGGAGTTTGTGAAAAAATACAGATTCCAGTCCTTCCACAGACCTACTAGATCTCAAATGCAGGGCTGGCAATCTGAATTTTTACTTACCTCTCCACCACTGTAGCAGACTCTAGCACCTGCTCGTAACTCTTGCAAGGTCCTACTGCTAATACCTATGACATTCTGCCTAAGGACTCCCTATGTATGATTTGAATGTCCCCCTAAAAGCATATGTTGGAAATGTAATCGCCAGGGCAACAGTATGAGCAGGCGATTAGACTGTGAGGGCTCTGACCTCATGAATGGGTTAATGCCACTATAGTGGGAGTGGGCTCATCTTGAGAGTGAGCTCCTTATAAAAGGATGAGCTGCGTTCACTTTTGCCTCTCTCACTCTTTCTTTGTCCTTCCATCACGGGATAACACAATGAGAAGACCCTTTGGCAGACAGGGACCTCTCAATTTTAGACTTCCCAGCTTCAAGAACTATGAAAAAGAAATTTCTTTATAAATTACCCTGTCTCAGTCATTCTATTATAGCAGCAAAATTAGACTAAGACAGGCTTCCTCTAAGTGCAGCACAAGCCAGCTGTGTTGGGGAGTTACTTGGAGGATAAATACCCCTACTCCTCCGCCCTCTATTGGTGCGGGGTGCGGTGCATGTTCTCAACTGTTTCCTGGAGCTCCCAGTGGATCTAAGCTCCAACTGCCCACAGTGGTGACCTGCTTGACAACACACCCATATTAACTTCTTTCACCTCCCTGTCTTAATTCTCCACTTTTGTATCTGGGCAAAGCAAACTAGGACACTCCCTTCAAGAATTTTTTCAGGGTGATCACATTTGGTACCCACCCCTGAGGATGATCCTGTTCATAAATATCCCCTGTGCTTACCGGGTGGTCGTTCCCATTGTCGGCATGGGGACAGGAGAGGTGAGTCAGGCAAGTCCTTCAGGGGAAGAGGAAGTGGCATTTCAGCAGATGCGGAGAGTACCATTTTAAGATTAGTCAGTGAAATTTTGGGGAAAAGATGGCAGAACAAGGATGTGCTTCTAGTTTTGGTGTACCCAGAAGCCCCACCAGATTGACAATAGAGGGGTTTATTGTTTAAAGGCATAAACCCTCCAGGACTGGAGAATGGGAAAAGAGACAATACTCAGATGATTTTGTAGGATAGAAGGTGAGAAAACTGAATCTTCGGCCAACACTGGGGAAAGCCAAAGCCAAC
Organism: Otolemur garnettii; assembly: GCF_000181295.1. Classification (NCBI taxonomy): domain Eukaryota; kingdom Metazoa; phylum Chordata; class Mammalia; order Primates; family Galagidae; genus Otolemur; species Otolemur garnettii. Next base: position 11,278,694 of record NW_003852418.1, on the reverse strand, counting down.
CGGATTTACTTCCCCAAATTCTGAAGGCTCAGGAATTGGTGGCACCCAGCGTCTCTGAAAGTAAAATCAAAAGGGGGGGGGGGGCTTGTGGAGAGGAAGATATAATAAGTGTGAAATAAAATAAAACACTAAATATCCTCCTTTCCCCAGCTGGTTGAATGGACTCCCTCTTGGCTAAGGGGACTTCAGAACAGCTTTGAACAGGTTCATCCTGACTCACAGGGAGAAGACTTGACTTTGTGTTCAAACAAAGCTGAAAAGAGGGAGTGAAGTGGGGGTTTCTATTGTTAGGAAATTTGAATCATCAATTTCTGTGCATTTGTGACCTTGATACAAATAAATTCCAAACCCCAAAATAAAAAGAATAGAAATGCCATATATTAACATGTTGTCTTGATAATCATTATTTCTGCATAGTGGAGCATGGATATTTTTTTTTCCTTGTGGTTATTGGTATTTTTTTATCATTTTTTTCCTACAAAATGACATATGGTTTTAAATAAGAAAAAAACCAGATCTTTTTTAAAGGGATAAAGAGAAAGATAAGTCCAAGAGCAGCCTGGGAGCTGGAGTTTCTGTCCTAGGGTAGGCAGGAGAGACTCCAGAAGCAAAAAATGTAAGTAAAGCCCTTTGACACTGTGCCTATGGCTAACAACACTCAGAAAACTGCCAGTCATCTTTCATAGACTAGAGGCATGCCTGTTTGCCATATTTATTTAAATACAAGAAGTTAAAGCTATGGGTATTTTGATATTTTTTTGTTTGTTTGTTTTTTGAGACAGTGTCACTCTGTCATCCTGGGTAGAATGTCATGGCATTATCATATTATCATAGCTCATAGCAACCTCAAACTGTGGGGCTTGAGCCTCTCACCTCAGCTTCCTGAGTAGCTAGGACTACAGGTGTGCACCCCTACGCTACTGTTAGTAGAGATGGGGTCTCGTACCATCTCAGCCTCCCAGAGTGCTGGGATTACAGGCTCCAGCCACAGCATCTGGCCTATGGATATGGATCTTTGTGATGAGTGCATGGAAATCTATTGATTGTCTGGGTCATGTTTGTTTTTCAAACCCTGTTGCACAACTGGGGCAAAATAAATGGCCAAAGCAACCAAGAGATGGGTGAGTCAGTTCCTCCTTCCCCGAAATACGGAGTAGGGAAGGAGGAAGGAGACCCACCCAGCTTTGAACAGGTTCATCCTGACTCACAGGGAGAAGACTTGACTTTGTGTTCAAACAAGAATTTCCCAGGCAAAAATTGTCCTCAAACATACAAAGAAAGACTAGGGACTGGGGCAGGCGGGTAACTCAGGCAGTGCCTCAACCCTGGAGGTGGGGTTGTTTATTAAGCCCCCACCCAAGGGAAGTACTTGCAAGTCTCTTCTGATTATAAAACTAGTATTAGCTCATTATTGTGAAACTTTTTCAGACAATAAATAAAATGTCAAGAAGAGAGTGAAAAACAGTCATAAGTTTAGAGCATTATCTAAACAATCTCATAGATTTTTTTAAATGGAGAGAGGTGACTTTAAACTCTAAAGTGAATTTGTGCTACCTTATTACTTTCCTTTTTTATTAATTATTTTTTATTAAATCATAACTTTGTGCATTGATGCATTTATGGGGTTCAGGTTACTGCTTTGATGTGAAATGTTTACATTGAACTAAGTAACACATCCATCACAATTATACTCATTTCTTAAAAGTTTTGAAATGTACCATTGCATCATGCACATTAGGTGAGGTCCCCCCAAATATCCTCTCTCCTCCTATATCCCCTCTCCCTTCCCCTCTCTCTCCTCTTCTCTTCTACTTTTTTTTTTTTTTTTTGAGACAGAGCCTCAAGCTGTCCCCCTGGGTAGAGTGCCATGGCATTACAGCTCACAGCAACCTCCAACTCCTGGGCTCAAGCAAGTCTCCTGCCTCCGCCTCCCAAGTAGCTGGGACCACAGGCGCCCGCCACAACACCCAGCTATTTTTTGGTTGCAGCCATCATTGTTGTTTGGTGGGTCCAGGCTGGGGATTCGAACCCGCCACCTTAGGTGTACGTGGCTGGCGCCTTAGTTTTTTTTTTTTTTTTTTGCAGTTTTTGGCCGGGGCTGGGTTTGAACCCACAGACTCGGGCATATGGAACTGGTGCCCTACTCCTTGAGCCACAGGCACTACCCCTTCCCTTCTACTTTTTGGACTATAGTTCTGTTTTGCCATTCATATGAGTGTTTAGGTGGTTATATATTGATTCCATAGTAGTATTGAGTACATTGGATACTTTTTTTTTCCATTCTTGAGATACTTTACTAAGAAGAATATGTTCCAGCTCCATCCAGGTAAACATATAAGATGTGAAGTCTCCATCTTTTTATGGCTGCATAGTATTCCATGGTGTATACATACCACAATTTGTTAATCTATTCATGGGTCGATGGACACTTGGGCTGTTTCTGTGTCTTGGCTATTATGAATAGGACTGCAATAAACATTCTGGTGCAAATGTCTCTGTTGTAAAATAATTTTTGATCATCTGGGATCACCCAGTAGAGGAATTGCAGGATTGAACCGTAGGTCTACTTTTAGTTCCTTGAGTGTTCTCCAAACTACTTTCCAAAAAGGTCATATGTGCTTGCATTCCCACCAGCAGTGTAGAAGCGTTCCCTTCTCTCTGCATCTACACCAACATCTGCAGTTTTGGGTAGTGCCTGTGGCTCAAGGAGTAAGGCGCCAGACCCATGTACCAGAGGTGGTGGGTTCAAACCCAGCCCCGGCCAAAAATGGCAAAAACAAACAAACATCTGTAGTTTTGAGATTTTGTGATGTGGGCTAATCTTACTGGTGTTAGATGATATCTCAAAGTGGTTTTGATTTGCATTTCTCTGATGATTAAGGATGATGAGCATTTTTTCATGTGTTTGTAGGCCATGTGCCTATCTTCATTAGGGAAGTTTCTGTTCAAGTCTCTTGCCCACATAGAAATGGGGTTATTTATTCTTTTCTTATTGATTAGTTTGAATTCTGTGTAGATTCTAGTTATCAGACCTTTGTCAGAAGCATAACCTGGAAAAATCTTCTCCCATTCTGAAGGGAGAAAGTTTTTTAGTTTGATCAGATCCCAAGTTTGGTGTTGCTTCAATTGCCTAGGGGGTCCTCATAAAATATTCTCCCAGGCCAATTTCTTCAAGTGTTTTCCCTGCACTCTCTTCTGGTATTTTTATAGTTTCATGTCTTAAGTCTAAATTTTTTATCCAGTAGATGTGCTATCTTTTTATTAACAGAAATACCTAAGATTTATTTAGTACTTAACATATACTGGTTGCTGGGTGGTGCCTGTGGCTCAAGGAGTAGGCATTGGCCCCATATACCTGGGGTGGCTGTTCAAGCCTGGCCCCAGACAAAACTGCCGAAAAAAAATATATATATATATGCACATATATATATGCTAATTGCTCCTGTGTATTAATCCATTTTATACTCACAGTAGTCTTGTGAGAGAAATACCATTTTAAGCCCATTTTATAGATGTGGAAACTGAGACACAGAAAGGTTAAGTGATTTACCCAAGATCACACAGCTGTAGGTGGCCAAGTTTGGATGCAGACACAGGTAGTCTGGGTTTGAGGCCTGTGACCTTAACGACCATTACTACATTGCCAAGACAGAGCAGAGGCCTCTTCTCAAGTTAAAATCCACAGATATGAGTCATTGTTTTTAGCATCTAATGTATTCTGTTAGTAGACAATTAGGGTTTTTATAATTTTCACCTAATAGAAAATAGAGAGAAATGGGGTGGCGCCTGTGGCTCAGTGAGTAGGGTGCTGGCCCCATATACTGAGGGTGGAGGGTTCAAACCTGGCCCCAGCCAAACTGCTACAACTACAACAAAAATAGCTGGACATTGTAGCAGGTGCCTGTAGTCCCAGCTACTCAGGAGGCCGAGGCAAGAGAATCGCCTAAGCCCAAGAGCTGGAGATAGCTGTAAGCTGTGACACCACAGCACTCTACCAAGGGCAACAAAGTGAGACTCTGTCTCTTAAAAAAAAAAAAAAAAAGTGGGGCGGCTCCTATGGCTCAAAAGAGTAGGGCACCAGCCCCATATGCTGGAGGTGGCGGGTTCAAACCCAGACCTGGCCAAAAACTGCAAAAAAAAAAGAGAAGTAGTAAGAGTTTTCTTTTCTTTTCTTTTTTTTTTTTTTGCGACAGAGCCTCAAGGTATCACCCTGGGTAGAGTGCCATGGCTTCACTGCTCACAGCAACCTCTAACTCCTGGGCTCAAGCGAGTCTCCTGCCTCCGCCTCCCAAGT
>NW_003852418.1:11254275-11274380 GCF_000181295.1 Otolemur garnettii | reverse complement strand
CGGCTATTTTTTTTTGGTTGCAGCCATTATTGTTGTTTGGCGGGTCCGGGCTGGATTCGAACCCGCCACCTTAGGTGTATGTGGCTGGCGTCTTAGCCGCTTGAGCCACAGGCACCGAGCCAGTAAGAGTTTTCTTACTACTACTGATAAGAAAACTGTGGTTAGATGCCATCAAAATCCATATTTTTAACAAGAAATAAAGTAAATATTAAAGTAGATATTAAATATTAAAAATTAATATTAGTTAATTAATAAGTAATTAGATGTGAATATTAAAATATGGCAGTTGCAACAACAATACAAATAAACAAATGGGACTTAATTAAACTGAAAAGCTTCTGTACAGCTAAGGAGACAACCAGAGCAAACAGACAGCATTCAGAATGGAAAAAGATATTTGCATATTATAAATTGGATAAAAGCTTGATAACTAAGATCTATAGAGAACTCAAATTAATCAACAAAAAAAGACCCACAGTCCCATATATCACTGGGCAAGTGACATAAATAGAAGCTTCTCTACAGAAGACAAACAAATGGCTAACAAACATGAAAAAATGCTCATCGTCCCTAATCATCAGAGAAATGCAAATCAAAACTACTCTCAGCAAAAGGTTTATTGTAAACCTTTTTCAGACAATAAATAAAGTGGGAATATTATAAGCCAGTCGTGAGACTTGCATCCTCTTGCCAGAGACTGGTTTGGGAATGGGTATAAAACCCACCCCTGGCTAATGAGATGGGGGGGAAGTTTGCCAGAAGCATCTCGGAAAGGTCTTTCTCACCCTTCTAGGAAATGGTCTGGAAGTGAATCTATTTCCCCACTGGACATGAAAAAGAATGCCCGTGGCCCCAGTGGCTACTGGCAGTCATCCTGTGATCATGAGGATTCCATCAGCCTGAGGATTGAACCAACACTGTGGACAGACAGACAGAAAGACTCTGGTCCCTGATGACATCACTGGGCTGCTGGATGTGCCAACAGTCAGTCCTGTAGATGTCCCACAATAGATTGCCTGTTCCTGTTAAGCACGTTTGGGGTTTTATTACCTTCTTTCTAGCAAAAGACATTCTAAAGCATTAGTAGGTATTTTTATTATTCTTTTTTTTTTGAGACAGAGCCTCAAGCTGTCCCCCTGGATGGAGTGCTGTGGCATCAAAGCTCACAGCAACCTCCAACTCCTGGGCTCAAGTGAGTCTCCTGCCTCGGCCTTCCAAGTAGCTGGGACCACAGGTGCCCGCCACAACACCCAGCTATTTTTTGGTTGCAGCCGTCATTGTTGTTTTTGGTGGGCCCAGGCTGGATTCGAACCCACCACCTTAGGTGTATGTGGCTGGCGCCTTAGCCACTTGAGCCACAGGCACCGAGACAATATTGTTATTATTCTTATTTCACAAACAGACAGATCAAGGCTCAGAGAGATTAAGTGAGTTGCCTGAGGTCACACAGGGAGCCAGGCTTTGATCCAGAGTTCATCTAACTCCAAACTCACCACCCAGGATGGTTCCCACAGAGCAATAGCCTTCCCTTCACCAAATGTTTTTAAGCCCTTTGATGCTGAGTCCCTGTGAAGTCTTTTGTCATCCTGTTTTGCAGATGAGAAACATCTGTGGGGGCAGGGAGGCTGTTTAGCAGAGAGGGCTCCTGGATCCTGGGTTTTGCTTTTAGGCTTCTGATTTAGAGCAGAGAGCAGATAGTCATCAGATGGAAGGGGAGGGCCAGGGGGATGCCAGTAAATCCTGGAGGTCCCGCAATGCTAGAATCTGATTCTGACCCCAGAGAATTAGGAAGCAGAGCCCCCAAAACTCATTTGTCCTTTCTTAGGGTTGGTTCTTAATTAATGTTAAATTGGGGTTTAAAAAACAAAATCACGGCTCAGCGCCTGTGGCTCAAGCGACTAAGGTGCCAGCCACATACACCTAAGGTGGCGGGTTCGAAACCCCAGCCTGGACCTGCCAAACAACAATGGTGGCTGCAACCAAAAAATGGCCGGGCGTTGTGGCGGGCGCCTGTAGTCCCAGCTACTTGGGAGGCTGAGGCAGGAGACTCGCTTGAGCCCAGGAGTTGGAGGTTGCTGTGAGCATGATGCCATGGCACTCTACCCAGGGGGATAGCTTGAGGCTCTGTCTCAAAAAAAAAAAAAAAAATCACATAGGAAATCGCCGTTTTTAGAAAGAATTGAAATATAGGCCAGGTGAGGTGATTCACGCCTATAATCCCATCACTCTGGGAGGCCGAGGTGGGCAGATTGCTTGAGCTCAGGAGTTAGAGACCAGCCCAAGCAAGAGTGAGACCCTGTATCTAAAAATAGCCAGGTGTTGTGGGGGGCAATTGTAGTCTCAACTACTGGGAAGGCTTAGGTAAGAGAATCACTTGAGCCCAAGAGTTTGAGGTTGCTGTGAACTATGATGCCAAGCCACTCAATTCTGACCCCAGGGCGACTAAGACTCTGTCTCAAAAAAAAAAAAAAAAAAATTGGATATATAGTCAAATAATAAGATCATAATTCAAACATCTCATGTCTCTTCATGCCTCTATTTCCTTAAACAGGGTGATCAGGAAAGCCTCTCTTAGGAGGTGGCATTTGAGCTGAGACCTGAAAAATGAGTTGGAGCCCCCATGGAGAGAATGTTCCAGGCAGAGGGAACTACATGTGCCCAAGTCCTGAGGCAGGAACGAGCTTGGCCAACTGAAGGGACAGAGAAACAGGGATGGGGAGCATGGAGGAGATGAGGTCAGATCACAAAGGGGGAAATGAATTTGGGACCAGGGAGCCACTGCATGTGCCCAGCACAGGCATGGGCCAGTGATTTAAGCATAAGGTTTATTAACCAGCGTAAGACTTTTGGGTGGAAGGGAGGGTGAGAGACAGAGAGACACTGCCAGTCAGTTTGGTATGTTTTCAACAAGTGCCCACTCTGTGCCAGGCCCTGCCCGAAGTCCTGGCCTCCAAGAGCATTTGCTTTGAAGATTAGAAATTCAAGGGGTTTGAAGATTAGAAATTCAAGGACAGCCAAGGCTATAAAAGAGGCATTTTCCTGAAGAGGATGCCTGCTTGGCCAACAAATGGATGGAAAAAGCCTCAAGGTCCCTCTTGCCAGGCAATGCAAGTTAAAACACTTAAAGACCTTTTATAGCCATGAGCTGGCAGCAATTTGAAAAACAGAAAATATCAAAGAACAGAAGACTGATTAACAGCCTAGGCACTGGAACTGGTCTCTCTGGGTTCATGCTCTGCTCTGCCATTCCTAACTCGGTGACCTTGCTGGTTATTTCATCTCTCTCTATCTTCATTTCTCCATCTGTTCAGTGGGGATGATGATACTCCTTGACTCAAAGTTTCTTGGGAGGTTAAATGAGTTATTCCACATCAGATGTTTAGAAAGGTACATGGCACAGACCCCACTCCATAAGTGTGGGCGTCATATGGAGTGGTGACATTATTCTCATTGGTAAGGAAGTGGGGAAACTAGAATTCTCACATATTATTATTTGGCAATTGAAATGCATGAACCCTGGGACCTGTGAGCCCACTTCCAAGTATCCACCCTAGAGAAGCTCCAACATGTATAAAGTTGAGTGTAGCAACTTTGCTTATAATGGGCCAAAAGTGGAAAGGACTGAAGAGGCATCAGCTGGAGGATGGGTAAATAAACCATGATATATTCCCATACTGGGATACTAGTGGGCAATGAGAATGAATGAGCTAGATCTAAATAGATCCTCAATATAATGAGCTAGAGCTAAATAGATCTTCAATATATCACGTTGAGTGAGAAAAGTAACTTGCAGAAGTAAACATTTAGTATGATACCATTTATGTCTAAGGCCACAAAATGATGTCATATATGTATTCTAATAATAGGAAGGGCGATATTGAAATATTTAATATCTGGCATGACCCAGGCATCTACTGATCAGAACAGAGGCTGGCTATATGGGTCCCACTGGGTGGTCCTCATGCCCATTGCTCCTAGCTGGAAGACGTGGCTTCTCCATGCCCTCCAGCCCTTCCATCCCTGCCAACCTGTCTTGTCTATTTTGTCCCTGATTAGCTGTGTGACCTCAGGCAAGTTGATTCATCTCTCTGGGCTTCAGCTTTTTCATCTGTAAGATGGGAAAAAATAGCAGCAAAAGCTCACACACAAACACAGCCTGTCCCATGTGCCAAGGATGCACCGTAATCTTCATACTAACTCTTTGTAGTAGGTTCTATTATCACTCTCATTGTGCATATGAGGAAACCAAGGCACAGAGTGGCTGAGTAATTTTCTCATGGTCTGTAGAACATTACTTATAGGATTATTGCAAATATATGAAATGATACACATGTCAGTAGCTTAGAAAAAGATCTGGCCCTGAGTAAGTGCTCAGCAAATATTTGTTAGCAGTTACCATTTTTTTTTTTTTTGAGACAGAGCCTCAAGCTGTCCCCCTGGGTAGAGTGCTATGGCATCACAGCTCACAGCAACCTCCAACTCCTGGGCTCATGTGAGTCTCATGCCTCCGCCTCCCAAGTAGCTGGGACCACAGGCGCCTGCCACAACGCCTGGCTACTTTTTGGTTGCAGCCATCATTGTTGTTTGGCAAGTCTGGGCTGGATTCGAACCCGCCCATTTAGGTGTATGTGGCTGGCGCCTTAGCCACTTGAGCCACAGGTGCCGAGCCAGTTAGCAGTTACTATTATGTCATTGCCCTGCTCATAAGCCTCAGTGGCCCACCATTGCCCTTAGGAGACAGTTTGTACTCCTCAGCAAGGACTACACAGTCATGGTCTGTTCCTTCCCACCCCTTCTCCTTCCCTCTCTTCCCCCTTCTCTGTTCTTAGGTCATCTGGCTTCTCTCAATTCCTCCTCCCATGCCCCCCACTGGGCCTTTGCATGGACATTTCCCCTTGCCTAAAGTGCTGTTCCCTCCTGCTCTCCTTTGCCTGGTTAGCTTCTAAACATCCTCCCCAGTCAGGTACACTGGCACTTCTTCCAGAAGGTCCTAATGGGTTGAGTCTTCCCAGTGTATGTTCTCAGAACTGTGTATAATTATCCCTCCCGGAATTACTTCCATGGTTTTGGTCTCCCCATTTCACCTGCGGGCCCTTGGAAAGCAGAGGACTTTTCTGACTTTATCCTTGTGAGCCTATTGAAGGCATTGCAGGCATTAGAGACTGGCTCACTGAATACCTATCCCAATCCCCTTTAGAATGACTTCCTGTACTACAAAGTCCGGAAAGAGAAGAACTACATTTCCCAGACTTCCTTGCTGCAGAAACATCTTAGGGGACCCAGACTTTCCTGGTGAGCCTTGGAGATAGAAGCAAGAAGTAGGATGCCAAGAGATGGAAGCTTCTGGCAAGCACAGTGGTAGTAGTGGTCCTTCTGGGGAAATGGCAGGGGAGTTCTAGCAGACAGTCTCTAGCTTGCTAGGCCTTTGGTAGAGGTGGCAGTGGCAGAAGTGATGTTTCTGTGGAACAGTTCAACAGCAAAGGTGGATGTTTCTCCTGGCTTTGATTCTCCTGGCTGCACTGTTTAACACCTAGGGTACTGCCATATACCTTTAATAAAGTCCTTCCTGTTTGGACTGGCTCCAGTTGATTCTATTGTCTGCAATTTTGAATGCCTTGCCCAAGCACTCAATATTCGTTGACTAAATGAATAGTGACCTCTTAGGAACCTCTCTGTTCCCAGTGATTTTATCCTCAAGAGGGAACATCTCAGTCTAAATCTACATCACAGGACCTGGGTTGCTAGGGTTCTTTCAAAGGTCACGGGCAGGAAGCGATGTGAAATGTCCTTTTCACTGACAGGACAGTTGGCTAAGGCCTTAAGGAAGGAACTGGGATTATCTCCTGCAGCAGCTAGGGGAACTGTCCAGAGCCTCAGAATGAATGGGCTTGGGAAAGATTGGTGTGTGGGAAAGAGGAAGCAGCCAGGGTGTATTTCTAAGTTATCCGGAGGCCATCCTGGGGGTTTTCTCTGACTGAGTCCCTTTCTGCTGAGTATACAAATAAGAAAAGCAAGTTAGAAAAATACAATTAGGAGGCAAATATTTTAAAGAATGCTTGAACTATGTGTCTGCTAGAGCAGTTTTAGGTGTGTGAGACAGAAAACTGATCTTAGGAATTATTTACTTAGGTTTGGGTTCCTGGCAGACATAGATCCAAGATAAGGATTTGTGTACAGGTAGTTTCTTTGGGAAATGATCCCAGGAAGCCCTGGTGGGGAGTGAGAAGGGAGACGGGGAAGGGAAAACAGGCCAACATGAGCTGAGCAGGTTATCACTCTGGACATCTAGGGCTCGATCCTGCTGGGGAATTAGGATGCAGAGTGGAACACACCTCAGATTTGTTCAGGCAAGGGGCACTTATCCACCAGCTTCTGACAGTCATTGGTTAAAGGCTGTCTGTAGGGAAGAGTGAATCCCCAACATCGTCAGCGTATATGTGCTGAGTGTGTGTGTGTGTGTGTGTGTGTGTGTGTGGACAAAGCCCCCAGGCTGTGAGCACAGGTGCTGAGAATTAGAAGCCATTGGGTTGTAGTGTAGCAGAAGGATAAGTGCCAAGGAGATAAGGACAGAGTTGTCACATCATCTGCTACGTGACTTAAGCCATGACCATATTGGCTATGGAGAATAATACACTCAGAGATATTTGGCTGGCTTCAGGTACAGCTAGACTCAGGGGCTCAAAAGTTATCAGGGCTCAGTCTTTGTCTCCTTCTCCCAATAGTAGATTCAGGCCCTCATCACACTGGCCTAGCACAGCAGAAAGAAAACAATGCTTTTCCAGTAATTCCAGCAAAGACCTAAGGGCTGACTTGTTGGTCCACTTGGGACACATACCCATTTCTAAACCAGTCTCTCTGGGCAGAGAGAGGAGGTGTGTTGATTGGCCGGCATGGGGCATTTGGTATTCCACAGAACCAAGGATGGAGTTAGCCCCACCTGCTCATATGGAAGGGGAATAAAGAAGGAGATCCCAGGGTCCTCCCAAGGAAATCAGGGTGCTGTTATGAGAGGATGGGGGAGATTGAGTAGACAAAACCAAGAGAATAGATGTAATCCAACCTCCTCATGCGGAGATAAAACAGCACCCCGGTTAGGGAAAAGGGCTTGCCCCAGCTCATTCACTTAGCAGCAAATCAATCTCCAAAAAAATGGAGTGTGTTTACCCAACACAAACCCTTAATGTTCCTCCTGTCCTAGCTGTTTCTCCCAATCCCTGCTCTAGGTAACTCTATCACATACCTTCCTGTTTTTGCTAAATAAATAGTTAAACCCTCATTTCCCAGACAGAGACCTTGAGAGGTTAAATGTGTATGCCAGGTGCAGGCTGCTCCTGTAGTCCCAACTTCTTGGAATGCTGAGACAAGAGGATTACATGAGCCCAGGAGTTTGAGCCTAGCCTGGCCAACATAGCAAGACCTTACCTCTTTAAAAAAAAGAAGTGGTATAATGCAGGTGTTGATGTGGGCATGTGGGTATGTGGGGGAAAAGTTCTCCACTGGCTGTAACTTAGTCATAGGGCTACACCTAGTTGCAAGGAAGGCTGGGGTAGTAAAACCATAGGAAGCCATGTCCCAAGCTAAAAATCAAGTGTACTCTTACTAGGAGAAAGAAGGCAAGAACAGATATTAGGGGATCATTTGCAATCTTTTCCCAAATCATTTGACCCAGAAAACCTCCACAAAAGGTAACTGATATTATTGTTGTCTCTTTTTTGAAAACTCAGGAGGTGTATTTGAAAGATGCACACAAATGCTGGGATACTGATATCATCCTGTGCTGGACTTTGGAATGAATACAACAGAGTTTAAATTTTTATCTCACGCCTTCCTAGGCTGTGTGACCTTGGATAAGTTATTTAACCTCTAAGCAGACATAAGGGCATATATTCATCAAAGCCTGAGAAAATCAAATAAAGCAATGCACATAAAGTTCAAGTACAGGGGCTCGGTGCCTGTGGCTCAAGCGGCTAAGGCGCCAGCCACATACACCTAAGGTGGCGGGTTCGAATCCCCAGCCTGGGCCCGCCAAACAACAATGATGGCTGCAACCAAAAACTGGCCGGGCATTGTGGCGGGCACCTGTAGTCCCAGCTACTTGGGAGGCTGAGGCAGGAGACTCGCTTGAGCCCAGGAGTTGAAGGTTGCTGTGAGCTGTGATGCCATGGCACTCTACCCAGGGGGATAGCTTGAGTCTCCGTCACAAAAAAAAAAAAAAAAAGTTCAAGTACAGGGACCAGTCCAAAGAAGGTGCTCAACAAATGGTCATTTCATTGATAAAGTGTGTATAGTGGGTAAGAACATGAGCTTGGAGATCACACAGATCTAGGTTCAAAAACAGACGGTTACTTCTGGGGTGGGCAAATTATGTAACCTCTCAGTGCCTCAGTCCCTTCCTCTGTGAAATGGAAGCAGTAACAGTTCCAGTCCACTGGGTGGTGAGTCATGAAGGAATGAATGGCACATTGAAACCAGTTAAACAAAGTAAGTTATTATTAAGTTTCCTTCCGTCTGTGAGCTCATGGAGAAGGAGGTAGGATCGAAAGGTTGCTGCTACAAACGTATGGTTTTTGTAGCAAAGAAGTGATACACAAAAGAATTAATGTTACATGATGCCATTACACAAAGTTAAAAAACAGGCAGAAATAACCCTTGGTACTGGAATCAGGATACCAGTTATATAAATATTGGAAAGAAGCTTCTGGTTACCTTAGTGTGTTGCCTTTGTGAAAATTCATCTAGTTGTCACTTCGCGTGCAGTTTCCTAATTTATGCAATTTTCTGTATGTTACGCTTCAATAAAAAAGTTTCCCCCCCAAAGTCTCTGTGGTCTGTGGAAGCCGGCAGTGGCCTAGAAGCCAAGGGGCACAGGTGGGGGCATCCTTCCTTGCCAACCACCACAGTTTCCGTTTCAGCTTGAGGTACAGACATCAGCTTCCCTCCTGCCTCTGGGCCTCTGGCCATAAAGTTCCCCTCACCCCTGTAATGTGGCCTGATTCGCACGTCCAGGTCCAGACTGGTGCTAGCCAGCCTGACTCTCCATGTTATCAGCTCTGGGACTTGTTTAGAAAGGAAGATTTCAGTAAGTAACGTTGAGCAGCAGCTTCAGATCAACCTCAGACTGAATTCATAAGCGGGGTTGGTACAATTCAGTCTTCTATTCATTGGAATGGGGTTTAAGTGTGTTCAAACAACACTTTGGGGGCACCTAATATACACACGGCTCTAGGCAGGGCTCATGGTTGGCACAACGATGCTTCATTTTTTCATACCTTCATGTGATAAATATTTATTTACTATCTCCAGGAACTACAGTAGGTGCTGGAAATCCATTTGTGTAGAAAACAGACATGGTCTCTGCTCTGCTGGAGCTTGCTCATTAGTGGAGGGAGACAGATAACAAACAAACAAGGAAATTCACGGCAGAGTAGATGGCAGCATGTGTGAGTGCTACAGGGAAAAATTAAGCAGAGACAGAGGTAAGGAGTGTAAAACATGTTTTGGGGGGCTCAGCACCCATAGCTCAGTGAGTAGGGCGCCGGCCACATAGACCAAAGTTGGTGGGTTGGAGTCTGGCCTGGGCCTGCTAAACAACAATGACAACTGCAACCAAAAATACCTGGGTGTTGTGGCAGGCACCTGTAGTCCAAGCTACTTGGGAGGCTGAGGCAAGAGAATGGCTTAAGTCCAAGAGTTTGAGGTTGCTGTGAAGTGTGATACCACAGCACTCTACCCAGCGCAACATAGTGAGACTTAGCCAAAAAAAAAAAAAAAAAAGACATATTTGGGGGGGTTTCACAATTTTTTTTTTTTGCAGTTTTTTTGGCTGGGGCTGGATTTGAACCTGCCACCTCCATCATCTGGGACTGGTGCCCTACTCCTTTGAGCCACAGGCACCACCCAATTATTAGTATTATTTTTTGAGACAGAGTCTTACTGTGTTGCCCTAGGTAGAGTGCTGTGGTGTTACAGCTCACAGAAACCTCAAACTCTTGGGCTTAAGTCATTCTCTTACCTCAGCTTCCCAAGTAGCTGGGACTATAGGCTCTCCCCACAATGCCAGGCTATGTTTTGGTTGTAATTGTCATTGTTGGCCCTGGCTGGGTTCGAACCTACCAGCCCTAGTGTATATGGCTGGCACCTTAGCTGCTGAGCTACCGGCACTGAGCCTTTTTTTTTAAGGGTTGAGTGTGGTGGCCTCATGGGTGGGGTGTGGCGGCATCATAACTCACACCAACTTTAAACTCTTTGGCTGAAGTCATCCTCTTGCCTCAGGCTCAACAAATAGCTGGGACTACAGGAGCCTACCACAACCCCCGGCTAGTTTTTCCATTTTTAGTAGAGATGAGTCTCACTCTTACTCAGGCTGGTCTCTATCGCATGAGCTCAAGTGATCCACCCACCTTGGCCTCTCACAGTGCTAGGATTACAGGAGTAAGCCACCACTCACAGAGGGGTTTGCAATTTTTAATAAAGTGTTTGGGAAAGGAATCCCTGAAACAAAATAAAACAATTAACAAATCCAGGTACAGAAATGTTTACATATATGTGAATTTAAAAATATATAATAATTTGTAATTGTTTTTTTGACACAGAATCTTATTTTGTCACTTGTGGGATCACAACTCACAACAACAATAACCTCAAACTCTTGGGCTCAAGCAATTCTCTTGTCTCAGCCTCCCAAGTAGCTAGGACTACAGGCATCTGCCACAATGCTTGGCTATTTTTAGAGATGAGGTCTTGCTGTGGCTCAGGCTGGTCTTGAATCTGTGAGCTCAGGCAATCCACTCACCTCAGCCTCCTACGTGCTAGGATTACAGGCGTGAGATTTTATAACTATTGTAGTAAAGATTGCTTCTGGCAAAAATCATCAATAGAAGCTAAATCTAAGGAAAGAAATTTGATGAAAACAAAATATTGAAATGTTCTTCATCTCCTACACACTCCTCCCCCTTCTGGCCTGTATTACTTGCTAGTTTCGGGGAGAACAACACCTTCATCAGCAGATCAAAATCTACCTATCAAAAAGGGGCAGATGGACCTCACACCTCTCAATTATATCCCGAGGAACACATCACTTAAGTCAAATTTCAGCCAGGGATGTGTAACCGGAACAAACTGGGCAGGTTGTATTTTCCAAAGATAGCCAAACCAAGCTGTATCCCATGCCAAATGTTCTTACAATGTACACTTGACATGCCTCATTGAGAGGTGGAAGTCAGCCCTGCCCTTGAACTTAGGCAAAACATTGTAACATCCCCAGCTAATAAAATGCAGTGAAAGTCCACTGCCTACCTCCAGGGCTAGGTCAGAAAAGGCAGTATGGCAGCCTCCATTCTTTCTCTCTAACTTGGTTGCTTACCCTTTCATCCCAGCTGC
This sequence comes from Otolemur garnettii, assembly GCF_000181295.1. NCBI lineage: Eukaryota > Metazoa > Chordata > Mammalia > Primates > Galagidae > Otolemur > Otolemur garnettii. The sequence goes on along the minus strand of NW_003852418.1, from coordinate 11,263,001 downwards.
CATATTGTGAGAAAGCTCAGGATACATGGAAAGGCCATGTGTGGGGATTCAGACCAATAGATCCATCTACGCCCCAGCCAAGAGCCAACATCAAACTCCAGACAGATGTGTGAGCGTCCCATAATTCCAGCCTCTCACCTTTGAGTTTTCCAGTTGTGGCCCCAGATATCTCAGACCGGCTGGATGCTTTTCCTCCTATGCCCTTCCTAGATTCCCGTCTACCAGAATTTGGGGTTAATGTGTTAAACAAATCTCAAATGAAGAACATTCTGGGTGGCACCTGTGGCTCAAGGAGTAGGGCACTGGCCCCATATACTGGAAGTGGCAGTTCAAACCCGGCCCTGGCCAAAAACTGCAAAAAAAAAAAAAAGAACATTCTGTGAAATAACTGGTCCATATTTTTCAAGGCAAAGAAAAGCTGAGGAATCATTCCAGATTAAAGAAAACTAAAAAAAGCCCATAAAAACAAAATGCAAAACATGGTCCTTAACTAGATTCTGCACCAGAGGGGGAAATGCTGTAGGGGACATTATTGCTACAACCAATGAAGCTGTAATATGGATGGTAGATTAATGAATGGTACCAAGGTAAATTTCCTGAATTTGCTAACTGTTCTCTGATTACATAAACTAATACCCCATTTTTAGGAAATACATGTTGAAATATTAAGGGATAAATGGGACATGAGGTATGTAACCTATTCTCAAATGGTTCAAAAAAGTAAATATTGACAGTAATAGATATATTTGCTTGAAGAAAGGAAGGATAATAAAATGAGCATGGTAAAATATTAAAAATAGATGATTCTGGGCAAAGGTTATACCGGATTTCTCGGAATTATTCTTGCAACATTTCTATAAATTTGAAACAGTTTTGAAACCTGCAGTTGTGGTTGTATCTGTGGAGGGGAAGTGGTGGGTAAAGGACCAGAGAAGGAAAAGAGATGCATTTTTCACCCTTCTGTATTTTTTGAAAATATGACTTCCTTAAATAAATAAAAAATGGAAAATAAATGTTCTTTTATTAGATACAGATACTAGACACTGGGCCACGCCAGTTAATGCTTGAGATGATTCTCATTTATGCTTCTCAGTTCTACCCATTGTGTGGAGCAGGAAACGGAGGCTTAGAGAAGGGAAGTGATTCCCCCAAATCGGAACCTAGAGTCGAAAATTAATCCAGGTCAGTCCAGTTAATCCAGGTCAGTCCGTGTCAGAGGCCCCATCACTCAATTGGGCTGGATCTTCGCTTTTAAGGAGAGGAGATTTCTTAAAGCTCTCTTCATTGTTGAAAGAAAACAAACAAAAGACTAAGTATCTGGCTCTCACCTTTGTGCGTGTGGATTGTTGGTTTGTAAAGAATAATCTGAGTGGTGCCTGTGGCTTAGTGAGTAGGGCGCTGGCCCCATATACCGAGGGTGGCAGCTTCACAACTGGCCCTGGCCAAACTGCAACAAAAATATAGCCGGGTGTTGCGGTGGGCGCCTGTAGTCTCAGCTACTCGGGAGCCTAAGGCAAAAGAATCGAGTAAGCCCAGGAGCTGGAGGTTGCTGTGAACTGTGATGCCAAGGCACTCTAACGAGGGCGACAAAGTAAGACTCTGTCTCTAAAAAAAAAAAGAATAAGCTGGGTTGTAGCTGTGTAATGTTAGTCATTCAACAGATCTTTATTTAGTTTTTTTTTTTTTTAATTGGGCCCAAAGACAGATGTACCTTAGTAAATGTTATTGTTAGTATTCCTTAAATTGCTTAAAGAGACCTCGGAAAAAAGGGACTTGATTCTCCAGTTGTCTCACAATTTGAGATGAATGATTATTTTTTCTTTTTTTCTTTTTTTAGAGACAGAGTCTCACTTTCATCCTTGGTAGAGTGCCCTGGTGCTCACAGCAACCTCCAGCTTTTGGGCTTAGGTGATTCTCTTGCCTCAGCCTCCCAAGTAGCTGGGACTACAGGCACCACCACAACACCTGGCTATTTTTTTGTTGCAGTTTGGCCGGGGTTGGGTTCGAACTGTCCACCCTCAGTATATGGGGCCAGCGCCTTACTCACTGAGCCACAGGTGCTGTCTTGTTGGTATATACTTTCTTACCTATTTCATATTTATAGCTTTGTATTCTTTTTCTTTTTTTTTTTTAAGACAGAGCCTCAAGCTGTTGCCCTCAGTAGAATGCCATGGCATCACAGCTCACAGCAACCTCCAACTCCTGGGCTTAAGTGATTCTCTTGCCTCAGCCTCCCAAGTAGCTGGGACTACAGGCGCCTGCCACAACGCCTAGCTATTTTTTAGTTGTAGTTGTCATTGTTGTTTGTCAGGCCTAGGCTCTGGATTCGAACCCGACAACTCTGGTGTTATGTGGCTGGTGCCTTAGCTGCTTGAGCTATAGGCACCGAGCCTGTATTCTTTTCTATAATTGCATATACTTCAAGACCTATAACCTTGAATCCATTTCTGCTGGGCCAGGCCTATCACGTGCCAAGAGTCACCAGGTGGGCTCATGTGATTACCACCCTATGACTTGTGTCCTGATGGAAAAAGCAGAGGTGCCGTGGGCGACCCTGATTCTATCTCTCAGAGGATCCTTTTCCCTTTCCTCACAGTTGCCTCTAAAACTCCTATTTGACTAGCAATTGGTATTTTTATTACCTGCTTTCCTGCTGTCCCAAAAGTGATACAGCTAGCTGGCCTTGGCTCTGTAGTGTGTGTACATAATACCAGTCAATATAATGGACACTGGGCACCACTGTAAGCCCTCTACTGAGTCATCTCAGTTAAGTCTCAGAACAACCCTGCAAGGAAGGTACTACTATCTCCATCTTGCAGATGAAGATAATGAAACATAGGGAGGTTAAGTACTTTGCCAGGGTCACATAGTTGTCATATAGAAAAAACAATGGTCATCGAGGCAGTGGAGTCCGTAGTCCCCCAGTACTGAGGGTATCCATGGCTCGGGCTTGCCCAGAATTCCAATTTTCCTCTGGGGAACAGCCCTCCCCATATAGACCACGCAGTTTGGTTGAAGCTGACCACAATCTTGGCTCCAGAGTAGGTCTTGTCGTGCAGTCCTGGCCCACCAGAGCAGAAAATTGTTGTGGCCATGGTGATTAATTCAAAAGTGACCCTAGCCAGGTCGAAGTGAACTTTCCCTCAGACATTTACTAAAACTCTGAGGAAATAATGTGTACTCCTATAGGGTGGCCAGGATGGAAGGGCTCAGCTGCCTAGAGCTGCCAAAGTCATCTGTCAGCTGCTTGAAAAGGAAGGCAGCCCAGGACAAAGCTGAGCTGAGAGATGGAGCAAGACGAAGTCTCATTGACATCACTTAAGCTCCTGGATCCAGCCATGCCTGAAACAGTCATGAACTTTTCATTCATGTGAGCTAATATATTCTGGTCCTCTCCTCACTCTTTTTGGCTCAGGCTAGTTGAGCACATACCAGATGTAGATGTTCAAATGTTGGTTGTGGTTTAGGTCATGGTCACAGCTCACCACCTTTATTGAGCTCTAATTCATATACCATGTAATTTACTCGTTTAGAGTGTATAATGCAATGTTTTTTCATATACTTAGAATTGTGTGACCATCTCCACAATTTTAGAGCATTTTCATCACTCCCAGAAGAAACCCCATGCCCATCAGCAGTCACTCCCCATTTCCCCCCAAGTCTCCCCACCCTAGACAACCACTAATCTGCTTTCTGCCTCTGTAGATTTGCCTGTTCTGGATGTTCTATAGAAATGAAATCATATAACATATGCCTCTTTGTGTCTTTCTTTCACTTAATGTGTGGTCACAGTTCATCTGCCTTGCAGCATGTCTGAGCACTCCATTCCTCTTTATCACACTTTATTTACCCATTTGTCAGTTGTTGGATGTTTAGATTGTTTCCACTTTGGGGTATAATGAATAATATTGCAATGAACCTTCACATAAAAAATTTGAGTGGCCACACGTTTTCCATTCTTGGGTACATACCCAGGAGTAGAATTGCAGAGCAGTATGGTGACTCTGTGTTTAACCTTGTAAGGGACTGCTAGACTATTTTCCAAAATGGTTGCACCACTTCCCACCAGCAGTGTATGAGCACCCTCTTATTTTTGCTGTGTCTCGGGAGAGTTACTTCAACTAGCTGGGCCTCATAGGGATGAGCTATGGCAAGGATTAAAAATAAATCACATATGTGAGATTTGAAATAAGTCTTCTAGGTTCTGGGCCTCAGTTCTTATCTGTGAAATAGGAATAGCAAAAGCATTTCCCTAGTAAGGTTCTTCTGAGGATGAAATGAGACTCAACTGCTAGAAACAGGACATCCCCCATAAATGGTGGCTCTAGACCTAGTTATAATGTAGTGCCACTTGAGCAAAACTTGCCTGAGTATCTGTGGGCTGTGCACGGGCAGCACAGTATTTATTAATGCTCCCTTGCTTTTCAAGTTAAGATTCCTTTCCCTTATGAAACTCTGTAAGATTTGTGGTTCAGTCTGTGAGGATCAGCTGACATTCCAGGATCAAGGCATGGATCGGTGGGGTGACATGATCTGCTGATGAATGATACATTGGCTGAGATACAGAAACTGTGCCAAGCTTGAAGCAAGAGAGTGTGAAAACCCCATGACTGAGTCATGGCCCCAGGAGTGGGATGGGAGCAGGAAGGTGGGGGCGACGGGAGTGTTTAACGTTGCGATTCCCTAACACGGGCTTCCTGCTTTTCTCTCTGACCTCATCACTTCCTTTTCCTCTTCCTACATTATCAGTAAATCACTTGCATTTTCCAGAACAAGACACAGTCTCCAGACCTTTACACATGCGGTTCCCTTTGCCCTGAGCATTATTACTGGTCATTTCCTCCTTGTCACCTGGCAAAGGCTAGTTCATCCTAGAGTTTTCAGCTTAGAGATCAACTTCTCCAAGAAGTTTTCTGCAATGGTGATCTGCTGTCTTGCCTGTGTGATATTTGTGTCCTTTGGGCAGAAAGCAGTATCTCAATTGTCCTTTGGGAAACCATTCCCACCCCCACTTCTGTCTATGGGATTTGAGTATGGCTGAGCTCGAGCTGCCTAGCAATCAGCATATTTCAGCCCCCAGCCACAGTGATTGGCTTCTGAATGGGCATGTGATTCCAGCTAGACCAATGAGACTCATCCCTAAGAATCTTATTAGAAAGAGGGCAGCATGGTGGCTCACTGCTATAATCTTAGCACTCTGTGAGGCCAGGTAAGGAGGATGGCTTGAGCTCAGGAGTTCAAACTAGCCTGAGCAAGAGCAAGGCGTGTTTCTACTAAATTAGCTAGGCATCCTGGCATGCACCTTTAGTCCCAGCTACTTGGGAGGCTAAAGAGGAGTATCATGTGAGTCCAGGAATTGAGGTTGCTGTGAAGTACAATGATGCCACTGCACTCTACCCATAGTGAAGAACGTGGCTCCATCTTAAAAAATAAAAACATTAAAATCAAACATTAAACATTAAATAGAAAAATTAGCATGGCTAGGTGCTGTGGCTCACACCTGTAATCCTAGCACTCTGGGAGGCCAAGGCGGGAGGATTGCCTGAGCTCACAGGTTTGAGACCAGCCTGAGCCATAGCGATACCGTGTCTTTTAAAAAATAGTCAGGCCTTGTGGAAGGTGCTTGTAGGCCCAGCTACTTGGTAGGCTGAGGCAAGAGACTGGCTTAAGCCCAGAGTTTGCTGTGAGCTGTAATGCCATAGCACTCTACCACGGACAACAAAAATGAGACTTTGTCTCAAAAGAAAAAGAAAAAAGAAAGGCTGAGCGTCTGTAGCTCAATGGTTAGGGCAGTGGCCACATGCCCCAGGGCTGGTGGGTTTGAACCAGGCCCAAGTCTGCTAAAACAAACAACAACAACAACAACAAAAAGCCAGGCATTGTAGTGGGCACCTGTAGTCCCAGCTACTAGGGAGGCTTAGGCAAGAGAATCTCTTGAGCCCAAGAGTTTGAGCTCGCTGATTTCATAGCACTCTACCAAGGATGACCAAGTAAGACTCTTTCTCAATTAAAAAAAGAAGAAAAAGTCAGGTGTGGTAGCCTGTGCCTATAGTCTATGCTGCTCAAGAAACTAAGGTAGGAGGATCACTTGACCCTCACCAGGAGTTTGAGGTTGCAGTGACCTCTCATGACACTACTGTATTCTAGCCAGGGCCGCAGAGCAAGTGTCTATCTTAAAAAAAAAAAATTAAAAAAGAATCACTGGGGAAAGTAAGTCTCCTTTTCCCCGGGGTTGCTAGGCATAAGAATAAAGCAATAAAGCATTCTAACCCAGGCCTCAGAATGACAGCTTGTCTAAAAAAGAAGAAAAGAAAAAAAAAAAAAAGAGCAAGCTCCTGCTAGCCATCTTTGCCACCACGTGAAGAAAAAATCTGCCTAAAAGTAAATCCAAAACAGAGCTAAGAGAGAAAGGGAGAGAAAAGGAGAAAAAGAAAAGAGGAGAGACCGAGAAAGGGAGTTTTTTTTTTTTTTTTTTTACCTTATTTGAGCCCCTAGCCATGATCCTGCCTGAAGGCAGTCTTACCTCATGATTTCTCAATATGTAAATCCAATAATTGGACTCTCCCTTTTTATTTAGTTCACTACTTTGATTTGTAGTCCATCATGCCTTACCTAAATACTGCTGAATAATACATCCTGACCTCTCATGGACCCTGGGCTGGGTGCCCTTTACCTCCACTTTGCACTTACCAGGTTGCATTATAATAACCCCTTTGGTTGGTTTATCTCCCACTAGACTCAACAACTGTTGTATCTTGTTTATTGCTATATCTCTATCACCTAGCCTGGCACATTATAGTGCCTCAATAAATTTCATTTTAATTCCTGTCTTTTGAAATTACAAATTAATTCATGACAGCATTCATGCTAATCCATACAACAATTCTATAATAATTCTGTGGGTCCACATGGAAAAGCACAGAAAAGCATCTGGAAATCTGCCATGGTGTAAGTTACCTCACATATAAGACATGGTGTACTTATCCCTGGTTATTAAAAATTAATTAAAAACAGAGCTTTAATAAAACAAACAAAACCAGCACATGCTTGTAATAATGAATGTAAACAGTTCAAGAGCAGAGTTAAAAGTGAGAGTTACCTTGCCCCTCCTAATAAATATTTGCTGAATGTAGAAATGAATGTCACATCTATAAAGAGTTGATGAATGAATGATTAAATAAGAAAACAGTTCCGTCCAGAAAGACCTCAGCTCAAGGTGACTGCTCCCCACCTTCAGCCCCCATCTTTAAGCAAGCCAGCTGGTTTCTCTGAAAGTCTGGGCCTCAGGCCAAGGTTTTATTTTGTTCTGGGCTGGGCCCCTATCTGGGAGTCCTTTTCCCTGGAACCTTGGAGAATGACTCATGGGGATTTTCATGGACAAGGGTCTCCTAGTGATTGAAGGGTCACTTCCTGTTACTTAAGCAAGTGAGTTCTGGGTAGACACCCCAGGAGGTGGGTTGGTAGGGGATAAGGGCCTCTTGTGTGGTCAGGGGCTCTGGCAGACACTCAGTCTCCAATTGTAACAGGTGGTATGGAGTCTGCTGGCCAAGACAGCGGGCTCCAGGTCTAGTCCTGCCAATGAACTTGCTGTGGGGACTTTCCTATCTATAAACATAGGTGAAGTACATGACAGATGTTGCCTGTCAATTACCTGTCCCACACCTTCTTTTTTGTTTACAGAACCCTGATTGGACCACTCAGTGTCTAAGGGGAGTTTGTTCCTCTCCCCAGCCCTGGAGTTTGTGTATCTAAGAGCATGCACACACACATGTGCATATCTGTGAACACACAGGAAAGCATGCAAATCTTTAATTTAGACTATATGAACCATAAGAACTTCATAATATCCACTTGCCAGTGATGGGTCTGGGCACATGATGCCATTCTTCTCATTTTCCTTTTTTTGGTTTATTTTTGTTTATTTTTTTCTTGTTTTTTTCTCTCCCTGTGTGTGTTAGTTTCTTATTTTTTGTTATTTAAAATTTTATTTATTCTTCTCACTTCCTATGTGGCTTTGGGCAAATCACAATCTCTTTGTGCCTCATTTTCTTCTCTAAAATGTGGATGGTTCCTACATTCCAATGTTTTCTATGGGCCTTAAAAAGAACCTCTCTATCTAAAAGGACCAACATAGAGCAGGAGTTAGAGCAACATTTGTTAGGCAAATATGGTTTGCTTAATCCTGAGTTTGAGGCTTGCCTTGTTCTTATTACAAGCATTCAATAACAACAGTTGCCTTAATAACTCAACTTGCTAACCCAGCTAATCCCATTTGGAAAATGCATGAATTATGACGTTAAGTGCAGATTTTGTTAAATAAGCAACCTAATTTCAAAATGATAAGGGTGCATATGAGGAGAAAACCTAGAAAAACCAGAGAATATTGGCTGTGCAATACGGAGACTCTGGTGGTTGGGAAAGCCTTTTGCAGGAAACGTGGGACTCCTGGCTCCTTTCCTAAAGGTTCTGATGCAACAGGTCTGGGATGGGACCCTAGTGGAGGTCATCAGCTGGTGAACTGGGGAATCACTGGTTGCAGAGGTAAATTCTAATCTCTGACACTTGGACAATTCATCCTACTTCTCTAAGCCCCGATTTACTTGTCTATAAAATAACAGTAATAGGCTCGACGCCTATAGCTCAACCGGCTAAGGCGCCAGCCACGTACACCTAAGGTGGTGGGTTCGAATCCCCAGCCCGGACCCGCCAAACAACAATGACGGCTG
>NW_003852418.1:11244552-11254132 GCF_000181295.1 Otolemur garnettii | reverse complement strand
AAAAAAAAAAAAAAAATAACAGTAATATTATCAACCTCACAGTTGACAATGGGTCTCCACAGGGTGATTTTGTCCCCGAAGGGATATTTGATATCTGGAGATATTTTCCTGACTGGGGGAATGCTGCTCTTAGTATTGAGTGGGTAGAAGGCAGGGATGTTACTAAACATCCTGTAAGGCACAGGACAGACCCCACTATAAAGAATTATCTGGTCGGCCCGGTGCAGTGGCTCACACCTGTAGTCCTAGCACTCTGGGAGGCTGAGGCAGGAGGATCCCTTGAGCTCAGGACTTTGAGACCAGCCTGAGCAAGAGTGAGACCCCATTTCTACTAAAAGTAGAAAAATTATCTGGGTCTCATGGCTGACACTTGTGGCCCCAGCTACTTGGGAGGCCGAGGTGGGAGGATCATTTGAGCCCAGAAGTTTGAGGTTATTGTGAGGTAGGCTGATGCCACCGTGCTCTAGCCTGGGCAACAGAGTGAAACTCTGATTCAAAAAAACAAAACAAAATAAAACAAAACATTTCTATTCCAAAATGTCAGTTGTGCCAAGACTGAGAAACTCTGGGTTAAATGTGTTAATGTATCATGTTCTCCAGGGAGGGTAGAGGCCAAGGAGCATTTTCTGTTGACTTAGCACAAACAAAGTTGCCAACAACATAAAGGCCTTTCCCAGTCCAGGAAAATAGAGTTAAGTGCTGGGTGTGAAGAAAGTCAGAGCCAGAGAAAGCCCCATTGTTGGGCATGAGAGGGAGTAGAGAGAGTGGGAGTGTTGCTAGAATCTCTAAGTGTGACCAGTCGGGAAAAGCCGACTGGCTGGCAGGGGTTGCCGGGGTCTTCATTCCAAGTTGCATTTGGGTCCCAAGCTTGAGGTTTTTCCATAGCAATTGGGTACAGCTCAATGACAGTGACGATGTTTTCTGAAGTTGCTTGTTACTATACTTTATATAATATTAAGAAAATAGCAACTGTCTATACCAGTGATTGAAGAGTGATTTTATCTCCTAGGGAACATCTGGTAATGTCTGGAGACACTGTTACCACTGTCACCTCCTGATGTCTGGTGGGGTCAGGGACACTACTGAACATCCTACAGTGTAGGGGAGGGCCTCCATCCCCATTCTGCCCCATAATTATTTGGCCCAAATGTCAATAGTGCTGGTGTTGAGAAACACTTGTTAAAATGTTGTTATTGGAGCCTCAAAGTCACCTGACCTGTCTGAGGTGATGGGGGAGAGGAGGGAAAACCACTGAATTCTGTTTGGACAGGTCAAATAGTCCCTGAGATCATATGAGAGCCACAAGGGACACTGGACAGTCATGTGCAGAGTGATGCCTGAAGCTCCATCATGCAGCATGCCCTGTCCTCTCCTGACCACAGGCATCTTAGAAGGAGCTCATCACCTCAGAGCTGGAGAAACATCCATCTAGCTCAGTGCTTCTCAACCTTTCTAATGCCGCGATCCTTTAATATAGTTCCTTGTGTTGTGGTGACCCCTAACCATAAAATTATTTTCGTTGCTCCTTCATAACTGAAAGTTTGCTACTGTTATGAATCATAATGTAAATATCTGATATGCAGGATGTATTCAGGGTCGTGACCCTGTGAAAGGGTCGAGACCCACAGGTTGAGAACCGCTGATCTAGCTGAATAACAGGTTCTGAGGATTCTGACAAGTGCAAAGTGAAGTGGCCTGGGCTGGGAGTTTGGGTCCTGACTCGGTTTCTACAAGACCAGCAAGCGCTTTCTTGCCTCTGATCTCCCATTTCCAGCTCTACAAGTTCTGGATTCCAAGGGGCCGAGATGGTCAGAAATGAGCTAGTGGGGGCTGAGGGTAGGAGGTTCTGGGAACTAGACGGACGTTCTGGCACCTCTGGGGTTCCCAGGAGTCAGGGCAGAATGGAGGGCCAAGGAGGTCCAATAGTGAACAAAACCAGGTGTAGGACATGGTATAGGAGCCTGGCCACCTTTTAGTCAAAAAGAAAGTGGCAAGGGGAAAGACAAGGTTGCTAGGAGGAGGAGCCATGTGGCAGGTACATTTCACCAGCTGTAGTTAGGGTCCTGGGCCACATGGGGTGTGGCTGCAGATCCTCCACGTTGGCTTTAGCATTGAAAATCCCGTGTCTTGGCTCGGTGCCTGTGGCTTAAGTGGCTAAGGCGCCAGCTACATACACCTAAGGTGGTGGGTTCGAATCCAGCCTGGGCTCGCCAAAAACAACAATGACGGCTGCAACCAAAAAATAGCTGGGCGTTGTGGTGGGCACCTGTGGTCCCAGCTACTTGGGAAGCTGAGACAGGAGACTTGCTTGAACCCAGGAGTTGGAGGTTGCTGTGAGCTGTGATGCCATGGCACTCTACCCAGGGGGACAGCTTGAGGCTCTGTCTCAAAAAAAGAAAACCCCGTGTCCCCAGAGGCCCCCTAGTCCCAGGCACACCAGAACACTTGATCACCCTGCTCAAACTGCCCATTCCAAATACCCTGCCCTTGCTTTCTTCTACTGCGGAGATGGGGAAGCTAAATACCTGGTTTACTTGGGGGGCCGTTAGACACAGTGCAGGCCCGTGAGGTGTAAGCAGAAATCCACTGGGAAGGCTTTCCTTCTGGAACATGAACGTAGAGCCTTGCCAGGAAAAGACATTTGGCTCTTTCCCTTCTTTAAGCAGCAGAATCCCTGAAACTGTGGCTGGGCAGCCAAAGACTATTTCCCAGGATCCCTTGTCAATAGACATGGCCATCTGACTATGTCCTGGCCTGTGAGATATGAACAAAAGTAGAGAGTGTAGCTTCCCTATACTTCCCTTAAAGTGACAGAGCATGCCCTTCCCACTCTCTCTGGCAGGCTGGACTAGGGACGTGATGGTGGCAGCTGGAGCAGCTGACTTAAATCCAAGGATGGAGGTCGCGTGTGAGAGAGAGGCAACTAGCTAGAAGAAGCCTCAGCCCCTGACATGGTAGTGCTACCTTAGCCCTGGATTGCTTAACTCAGACTATTAGGCAACAAAGAAATAAACTCTTATCTTTTAAAAGTCATAGTTATTTTGGATCCTTGATACCAGAGCCAAGTCTGTATCTTAATCGATATATTATCTAATGTGGTTTCATAAGGTAAAAATCATATATGGCCAAATGCTCCTTAAAAATTATGATAGAATCTGTATACATGGTGTCTCTCAGTATGAACAAACACTGCTAATCTCCCCAGCCCCACTGCTAGCACTGGGACACATCAAAGCTGGTTGAGCCACAGATGAAGAATGACTTGTATTATGGGAACATTAAGACATGTGGCTCATATCACTTCCCGGCCTTTTGCTAAGATAGAATGTGAAGATATGTGGCTCATACCATGAGAGGCTTAGGTAAACTGAGATTAATTGAGGAACTGATTCATACCTCCCATCTCCCATCTCATATCTGCTCTGAATCAAATGGCAGTGATGGGAAACATTGTTACTATTTAAATGAGTATGGATTTTTCCTCTTTATTTCTTATTATTCTCTACATGAATTATTCACCTCATGGCCCAAAATGTCTGCCCTGGCTCCTGCCATCATGTTCACCTTCCTTCCAACAGTTAGAAGAAGGCTTACTACCATCTCTAAGGACACATCCTAAGAGTTACGTGCATTATCTCCACTTACATCCCATTTAGCCAAATTATAAGTCCCTTAGTCATACCTAGTATCAACAGAGGCAGGGAAATGTAACCTTTATTCCAAGTTGCCATATTACCAGCAAAACATATGGTTTCTATAACATATAAAGAACAACCAAATGGTTTAGGGGAGGGCCAGGTGCAGTGGCTCATGCCTGTAATCCTAGCACTCTGGGAGGCCAAGGTGAGCAGATTGCCTGAGCTCAGGAGTTTGAGACCAGCCTGAGCAAGAGTGAGATCCCCGCCTCTAAAAAAATAAAAAATAGCCAGGTGTTTTGGTAAACACCTATAGTCCCAGCTACTTGGGAGCTGAGGCAAGAGGATCGCTTGTGCCAAAGAGTTTGAGGTTGCTGTGAGCTATGATACCACAGCACTCTACCAAGGGCAACAAAGTGAGACTCTGTCTCAAAAAAAAAAAAAAAAACTGGATTGGGGGAGCCTAGTAACTGGCTGTGTCTGCCACAATTGCTACTATTTATTTATTGAGCTCCTGTACCAGGTATTCAATAACCTTTGTCCTTTTAATTCTCACAACACCCCTGGCACATGGGAGTTATTCCTATTTTACAGATGAAAAAACCACAGCTTGGAGATGGCAAGGCAACAGCCCCAAATTACAAAACTAGAAATGGCCAAGCAAGATTTCAACTCAGGTCTCTATTCTCTCCCCCGCCATTATATGGTTAATGGACTCCAGACATTGAGTAAGCCAACCAGTTTCCTCCTTAGATGAATATCTGTTTGGTCTGCCCAATATCTGTGGCTTTGTCAGATTATAGCCCTCCATTTTTTTTTCTTTTTGAGAATAGAGCAAAGGCTATCAGTGCCCATGCCATTGTCCTAACCTTCAGAGCATACTGACCCAGACTTCATTTCTTTGCCTGAGGACTTTCTAAGACCAGCAGGGACTACTTTGCTCTTATATACTGGAAGTTCTGTACAATTAATACCCCTAGAAGCAGCTTTCAGATGACCAACAGAAGTTGGTAGAAAAATCCCTCAGCTCCTTTAGCCCTAAGATGGGACAACTATGAGGTTTATGTTTGCTGTGGCTTGAATGTCCTTGTCAAAAGCATATGTTAGAATCTTTAGCCCCGGCTGGGCGCCTGTGGCTCAAGCGGCTAAGGCACCAGCCACATACACCTAAGGTGGCAAGTTCGAATCCAGCCCGGGCCGGCCAAACAACAATAATGGCTGTAACCAAAAAATAGCTGGGCATTGTGGCGGGTGCCTGTGGTCCCAGCTACTTGGGAGGCTGAGGCAGGAGACTCGCTTTAGCCCAGGAGTTGGAGGTTGCTGTGAGCAGTGAAGCCATGGTACTCTACCCGGGGCTCAGCTTGAGGCTCTGTCTCCAAAAAAACCAGAATCTTTAGCCCCAATACAACAGTGTTGGGAGGTGGGGCTTATAGGGAGGGCGTTAGGTCATGAGGTCTTACTGTAGGCCTGTCCTGTTTTTCTGCCTTCCACCATGGGGTGATGTAGCACAAAGGCCCTCACCAGAGATCAGCACCGTGCTCTTGGACTTCCCAGCCTCCAGACCTGTGGGCCAAATAAAGTTCGGTTATTTATACCTTGCCCAGTCTGTGGTATTCTGTTACAGCAGTACAAGATAGACTAAACAATATTCTACACTGGTCGCCAGAGTTCCCTGATGGGATTTTGCTTTAGTTGTCCACAGCAGTAACTTGCTTTATAACACATCCTATTTGGGCTACCTCCCCTTCCCTGTCTCATTCCCTTGATTCCTTGATGGTGCTTTCTGGCTCCCAAATAATCCACTTTCACCTCAAATCAGATCCTGAGGGTCTTGAGGTTGCTTCTGGGAGAGCACATCCTGGGGGAATGGTCTATATGGTTAAAGTATATGAAGGAAAATTAAAATCTCAGGACACCCCCACCCCACACTCACTCCTTCTGCAAAATGGAAGGTGAAGCCTGGAGGCTGAGTCATGCGACGGCCCCTTCCACATGAATAGCTGTTGCATCATGCATTAACCAGATCCACGTGGAGGGACAATCAGCCTCAGGCACCTGCAAAGCACTGCCCCCACAGGTCATTTATGAGGAAATTTTTGCTGGCTTCCCATAAACAAGGAAAGGCAAATTGTAACTTTGGGTCTGCAGGGTAAGTGTAGCTCCTGTAACTAAAGTCTATTCCATTCCGTGCTAATCAATGTGGACTACAAGTTTATCTTCTCAGGTGCAGAACAGAGACAAGACAAGATCAAACATTCTTCCACCTACCCAGGGGCATCAACATAATCGAGCCTCCCTTCACTTCCTTTTTCTCTTCTAGCATTTACCTTATCTTATGGAAAATGAAGATTTCCAGGGCCTCACAGGAATGTAACCATTCGCCCCATCTCCCTTTCCTTTTATTTATTTGGTTATTGATTTTTTTGTTTCCTATAAGCCTTCTCTTTTAAATACTGACATACACAAATTCCCCTTCAGAAAAACAGCCACAGATATGTCTGTGGTTCGTGTTTTTCCTGATCATATCCTCAAACTTTGGCTTAATGAGCCTCTATCAATTGCGCCCTTTGCCTGAGTTACTTATTTGGGGCTAGCAAGTGGGATGAACGCCCCCTACTCCAGATATGGCCACATACCTCTTTAGGTACAATTATGATTCAGGAATGTGAATCCAGACTAAGCCAAATTACAGCCTCTTCCAGGAATTATTATAGATTCTAGAAGTGTTGAGAAAGAGAAACCTTTTCTGCTGTGGTTTCTAAACTGTCAGGTTGTTGGTGTGGAGGCCCACAATTCTCTGAAAATGAAACCACATCACAGGACAGAGAAACAAGATCCTGATGGTTTTGTGTGCATCCCAGTTCTGCTGCAGTGTTTTAAATAATTACAAATTTCATTTATTAGGGTGGGGCATGGACTCTCCTGGTCCCCACAGTCAAGACTACTCCCTATTGTTTCATAGCTCTGCCTGCCCTGCCTGGTCTCTGAGGGCACTGTGGTGTGTAATCCCTGGGTTTGACTGTGAAGCAGCTCTCGTTTACTGTTCCTGAACACTGTGGAGCAAGAGGAGTTACTCAAAGTATAATGGGGTGGAATAACTTGATTGAGAAATCAATTGCCTTTCACTTTCTCAACTCCAGCATCATTGGGAAAGAATGAAAAGTATTTCCTCTGTTCTTTGCCAAGAAGGTGGCTGGCGTTTTGTGATGAAAAGGTCTGAGTTTCTTTTACCTCCTAGGAAGAATTAACAGGCCATCCTTTCCCAAGGTCTTGGCCACAGAGGCTTAAACTCTGGTGAACAGAACCACCTACCTTGGGGGTCCTGGAGAGGTTTAGTCCAAAGATGGAGGCTCAGGCCCCAATGCAGGGGTCTTAGTCACAGTCTTTGGGTATTAGACCCGGGCATTTGCCTTTCAAGCATGCTTCTCCCAGAATTGAGAAACTTAGGATTCAATTATTTGTAAATTACAAACATCCATTCAAAATTGATTCATACTAAAAAGGCAGGCTCGGCGCCTATAGCTCAACCGGCTAAGGCGCCAGCCACATACACCTAAGGTGGCGGGTTCGAATCCCCAGCCTGGACCCGCCAAACAACAATGACGGCTGCAACCAAAAAATAGCTGGGTGTTGTGGCAGGCGCCTGTGGTCCCAGCTACTTGGGAGGCGGAGGCAAGAGACTCGCTTGAGCCCAGGAGTTGGAGGTTGCTGTGAGCTATAATGCCACGGCACTCTACCCAGGGGGACAGCTTGAGGCTCTGTCTCAAAAAAAAAAAAAAAAATAATAATAATAATAAGGCAATTTGTTAGCTTAAGTAACTGAAAAGAATCAGGGTGAGAGAGTTCTGGCTTCAGACCTTGCTGGACGCAAGAGCTCAGATGAGTTTACCAGACACAGCCTCTCGCCATCACTCAGCTTTGCTTTTCAGTGAGTTGACTCCATACTCTTCACTTGAGAACAAGACAGCGACCAGTAGCTCCAGGCCTGCATTCTGCCAGGTACAATGTAATTTGCTCTGACTGGATGAACTCAGGTCATGGTTCACCTTCCAGCCAATCACTGACATTTGAAGAAAGTAATGCTCTAATTGTTGGGTCTGGTCACAAGCTTATTAGTGGAGCCAAGGGTAGAGACAGCCCCATTTGAACTGCACAGACTGGAAGTAAAGAAGGAAAGTTCTCCAAACAAATACTGGGTGCTGTGAGCAGACACATGGGCAATGAGTGCTGGGCGGATAAGGATACTCTGTGACTAGTGTAGTATCCCTAGTTTTGGCCATAAATCTCTCCCTCATGTTTGGGGGCTTTGGGCTTCTTTGCACTTTGGGGGATTCAAGTTGTTTTTGTTTAGATCACAAAAGGGGATCCATGGGCCCCACTCAGGAAAACCACAAAAGCCATTAAACAGACTGTTTTGTCTTGGTCTTGGGGTAAACATGGGACCCAGTCCTGGCCATTGAGGCATCCAGAAGAGTCTGATGAGGCTTCTGAGAAAGATTTTCCTCCATGATAAAGAGAGAAAAACTTCTTTTCTCTCTCACACACATTCTTCCAGCCTATGGATATTGTGGTGCTAGAATGTAACATCTGGAGCTGCAACAGCCATTTTGAGACCATGAGGAACTCTTGAGAAGCTGACCCATTACCCTAATACTGAAATGCTGAAATATCCAGCCCTGAAACAGCTTTCTTGTTGGTTTATTATTATCTGAGATAATATATTCTGTAGTCATTTAAGGCCCTCTTAACTTGGTCACCAGGTACCTGCATCCTAAAGCAGCCTAATGAATCCACCACTGAGCAAGGAGGCAGGATAGAAAAGGTTTTCTCTTTTTAAAGATCATGCTAGTTCTAAAGCTGGTAGATGTATCCCATTTTGCTCTCTGAATGTTCTATTAAGAAGCTCTTGCACATGTTAAACATTAATGATTCGTTAGGACACTACCAGGATGGAGTGAGTTTGGTAAACTTCCTTATAAGTTTGCAAGTTGCCTGAAGGCTTGTGCAAGCCTTTACGACACAGAGGGTAAGAGAGAGCTGGCCTTAAAATCTGACCGCTAGCATTTTAATTTTTTAATAATTTCAAGCTTATAGAAAATCTGCAAAAATGAAACCAGGATAAAGAATATGTACATACCCTTTACCCAAACTCATCTATTATAAATATTTTACTCCATGCTCTTTATTATTTTCTCTTTCCCCATCCCCATGGTGTGTGTATGTGTGTATACACAATTTTTTGAACTCTTTGAAAGTAAATTAAATATGTCATGGCCCCTTACCACTAAATACTACAGTGTGTAATTGCTAAGAATAGAAATATTATCTTACATAACTCTGGTACGGTTATCAACATGGTATCTTGGGCAGTGCCTGTGGCTCAAAAGGGTAGGGCGCTGGTCCCATATGCCAGAGGTGGTGGGTTCAAACCCAGCCCGGGCCAAAATCTGCAAAAAATAAATAAATTAAATAAATAAAAATAAAATATATTTTTAAAAAAACATGGTATCTTTAACACTGCTAGAATTCTTTTTAAATAATCTACCATTTGTATTCCAATTTTGTTCATTGATCTGTGCTAAATTTTCTTTTTCTTCTTCAGCATAGGATCCAGTTTAGCATCAAGTATTGCGTTTAGTTGTCATGTCTCCTTAGTATCTTTTAATTAGAAACATCTCATAGCCTTTCTTTGTCTTTTACGGCATTGGCATTTGGAAGAATACTTGAATATTCTCCCTCCACCTACCATCCTTTCTTTAAGGAATAAGGTTCATTTTGTGTTTGTCTAGTATTTCCTTGTGATCAAATTCAGATTATGCACTGTATATCTGGCCTCTGATCGTGATTCTTTTTTTTTTTTTTTTTTGAGACAGAGCCTCAAGCTATCCCCCTGGGTAGACTGCCGTGGCTTCACAGCTCACAGCAACCTCCAACTCCTGGGCTCA
>NW_003852418.1:11241161-11243874 GCF_000181295.1 Otolemur garnettii | reverse complement strand
TTGGAGGTTGCTGTGAGCTGTAATGCCACGACACTCTACCCAGGGGGACAGCTTGAGGCTCTGTCTCAAAAAAAAAAAAAAAAAAAAGAAAAGAACAAAAAAGATATTTATTAATCACCCACATTGGCCAGGACTCTTTTGACTGAAATGTACAAAGCCTCAATAATGCATACTGACTTTATACAAAATGAAAAATTCCAGAGGGAGGTTGAGCTTAGGCAAAGGTGAACGCAGGTGCACAGCGGCATCTGGACCTCTCCTTTTCTTCATCCTGCTTCCTTCTCAGTTGGCTTCCTTCTCCAACATGTCCTTTCTGTGTCATAGCAAGATAATCACCAGCAGTTCCAGACCTCCCCCAATCTAACTCAGCAACCCACTGTGCAAAGATTGCTTCTGCTTTCCATCTGTTTTAGAGAAAATCCTAGGGCAGGCTTTCATTGGCCAGGACTGGGTCATGTGTCCATGCCTGAGCTAATTACTTTAGACAGGGGGTAGAATTCTCTCAATAGGGGTCTGAATCATAACTCTACTTTCAAAGCAAGAAGATGGATGGTCTCTGCCCCTGGACTGTGTATTAGCCAGAGGAACTGAGTCACTGTGAGTGCCCAGGATAAGGGACTTATTATAGCTGTAGGAGGAATGAGAAGTGAAGGGTTAGAAGAGGACTTAGAGGATCAGAGAAGAGTTGCTGGTCAATTGAGCAACAAAGCACATCCATCTGTGGCAGTGCAATTGTGAAGGGGAGTCGTGGAGAGGTCTGTGGGAAACAGTTGTTCTTGTGAGTCTCCAGCCAAGAATCTGGCCATGGCCTAAGCCACGTTTTGGTAGGCAGGGCCAGCAGTTAGGAAAAAGAACTGGAAGCAGCATAGTAGAGAGCAGTCATGAAAGCAGATAATTCCAACCCAGTCTGAAAAGTGTTTTAATGGCTTGGTGCCCGTAGTACAGTGGGTACAGTGCCGGCTACGTACAATGAAGCTGGCGGGTTCAAACCCAGCCTGGGCCAGCTGAACAACAATGCCAACTACAACCCCCCCCCCACACACACACACAAATAGCCAGGTGTTATGGCAGGCACCTGTAGTCCCAGCTACTTGGGAGGCTGAGGCAAGAGAATCGCTTAAGCCCAAGAGTTTGAGGTTGCCATGAACTGTGATGCCAGTTCTAACAAGGGCAACATAGAGAGATACTGTCTCAAAAATAAATAAATAAATAAATGAATAAAAATACAAGGTACCAATCAGAGTCCCAAGGGGTCACACAATCCAGTCTAGAAATCAAGACTTCTTGGAGGATACAACATTTGGCCTGAGACCTGAAGGATGCAGAGAAAACCAGATGAAACGGGAGAGGAGAAGAATTAGCACATACAAAGGATTAGAGGGGAGATAGGATATTAGAGAACTAAAAGTAGTTCAATCTGGCTGGTGTCTAAGTATGAAGCAATAAGGGTCACTGGTAGTGCCAGCAGGGACCAGATTTTGCACTTTATAAAAGATGAGTCCTAAGAGCAATGGGAGCCATGGAAGGATTTGAAGCCAAGGAGAGGTAAACCTTCTGAACATCTCCCTTCCAGCACAGGTTTGAAATATTCAGCTAGATCTCTGAGTCTTGTACTTTCAAGGGTTTGTTAAAGGGAATAGGGTATTGGAAATATGACTGTATTCATTATTCATTATAATCTCTCTCTCTCTCTCTTGCTTTCTCTCTGGACAGGGGTCTTGTTATATTGCCTGGACTGGGCTCAAGAAATCTTCCTACCTTGGCCTCCTGAGTAGCTGGGACTATAGGTGCACCACTGAACCTGGCTCAAGTTATAGTAGTATTTTCTTTTCTTTAGACAGAGTCTTAACTCTGTCACCCTAGATAGAGTGCCATGTTGTCATAGCTCACAGCAGCCTCAAACTCTTGGGCTCAAGTGATCCTCTTGTTCCAGCCTCCTGAGTAGCTAGGACTATAGGTGCCTGCCATAATGCCCAGCTAGTTTTTCTATTTTTAGTAAAGACAGGGTCTCATTCTTACTCAGTCCGGCCTGAGGCAGATCCCAAAGACGCTGCAGTGGAAGGTTCAGGCAAACTATATTCTTTGCAGGGCAATGGCAAATTCTTTGTTGAGACTGTGCCACCCCAGTGTTGCCATAAGATGCCCAGGGTCTGGCCTGGCTGTGCCCAAAGAAGTCACCTTTGAGGTGATGAATCCATTTTGCCCAGACCAGCATCAGGCCTGACAGAGTCAGAATAATGGGGGAGACTAGGTTCAATTCAGAAAATGAGTCTCATTTAAAAAAAAAATATTTCCCCCTTATATAGAATATTTTCGTTATAGTAAAATTAGAAATTGCTCATAGGCATGAAGAAGGTAACAATTAGTCATAATTTTGCCATCATTGATGAGGGTGATACTAATGAAGATAATGACAGCTAACGTTTATAGAGTGGTGATTGTGTGCCAGGCACTGTGATAAGCAATTCATATACACTGTCTCATTTAACCCTGGCTCTGCCACTTGAGTGAGCGACTCAGTCCCTCTATGCCTCGACTAGCTCAACTCCTGATGGGAATTACAGTAGTATCCCCCATGTGGGGATGTTCCATAGATTCAACAAGTTATTTGTGTGAAGTGCTTGAAACATTGCCTGGCTGATAAATATTAGCTATTATTTTATTATAAGTCTTCATTGCTTTATCCACAATTCTAATTTTTTTTTTTTTTTTT
>NW_003852418.1:11227498-11240361 GCF_000181295.1 Otolemur garnettii | reverse complement strand
CTGTGGTCCCAGCTACTTGGGAGGCGGAGGCAGGAGACTCGCTTGAGCCCAGGAGTTGGAGGTTGCTGTGAGCTGTAATGCCATGGCACTCTACCCAGAGGGACAGCTTGAGGCTCTGTCTCAAAAAAAAAAAAATAAAAATAAAAAAAATAAAAAAAAAAATAATAAAGTTTGCACTGTTGTCAGGCCCTGCCCTGCCCCGTTCCCTGCCCTGTCCCCGGCCCCGCCCCCCTCCCGCGCCATGTTGTCCCGCCTTACCGTTGTTAAAATCTGGTCACCCTACTCTAGCTCCACAAAAAATTTAAAAATTAGCCAGGCTTAGTGGCATGTTATAGTTCCAACTACTTGGGAGGGTGAGGTGGGAGGATCACTTGAATCCAGGAGTTTGAGGTTGCTGTGAACTATGATCGTACCATTGCACTCTAGCTTGGGTGACAAAGGAAGACCCTTTCTCTCTCTCTTAAAAAAACAAACAAACAAACAAAAAAAGGTCGTTCCCTTTCCTCTGCAGAGGCCGCAGGATGCCTAGAGTTACTGTAAAACACGTTAACCAGCAGGAGTTCATCAGAGCTCTGGCAGCCTTCCTCAAAACGTCCAGGAAGCTGAAAGTCCCCGAATGCGTGGACACAGCCAAGCTGGCCAAGCATAAGGAGCTTGCTCCCTACGATGAGACCTGGTTCTACACACGAGCTGCTTCCACAGCACGGCACCTGCACCTCCGGGTGGTGCTGGGGTTGGCTCCATGACCAAGATCTAAGGGGGGTGTCAGAGAAACGGCGTCATACCCAGCCACTTCAGTCGAGGCTCCAAGGGTGTGGCCCACTGGGTCCTCCAAGCCCTGGAGGGGCTGAAAATGGTGGAAAAGGACCAAGATGGGGGCTGCAAATTGACACCTCAGGGACAGAGAGATCTGGACACAATTGCCGGACAGGTGGCGGCTGCCAAGAAGAAGCATTAGAGTAAATGAAGCTGGTTTAATAAATTGCCTCATTCGTGGAAAAAAAAAAAAAGCTGGGTGATGCCTGTGGCTCAAGGAGTAGGTCGCTGGTCCCATATACCAGAGGTGGCAGGTTCAAACCCAGCCCCAGCCAAAAACAACAACAAAAAAAGCTAAGAAAATCAACAATTTTCCAAAAGTCTGGTGCCTGGTGCCAACACTCATTTGTGAGCAAATCCTGAACCCACTTAGTGTGCATATTTATGTTTTATAGCAATGGGTTTGATTATGGGTGCTATAGAATTCATGGCATACAAACCACATTACCTTTCTAAAATCTAAGCATTGCTACATTTTGAAACCTTGATTTCTAAAAAGCAATTGTAGGTTTGTGATAGTAATCCTCTGAGGTGGGTACTATTATCTTCCTTTTATAGACAAGGAAACAAAAGCTCAGAGTGATTTTTCCCTAAGGCCATCTACCTAGGAGGTGGAAGATAGAGGTTTGAACCCAAGCTGGCTGATTCCAGAGCTACTCTCTGGGGGGAATTTTTTTTTTTTTTTTTTGAGACAAGAGTCTCACTTTGTTGCCCTTGGTAAAGTACACTGGCATCACAGCTCACAGCAACCTCCAGCTCTTGGGCTTAGGCGATTCTCTTGCCTCAGCCTCCTGAGTAGCTGGGACTACAGGTGACCACCACAACGCCCAGCTATTATTTTGTTGCAGTTTGGCCAGGGCTGGGTTTGAACCCGCCACCCTCGGTATACGAGGCCAGTGCCCTACTCACTGAGCCACAGATGCTGCCTGGAATTTTTTAAAAGCAGTTTTCTTTACTGCAGGAATGTCCAGAGCCTTTTATTTGCTATCATGTTCTGTAAATCTTTAGGAAGATGCTGTAGAATACGGCATTCTCAGACTTACACACCATGGATGTCAAAGTCATTTATTTTTCTTAAGGATTCTTGCAGTAGCAACACTCTGAGAACCAGGGAGGCCTCTTGAGCAGTACAGCCTGGAGCATGAAAACCCTGGGTGCAGAACAGGAGCAGTAAGGACCCAAACCATGTGGACCCCGGGCAGACAGAAGAAGCCTGTCACCAACTGACTGTGTATGACCTTGGAAAAAGTCCCTTCTCTTCTCAGAAACTCAGTCTCCTGCCTTATAAAACAAAGAGAAAACCACCATTGAGGTCTTTTAGCCAGCAACATTTTCTCCACTGTCTTTTAAAGAAGCAGCAGGCTGAGGCATCTGAAGTATACTTTCAAAAGAACTTCAAGGGAGGGCAGCTGGTGCCAGGTTCACCTTCCTGGAAATCCTTTGAAACCTCGGGCTGGACTGGGGGATCTGTCTGTGGCGGAAAGTGGACAGGAAGGATTCTGCGTGTCCCTCAGGCTCCACAATACTGAGCGCTGGAGCCCTTTCCAGCTCTTTAGCATCTGAACTTGCCAATGACATTTCTTTCTTCCAAGTCCAGGTAGCTTCTCTGAGATAATTTCAGTTAGGACCATGCCTGCCCAATTAAATATATTTATTTCATGCCCTTAAAAGAAATTTTAAACCGAATTGTTCCACTAACTTTTGAAGTTTTATTATCTAATTTTTGAAATGGGGAAAGCTGGCCCAAGAGAAACAAAATCCAGGCATGATGAAAATATCCAAAAGAGGGCACTGCCTGTGGCTCAGTGAGTAGGGCACCAGCCTCATATACCGAGGGTGGCAGGTTTGAACCCGGCCCTGGCCAAACTGCAACAACAAAAAAAATAGCTGGGTGTTGTGGTGGGCACCTGTAGTCCCAGCTACTTGGGAGGCTGAGGCAAGAGAATTGCCTAAGCCCAGGAGTTGGAGGTTGCTGTGAGCTGTGACGCCATGGCACTCTACCGAGGGCGATAAAGTGAGACTCTATCTCTATTAAAAAAAAAGAGAGAGAAAAAAATATATCCAGAAGAAATGTCTCCTTCCCTTCCACCTCCCTTTGCACCTGCTGCCCCTCTGCAGTGGCATTTGGCATTACCAGTCCCATATATCTCTTTTCAAGTAAACTTGAGTTGTATGGAAGTATGCATTGTTAGATCAGAAGAGGTGCTTTTGGCTGCAAGTACAAAACACCACCCAACCCATAAATGATGATTTACGTGTAAGAGGTCTGGATATAGAACAGTTTCAAGGTTGGTTCATTTAGGGAAGCAATGATATTACCATGGATCCAGATTCTTTCTCTCTGTCTGCTCTGGTGTCTCTAGCAGTATGATTTCTGTGTCTTGATATTGGGTGAGTCAGCAGCATGGGCAGGAGCTTCCTGGATGCTGTTTGTCTGCTAGGACGGTGAGCAGTACTCCCCTGTGCACCAAAGAGATTGTGAGTGACATGGTGTCATCCCACTAACCCCAACTGCATGGATTCCATAGCTCAGCCTCCCCTTAGCCTAAGGTAACCAGATTTTAACATTGATAAAGCGGGACACCATTGTGGGGGCGGGGCCTGGGGGGCTGGGCCTGACAACAATGCAAACTTTGATAAGCAGTTCTCGATAATCAGTTCTCAACAATTATTTGTTATTATTAAAGTTTAACATTATAAAATAAACAAAAATAATATAAAATGCATATCCTGGTGAAATGCCACATGGCAGCTGGAAACCGTATATTCCCTTCCTGTTCTCCTGTGTTCCCTAGCTTGTTGTACATTCTTTCCAAAAATCAGGGCTTTTTTAAAATGCTGCAGGACGCGGGACAAATTATTAAAAATCGGGACTGTCCCGCCAAAAGCGGGATGTCTGGTTACCTTACTCTGTGGGGAGGGGGCCTCCTTGTTTGTTCCAGACAGTTTGGCTCCTTCTGAGCTAATTGTCCTTGCCTAGAAGCAAGGGAGGGAGCCAGTCTCCTTCTGATACCTTGCCCAGGAGGGGAGTAGGGAGTTTACATTAGCCTTTTCATTTCCAAATGAAGTTACATTAACCTCTTCATTCCCAAATGGAGTTACATTAACCTTTTCAGCAGCTGAAAACCGTATATTCCCTTCCTGTTCTCCTGTGTTCCCTAGCTTGTCATGCATTCTTTCCAAAAATCGGGACTTTTTTAAAACGCTGCGGGACACGGGACAAATTGTTAAAAATGGAAACTATCCCGCCAAAAGCAAGACATCTGGTCACCTTACCTTAGCAGATCCCTGCCTTTGGCTCCCCAAGCCACCTGATGCTCAGGCAGGGAATGTGGGGGACTGAAATAGACGGTCTCTGAATGGCTGCAGCTGAAGTGTCTTAACCTCTGCAGATGCTAAAGATGCACATGGCCCTGTGAACACATTACTAGGGCTTTGGACAGGGCTGTGCAAGTGAGGGGCCCTGAATTTGACTTTCTTCATTCAGTTCATGGCAGATCTACTTCAAATTTGCAGGAAAGCTGGACAGGACTGGGGAGGGAGCAGATGTAAAAAGGGAGTAAAAGAGAGATAAATCCAAAGTGATTCTAATGTAATTTTTTTGGCTTAAGCAGTAGATATTTGGTAAAGGAGAAATAGGTTTGGAGGATGAAGAATCAAAATTTTAATTTTGACCATGTTATATAGGAGATTTCTATTAGATATTAATAAGTAGCAGTTAGGCCAGGCATTATGGTTCACACTCGAAATGCTGGCACTTTGGGAGGCTAAGGTAGGAGGATTGCTTGTTGCTAGAAGTTTGATACCAGCCTGGGCAATATAGCAAGACCCCATCTCTAAAAATGAAAGAAAAAGAAAAAGAAATTATCCAGGTGTGGAAGCCTGTACCTGTAGTCCAAGATACTGAGAAGGCTGCGGCAGGAGGATCACTTGAGCCCAGGAATTTGAGGTTGCAGTGAGCTATAATCACAGCCCAGGTGATTGCAGGTATTTGTATAAAAAAAAAAAAAAAAAAAGAAGTTGGACCTGTAAGGCAGGAATTTATCATCTCCATGTTTTTTTGTTTGTTTGTTTTTGTTTTTTTGACACAGGGTCTCACTTTTGCTCAGGCTGCTCTCGAACTCCTGAGCTCAAGCACTCCACCCACTTCTGCCTCCTAGAGTACTAGGATTAAAGGTATGAGCCACCATGCCTAGCCATCTCCATGTTCCTTGATAAGTAAATTATACATTGCTTTTTGTATTTGTGTATATGCATTTTACCTCACTATATCTATCTGTCTGTCTATCCATCTATCTACAATTTACCTGGAAGATGATGCATGAATCTAGCAATGGTGCATGATGCTGGAGACAGGAGACTGTAGACTAGAAGATAGAGGTGGCAGGGAGACCCCGGGAGACTTATTCTGGATACTTTTCTTCTGTTCGAATAAGGGAATGGAATTCAGAGATAACTCAACTAAGATCACAGAGTCCATGGGTGGCAGGGCTGCC
The DNA here is from genome assembly GCF_000181295.1 of Otolemur garnettii. NCBI lineage: Eukaryota > Metazoa > Chordata > Mammalia > Primates > Galagidae > Otolemur > Otolemur garnettii. The sequence continues at coordinate 11,235,049 of NW_003852418.1, read as the reverse complement.
ACTGGAACCAAGGTTGGCTTGGCTCCAAATCCAAGCTCCTTCTGTCCTAACAGGTTCTGTCCCTGAAAGGAGTCCCCCAGGACAAGTGCTATCCTTCACCTGCCCCTGCCTGCACAAGCTCCTCTGTCCTAACAGGTTCTGTCCCTTAAAGGAGTCCCCCAGGACAAGTGCTGTCCTTCACCTGCCCCTGCCTGCACAAGCTCCTCTGTGAGTTTCACTATGGCATCTCCTGTGGCTGAGCATTAGTGAAAGGATTCTTTTTTTTTTGAGACAAAGTCTCACTATGTCACCCGCGGTAGAGTGCTGTAGTATCACAGCTCACAGCAACCTCAAACTCCTGGGCTTAAGCAATTCTCTTGCTTCAGCCTCCCAAGTATCTGGGACCACAGGCACCTGCCACAACACCCAGCTATTTTTTCATTGCAGTTGTCATTATTGTTTAGCTGGTCCAGGCCAGATTCCAACTCGCCAGCTTGGTGTATGTGGCTAGCACCGTAACCACTGTGCTACAGGTGCCAAGCCTAGTGAAAAGAGTCTTGCCTGTGGCCAAAGCCTGAGTGTGGTGCTTGTCTCTCCCTCTATCTATGTAGCCTCTGGATACAGCTACAAGTGACCATAGTCCCAGGAGTTCCACAGACAACACATCTGGATTAATTTCTCCTGGCTTCCTTTTTTTTTTTTTTGAGATAGAGTCTCACTTTGTTGCCCTTGGGAGAGTGCTGTGATGTCATAGTTCACAGTAACCTCAAACTCTTGGGTTCAAGCGATCCTCTTGCCTTAGTTTTTTCATTTTTAGGAGAGACGGGGTCTGGTTCTTGCTAAGGCTAATCTCAAATTCCTGAGCTCAAGCAACCCACCCTCCTTGGCCTCTTAGAGTGCTAAGATTATAGGCATGAGCCCAGGTGCCTGGCCTCTCCTGGCTTCCTTTACTCAAGGATTACGTTTAGGATTCTGGTCAGAGATGCCTCCAGCTCTATCACCACTAATGGCAGTGTGGTCCTTGTCCTGGGGCAAGTTATGCACCTTCTCTGTGCTTTCTAATAGCAGTAGCTATCTCTCAGGCTTTCTTTAAGGGTCAGTAAGTCGGCAGTGTAAATGGTTTGGCTCTCTGCCTACCCGGCATTCCATCAGCCAACCTGTATCTATGTGGCTCCATACACTCCCTTCCTCTACACAGCCTTAGCACATGCTGTTCCCTCTACTTAGAATGCTTTTCCCTTCCCTTCTCGCCTAATGAATGGCTATTCACTCTTCAGATCCTCCTACATTTGACTATAATCTTCTTCAGGGCAGCCCTGCTTTTGTCACAACACTCAGCACACACGGTACTTGGCATCCAGTTGGCTTTCATTAATTGTTCACAGAATGAGTCAATGACTAAATGAATATGTAAGGTGAGTGATCAGTGAATGCTAATTTATTCAACAAATGTTCTGTAAATGAGAATAATAAATTTCCAGTGCATTACATCATTGTGAGGATTGGAAACATTGTGTATTCAAAGTATCTAGAGTAAAACCTTGTTCATAGCGCTGAATAAGGATAGCCCCTTCAGAGATTCATTCTGATTGCTGGGTCCACTCAGCCATCAAGCAGCCTCTCTCTCCAGATATAGGATTGCACCTGTCCTGAGGAAACAATTTTAGGGGCTGGCCCTGGCTTCAGTATCTTTGTAGATAACCTCATTAGAATGAAGAGCATTGGCTCGGCGCCTATAGCTCAACAGGCTAAGGCGCCAGCCACATACACCTAAGGTGGCGGGTTTGAATCCCCAGCCCGGACCCGCCAAACAACAATGACGGCTGCAACCAAAAAATAGCCAGGCGTTGTGGCGGGCGCCTGTAGTCCCAGCTACTTGGGAGGCGGAGGCAGGAGACTCGCTTGAGCCCAGGAGTTGGAGGTTGCTGTGAGCTGTAATGCCACGGCACTCTACCCAGGGGGACAGCTTGAGGCTCTGTCTCAAAAAAAAAAAAAAAAAAAAAAAAGAATGAAGAGCATTGTGGACATGTTATGTGGTGTCTGCCCAGTTCATGATGATGCAGGTGTAGGCACCCCAGAAAGGCAAGCTTACAAGCTACACCACCGTGCCCTCCAGCCCTGGATAGAGACAGGGACCTGACTGGATGAGCCTGTAGGATTCTCTCTCTCATGAATTTGGTGATTCCTGAGAATCTGGTGATTCTTGTAGGCCGTTGTTTAAAGGAAGGAGTTGTACACTCAAGTGCTATGAGGCGGCCATGTTTGGTCATGAGCTTAGGCAAGAGAAAAGAGAGAAGCAGAGGGGAGGGAACCTGTGGGCAGAGGGATAAAGAGACACAGAATACAGCTCTCTCAATTCCTCGTGGCTTTTGCAGGGCTTATTCCAGCAACACATTCACCACTGCACTTGTGTTTGACATCTTAACAATGCCTCCCACCAAACAACGACTGGGCGTTATAGGGGACACCTGTCGTCTTTGCCTTTCTGGTCTCCATGGTCCTTCTTCTGGATACAGCACATTGGTACTCTCTGGGGAGCTGCCCCTCTCCTATTTTCTATGGGGTTCCTTCTCTGCCTGGCTCTAAGCCACTCCAATCACAGCGATTGGTTCAGAAATGGACACGTGACCCAGTTAGAGCCAATGAGACTTCACTCTGGGAGGATTTGTTAACACCAGTGGAAAGAGACTCTCTTAGCCCTGCAGTATCTGAGAGACCACTGGTGGCTGTCTTGTCCCCAGGAGGAGAGACTCATCATAGAGGTCGGAAAGTGGGACTGGGGATGGAAAGAATGTCCCTGGGGTAGCATTTTAGCTCTTGGATCCAGCTGTGCTGGCAGCTGGCATTTGTCCTAGTGTTTTCTGCCAAAGGAGCCAATCAACTTTTGCTTAAACCAATTTTAATTAGGTTTCTGTCACAACCGGAAACACTCCCAACCGATAAACCTTTCAGTGAATTTTCCCTTTTCATTCGAGCCATTTTGAGTGGGTTCTTTTCCACAGGAGCCAAAGATCTAGGACTAGGACACAGAGCCTCTATTCTGATAATTAGGTTTCTGCTTCATTCCCAATGATTCTGTAGGTTCCCACTTTTTGGCCCTGGTTCCTTTTCCTGACTTTCTCTTTTGAGAACCTACTGGGGGAAAAAGAGAAGTGGGACTCCCACCCATTAAGTGATTATAATTTTAATAATCATAGCAGTTCTGTGAGGAAGGTATTAGAATAAGCCCCATCTTAGGATATGATTCAGGGTCAGGAGTAGGAAGCGGATCAAGGAAGACAGGTGTTTACAGGTGTGGAAATTGAGGCCCAAACTGGTGAAGTAACCTCCGAAAGATTACCCAGCTAGTAAATACAGAACCCTGATCTATAGGACTTCGAAGCCTGACCTTTAACCATACCTGCGCTGCCCAGCAAGCAGAACACTCCCACAGAAATCCACCTACCTGAGTGATGCACAATGGAAGTTCCCAAGTTCATGCTCTTTGACCAGCCAATTCCAAGTGTAGGTGTTAAGGTGTTAATCGTTTTTTTTTTTTCTGAGACAGAGTTTTGCTTTGTCGCCCTCGGTAGAGTACCATGATGTCATAGCTCACAGCAACCTCAAACTCTTGGGCTTAAGAGATTCTCTTGTCTCAGCCTCCCAAGTAGCTGGGATTACAGGTGCCTGCCACAATGCCTGGCTATTTTTAGAGATGGGGGTCTCACTCTTGCTCAGGCTGGCAAGCTTAGGCAATCCACCCATCTCGGCCTCCTGAAGTACTAGGATTAAAGGTATGAGCCACTACACTTGCCTAGGTGTTAATATTAAGGAATAAAAAGACAAGGCCAGGCATGGTGACTTGAGGCCAGGAGTTCAAGACCATCCTGAGCCATCTCTATAAAAAATAGAAAAAAATTAGACAGACGTGGTGGCATGTGCAACTGTAGTCCCAGATGTTCGAGAGTTTGAGGTTGCAGTGAGCTATGATGACACCAACCACTGCACCCTAGCCCAGGAGAAAGAGCAAGACTCTGTCTCAAAAAAAAAAAAAAAAGCAAAGCAAAAAGGAGACAAGTATAACTAAGGAAACCGAGGATGTGCTTCACAGCACTGAGAGTGAAAAACTGGAGACAATCTAAATATCCCTGAATGGAAATTTGAATAAAATGTTATATGATGGCTTGGCACCGGTGTCTCAAGTGGCTAAGGTACCAGCCACATACACCTGAGCTGGTGGGTTCAAATCCAGCCCGGGCCCGCCAAACAACAATGGCTGCAACCAAAAAATAGCTGGGCATTGTGGTGGGTGCCTGTGGTCCCAGCTCCTTGGGAGGCTAAGGCAGGAGACTCGCTTGAGCCCAGGAGTTGGAGGTTGCTGCAATGCCACGGCACTCTACCCAGGAGGACAGCTTGAGTCTCTGTCTCAAAAATAAAAAAGGTTAGATGATAAATTATGCTGGGAAAATCCATACACACATGTAAGAGGGTAGTGGCTAAGGTCACAGTCTCTGGAAGCATCCGGGGTTCAAATCCTGGCTCTGCCCTTACGAGCTGTATGATCTTAGTCAATGTACTTGACCTCTATGTGAGTTTCTCTTTCCTTTTTTGTAAAATGGGAGTTCTTGGGAAGATTAAATGAATTAAAACACAAAGTACTTACAAGTGTCACACAATGATGAGGAATGTGGGCTCTATAAGTAGATCCTCTGGGTGGTCATCTTGGCCTTGCCATTTACTTAACTTCTTTGTGCCTGTTCTTTCCTCATCTGTGAAATGGGTCTGATAATAGGATTATTGTGATTAATCAACATGTAAGTATAGGTAAGGGCTTAGGACAGGGCCTAGCATAGGGCAAGGACTTAATAAAAGTTAGCTATTATTATTTTACCTGCCAAATTCTTTTAGAGTCACCTGTACCTACTTTTTACACATTCTATATGTCCCTTCAATATGATAGTTGCCAATGTTTTGGTGCCAGGTACTATGCTAAATTCCACATTAAGCCCCCTGCTTATTTTTGTATGGCCCTCAGGCTAAGAAAGTTTTTTACATTTTTAAATGGCTTAAAAAATTTTTTGACATGTAAAAATTATATAAAGTCAAGTTTCAGTGTCCAAAAATAAAGTTTTATTGGCACACAGCCACACCCACTCATTGTCTTTCTACAATAGCAGAGTTGAATATTTTCGGTAAAGACTTTATGGTCCGGCTTGGCGCCTGTGGCTCAAGTGGCTAAGGCGCCAGCCACATAAACCTAAGGTGGTGGGATCGACTCCAACCCGGGCCCGCCCAACAACAATGAGGGCCGAACAAGCAAAAAAAAAAAAAATAGCCAGGTGTTGTGGCGGCCGCCTGTGGTCCCAGCAACTTGGGAGTCGGAGGCCCAGGAGTTGGAGGTTGCTGTGAGCTATGCCACGGCACTCTACCTAGGGGGACAGCTTGAGGCTCTGTCTCAAAAAAAAAAAAAAAAAAAAAAAAGACTTTATGGTCCACGAAGCCTAAAATATTTACTATCTGGCTCTTTACCTAGGAGATTTGTCAATCCCTGTCTTATTTGATTCTTATAACATTTTTATCCCTTTCTGCTAATCTTGTTTTTATCTCCTAACTCATTTTTATTCCCTTTCTACTAATGAGAAGACTGAGTCTCAGAGAGGTTATACCATGCCCAAGGTCACACAGCAGGAGAAAACTAGGATTGGAACTCAGGGATCCTGACTCTGAGTTCATAGCTTAACCACTGGGCTTGGCCCCAGCCTACAGCCTGTCCATCTCTTACAGCAGAGACTCATCTAGAGTGAGGGACAGGATAGTGTCTCCTCACATGGCCTCACAGGGCTCCTCGCCAGGCCTTTTTTTCCTCTGGAGCCTGGTCTGGCTCACACAGGCTGCTCTGTGAGTCTGTGGGCAGGAGGCCTCTGTGGCCAGTGGTGTTCGGTTACTACGTTGACATTCAATTGTTCCTAAGAGAAGAGGCCCAATTTTGGCAGCTCCTAGACCTGGATTCCAGGAAGCGCTCGGCCTGACTCCCATCAGCGAATCTGTCTGTATCACTTTCCATCAGGTTATGTAAGTCTGCCTGTTGCTTTCATGCCCTCTCTCTTGCTGTCACCTCCACACTACTCTAGGGACATTGCTGGCCCTAGAGGGGAAGACATGGAACTTACTGGACACACCATATGTCTGCAGGAGTGTTGTCCTCCCAAGACAGAGCCGAACTTTAGCTCTGCCCAGTGCCAGAGGCTCCAGGGACACCTATCTCACCTATACGGAGGGGCCCAGTGTCTCAGCCCTGGACAGAGAGATCCTGGGGTGGCCGTGCAGCTCTGTGGGTAAAGGACCCTCACCTCTGTGGACACTAGCAAAGCCTTCCCACAAGCTGGCTTGGTAAGAACAAGGAAGACAGAAAACAGACACATAGACTTAAGAGGCCCATGTCTGGGTTCAAATCCCACCTCTGCTATTTACTAGCTGTGTAATTTCGGTCAAGGTTCTGCAACTGAGCCTCAGTTTTTGCGTCTGTGCTATGGAGATAATAAATAAACCTTTTTTATTCAACTGTAATACGAATTCAATCATTTAACACAGATCACGAGCTTAGAGCAATGTCTAGTACATAATGACTCAGTAAATACAAGCAATTATTATATTATTCAAAAACGAACTACTGTTATTGGTATTCACCAGAGAGAAAAGGGGATGCATGTGCCCAATGAGGTGTGAACAGCAACATTTGTTGCAGCTCTGTTTTCAACAGAGTCAAATTGAACACCACCTAAATGTCTCTTGATAGGTAACAGCCAAATTAGATATGACACATCCATTCTGTGACTTTCTGTGCAGCAGGTGGAAAGAATGAGGCAGATAGATCTACATGGGCTGACTGGAAAAGATGTCCAAAATACGGTGTTCAGTGACAAAAGCAGCAAGCAGCAGAGGCGTACAGGGATCAGGAAAACTTACGTAAAACACAAAAATGCAAAATATTCCATTAGTATACATGCACAGTGTGTAAACACATAGGAAAAAGTCTGATGGGTTCTGGCTTTTGTTCATGCTGGTCTCAAACTCACGAGCTCAAGCAATCCACCCACCTTGGCCTCCCAGAGTGCTAGAATTATAGGCATGAGCCACACCCAGCCCCTTTTAGGGACTTTTTAATAGGGAAACATGAAAATCAAGTTATTCAAAATTTAAACTTTGGAACTTTACAATATTTTGAGCCTGAAGGGAATGCGATTATGGGACCATAGCAGGTAGCTGTAATCTTTGTTTCCCTGATTATAGATTAACCTTTTCTTCCCTATGTAGTTTTATAAAAAGCTATAAGTGACTAAAATGCACCAGAGAACATCCCCTCTCTTCACTGTTGATCTTCATTATAGATTAACTTCTCTCTTACCTTTCTCACGCAAAGATTTCATGACTATCACCCTGTCATAAGGTGGAATGTTAAATGAGCTCTTTTAAATTAGAAAGAAAATAAAAACAAACTGTAAAGAAAATAAAATAACACTTAGAAAGAAAACAAACTGACTGTAGCTAATTAAATTAATGTGGCTCGGCGCCTGTGGCTCAAGCGGCTAAGGC
>NW_003852418.1:11223833-11227316 GCF_000181295.1 Otolemur garnettii | reverse complement strand
GGCACTCTACCCAGGGGGGGATAGCTTGAGGCTCCGTCTCAAAAAAAAAAAAAAAAAAATTAACGTAATTGGGGAGGGAGCAGGGGCTCACACATGTAATCCTAGCCCTCTGGGAGGCCAAGGCTGGTGGATTTCTTGAGCTCAGGACTTCAAGACCAGCCTGAGCAAGAGTGAGACCACGTCTGTACTAAAAATAGAAAAATTAGCTGGGTGTTGTGGCAGGTGCCGGTAGTCCCTCCCAACTACTCAGGAGGCAGAGGCAGGAGAATCACTTGAGCCCAAGAGTTTGAGGTTGTTGTGAGTTACCGTGATACCATGGCATTCTACCCAAGGCAACAGAGTGAGATTCTGTCTCCAAAAAAAAAAAAAAAAAAAAAAAAATGTAATTCATGAACTAGGCTTGTATAGGAAATATGTAATCTTGTTAAGTTTCTTTATTTATTTACTGTCTGTATAAGCAAGATCTTAATTTTTTTTTTTTAAGAGTGGGGATCTCATTCTGTCTCCTAAGCTGGAGTACAGTGGCACTGTCACAGATCATGCAGCCTTGAACTCCTGGGGAGTTCTGCCTCAGCCTCCAGAGTAGCTGTGAGTACAGGCATGCACCACCACGTCCAGCTAATTTTTCATAGAGATGGAATCTTGATATTTTGCCCAGGCTGGTCTCAAACTCCTGGCCTCAAGTGATTTTTGATCCTCCTGGCTCCTAACGTGCTGGGAATAGAGGTGTGAAACACAGCACCCAGTCACAAGACATTCACTTTTTAACTTCAGAGCACTGGCCCCTTTTCTCTGGAGTCTGTTTATCAGGCTATTCCCAGCTTTCATTTGAATGAACTCTTTAAAACTGGATTTGGGACTCGTTGCCTATAGCTCAAGTGGCTAAGGCGCCAGCCACATATACCTAAGGTGGCAGGTTCAAATCCAGCCCGGGCCTGCCAAACAACAATGACAGCTGCAACCAAAAAATAGCTGGGCGTTGTGGTAGGCACCTGTGGTCCCAGCTACTTGGGAGGCTGAGGCAGGAGACTCGCTTGAGCCCAGGAGTTAGAGGTTGCTATGAGCAGTGAAGCTATGGCACTCTACCCAGGGGGACAGCTTGAGGCTCTGTCTCAAAAAAAACCAAAACTGGATTTTGATCCTTTCAATCATTCAGATTGACAAAGGAAATATGAACTGATTTGCAGGTGTGTAAATGTGGGTGAGTCTCATTTTGTTGCCCTTAGTAGAGTGCTGTAACATCACAGCTCACAGCAACCTCAAACTCTTGGGCTTAAGTGATTCTCTTGCCTCAGCCTCCCAAGTAGCTGGGACTACAGGCACCCACCACAACGCCTGGCTATTTTTTGTTTTGTTTTGTTTTCTTTTTTTCTGGCTAATTTTTGATTGGAGTTGTCATTGTTGTTTGGTGGGTCCAGGGTGGGTTCGAACCTGCCAGCTCTGGTGTATGTGGCTGGTGCCCTAGCCACTTGAGCTACAGGCACCAAGCCTCCAACTCTTGGGCTTAGCTGATTCTCTTGCCTCAGCCTCCCAGGTAGCTGGGACTACAGGCACTATTTTTTTTTTTTTAGAGACAAAGTCTCAGTTTGTCAGCCTTAGTAGAGTACGGTGGCGTCACAGCTCACAGCAACCTCCAGCTATTGGGCTTAGGCAATTCTCTTGCCTCAGCCGGGACTATAGGTGCCCGCCACAACCCCCGGCTATGTTTTGTTACAGTTTGGCCAGGGCCAGGTTCGAACCTGCCACCCTCAATATATGGGGCCAGTGCCCTATTCACTGAGCCACAGGCGCCACCCACCAACACCCCAAAATTCTATACACAGGAAGCACTCTGTAAACATTTTATGATTTCATAGCTATGAAGAGGCTTTATAAATATTAGATAATTCTATAGATAGAAATGGGCTGTGTGCACCTTCTTGACTTTACAGAGTGCTTTTGGCTCATCATTGATGATTCTATAACTGGAGAATGTGCTTCAAACAGTGAATGATTCCGCTTAGAGAAGGGTGTACAGGGACATTCTGTAAAGATCCCGTGGTACTAAACATAAGGAATTAAGCGTGTCGTTACTGATACTACAGATAGAATGGTATGCTCTTAGAGGCAGATAAGGAAAGTGGATAATAATTCAATAAAAAATTGTTAACAGACAGTTCATAGAAAAAGAAACTCAAATTGCTGTTAAACCTATGAAAATTGTCTCAGCCACTCTCATTATAAGAAATGCAAATTAAGGGACAGTGCCTGTGGCTCAAAGGAGTAGGGCGCAGACTCCATATGCTGGAGGTGGTGGGTTCAAATCCAACCCCCGCCAAAAACTGCAAAAAAAAAAGCTTGATGACGCTCAAGGTTATCAAAGGCAATAGCACCTCATGACTCCTGGTGATATATAAATTGCCTCAGCCTCTACAAAGGGCAATTTGCCAGAATCTATCAAAATGATAAATGTATATGCCTTTTTGACCCAACCATTCCATTTCTGGGAATTTGTCCCACCTAAAACCCTGCATATGTGCAAAATGACATTTGTATGAAATTATTTCCCAAAAGCATGGTTCATAATAAAAAAAAAATTGAATACAACTCTGTTGTCCATTCAGGAGAACTGGTGAAATAAACTGGGGTCTAGCAAATAATATGGGGGGTCACCATACATGTAAATTTTACAAAACATTTATAATGCTGGGCATGGTGGCTCCTACCTGTAATCCTAGCACTCTGGGAGGCTTGAGGCAGGGGAGGAAAACAGAGCTAGATTCTGTCCTAGTAACTCTCTGTACAGGCATTAGCCAGGCAGTCTGTGACACGTACGAAAGCCACTAATTGCTACCACCACTGCAGCAGATGTCTCTGTTATCTATATGTCCTTTGCAGGGTACGTGCTGGACCTATGTAGTAACCTTGTAACTTCCCTAACCTTTTGTTTTTCTTTGAGAACAGGTGGCTCTGTACCAAGGGCGTAGGCAACCTGACCTTTCCCTGAATCACAAGCCTTTCACATGCCCCCCAGCCCTAAAATGGCAGGCGCCTGTAGTCCCAACTTCTTGGGAGGCTGAGGCAAGAGAATCACCTGAGCCCAAGAGTTTGAGGTTGCTGTGAGATGCCATCGCGGTGTACAGCAGGGGGTGACAAAGTGAGACTCTGTCTCCAAAAAAAAAAAAGAAAGAAGGCTTGCTGGATCCCCCTCATCTGTGTAGAGTCTTTGAATGTAATCTGATCTACCTCCTAAATATAAATGATTGGCTATCTGCAGAACACATTTTGTCTGTACAGTTCATGGTCCGTTTGCACTGCCCCCTCTTCTGTGTGAAATGGAGAAATGAATACATTGGGCTCTTTGTAGTATTAGCTGTTAAGAATTTTTTTGGCTCGGCGCCTATAGCTCAACCGGCTAGGGCGCCAGCCACCTACACCTAAGGTGGCGGGTTCGAATCCCCAGCCCGGACCCGCCAAACAACAATGACGGCTGCAACCAAAAAA
>NW_003852418.1:11217820-11223679 GCF_000181295.1 Otolemur garnettii | reverse complement strand
AAAAAAAAAAAAAAAAAAGAATTTTTTCCTGGTTTCTCAGTTGCATTTTGACTTTGCATTTGGTAATGTTTTTTCCTCCCTCCCTTCTTTCTTACCTTCCTACCTTCCTTCATTCTTTTCTTTTGAGCTCTACTCTGAACTATGTGAGGTATGCAAAATTTTATCTGGCCCAGAGAGACAGGAGGATGGGACCTCAGTCCTGCTCCCCAACACCCAGGCCCAGGGGCAATGGTTTAAAGACATTGTGACTAGCTGCCTCACGGGTTATCTTCAAGAACAATGTCTAGCCAATCAATACCTTGTAACATTTTAATGTGAATTTTTGGTAAACAATTTAGGAACTACCCTTCTTTTTTTCCTTAAAAACCTATTTGTAACTGCAGTTAATTGCAGTGTATATTCAGGGCAACTTGAGTCTGTGTTTCCGGATGTCATCCTCAAGCTCTAAACTCTAAATACAAGCTGGACTTAAACCATAGTTTAGAAATCTCATTGTTTAGGGTTGAGTAATCACTCTGAGGAACTCTCCATGTATATGTTAATACATTTTATATGCCTTTTCTCCAATTAATCTGTCTTTTGTGAGTTGAATTTTCTTTTTCTTTTTCTTTTTTTTGAGACAGAGTCTCAAGCTGTCACACTGGGGAGAGTGCCGTGGCGTCACAGTTCACAGCAACCTCCAACTCTTGGGCTTAAGCGATTCTCTTGACTCAGCCTTCCAAGTAGCTGGGATTACAGGTGCCTGCCACAATGCCCGGCTATTTTTTGGTTGTAGCTGTCATTGTTGTTTGGCAGGCCTGGGCTGGATTTGAACCTGCGAGCTCCAGTGTATGTGGCTGGTTCCTTAGCTGCTTGAGCTATAGGCACTGAGCTATGAGTTGATTTTTCGGAGGATCGAGGGGAAGTTATCCCCTTGGGCCCAATCCCAACAGCTGTCACTTGGTTTCAAACTTACTGTTCTTTGTCTAAAAAGCAAAAAAGCAGCTCGCTTTGACCACTGCAAACTTCACTTGCTTGTGAAAATTCCCACGTACAGGTAAAACTCATAAAATTTGTATGTTTCTCTCTTGTTTTTTGAGACAGACTCTCACTGTGTTGCCTGTGTAGAGTGCCCTGGCATAATAGTTCACTACAACCTCAAATTCTTGTGTTCAAGCAGTCCTCGTGCCTCAGCCTCCCTAGTTGCTGGGACTATAGGCACCCACCATAATGACCAGCTAGTTTTTCTATTTTTGGTAGAGATGGGTTCTCACTCTTGCTCAGACTGGTCTCTAATTCCTGAGCTCAAGTGATCCACCTGCCTCGGCCTCCCAGAGTGCTAGGATTACAGGTGTGAGCCACCTTGCCCAGCCCGGTTTCTCTCTTGTTAATCTGCCTAGTGTCAATTTTGTTTCTGGATCCAGCAGAAGACCTTATATAAGAGTGAAGGGGGGTCTCTGGTGCCCTTGCCCTATCATGTGACCCAACCACATTTTATTTATTCACTCTCCTCATGATGGAACCTAGGTTGCTTGTAATTTTTCACTGTTAGACTAAATGCCTCAATGAGCATCCTTGTATATGTTACCAAAAGTTGGGTACTCTTCCCCACCACCTAACAAAGAACAAGAATAAGTGGTTTAAGGAGCAAGAAAGAGAAGTTTATTAATTTGTAGGCAAGTGAGGAGGCTGTCAGACTCTCTTAAAGTACCAATGTCCAGCAGAAATACTGAGCTTTTTAGGGGGTTGGGGCAGTGAATGAAACTCCTGTGATATAAAGAAACAAAGAACACTCCTGAGGCCAGGTGCAGTGGCTCGCACCTGTAATCCCAGCACTCTGGGAGGTCCAGGCAGGTGGATTGCCTGAGCTCAGGAGTTGGACACCAGCCTGAGCCAGAACCAGACGTCATCTCCAAAAAATAGCTGGACGTGGCTCGGCACCTATAGCTCAACCGGCTAAGGCGCCAGCCACGTACACCTAAGGTGGCGGGTTCGAATCCCCAGCCCGGACCCGCCAAAACAACAATGACGGCTGCAACCAAAAAATAGCCGGGCGTTGTGGCGGGCGCCTGTGGTCCCAGCTACTTGGGAGGCGGAGGCAGGAGACTCGCTTGAGCCCAGGAGTTGGAGGTTGCTGTGAGCTGTAATGCCACAGCACTCTACCCAGGGGGACAGCTTGAGGCTCCGTCTCAAAAAAAAAAAAAAAAAAATAGCTGGACGTTGTGGCGGGCACCTATAGTCCCTGCTACTTGGGAAGCTGAGGCAAGAGAATCACTGTAGGCCAAGGGTTAGAGGTTGCTGTGAGCTGTGATATCACAGCACTCTACTGAGGACAGTGGACAATGTGAGACTCTGTCTCAAAAACAATAACAACAACAAGACACAGAACACTCCCGTGCCTCTCCAATTACTGGCCTCAGGTAGGGATGCGGGTTTTTAGTTTCCAAAAATGGTGAGGGGGTTTTAAACAGACAGCTCATAAAACATTTATTCTCTTTTTCAGGCCTTTGCCCCCTACGTATATATCTCATGTGTTTACTTGGCCAGAATTTCTTTGGAGAAATTCTAGAAGTTGACATATCCAGAAGTCAACTTTCTTTCCACCTCTGGACCTGAAACAGTATCTCCTTGTGGAGACCCTTCGGGCTTCCTCTTCTCATCAGTATTTTGTTTGTTATTGATCTCTGAGAGTTTTTTTTATAAATTCTGGTTCTAATTCCTTTGTTACGCAGTTGTCAATATGTTTATGTGGCTTGTCATTTGTCTTTTTTCTTTATGAGGTCTTTTGCTGTTCAGGAATATTAAATTTGGATGTAGCCAAATATATTAACTTTTCTACTTATGGTTTGTGCTTTCTGTGCCTGGTTTAAGAGATTGTTTTTACTCTGAAGTCATAAAGCTATTCTTCTAGGGGCAGCGTCTATGGCTTAGTGGATAGGGCTTTGGCCCCATATACCGAGGGTGGCGGGTTTGAACCTGTCCCTGGCCAAACTGCAACAAAAAATAGCCGGGCATTGTGGCAGGTGCTTGTAGTCCCAGCTACTTGGGAGGCTGAGGCAGGAGAATTGCCTAAGCCTGGGAGTTGGAGGTTGCTGTGAGTTGTAGCACCATGGCACTCTACTGAAGGCAATAAAGGGAGACTCTGTCTCAAAAAAAAAAAAAAAAGATAGTCTTCTATATTTTCCTTCCTTTAATTATCTTAGAGTTTTATTTATTTATTTAGAGATGGAGTTTTATTATGTTGCCCTCAGTAGAGTGCTGCGGTGTCACCGCTCACAGCAACCTCCAACTCTTGGGCTTTAAGTGATTCTCTTTGCCTCATCCTCCCACTATAGGCACCCACCACAACACTCGGCTATTTTTTGCTTGTAAGTGTCATTGTCGTTTGGCAGGCCTGGTCTGGGCTCAAACTGCCACCTTTGGTGTATATGGCTGGCACCCTACCTGCAGAGCTACAGGTGCCGAACCTATCTTAGAGTTTTCGAAAAAAAAAAATTTGTTTTGAAATGTACAGCAATGCGAAAGGAGACCATGAACTGCTTAAACGGATATGGATTTCAAATAATTGAGAAGCATAGATATAATTTCTTCCTATCCTGTGGCTGGAAGGGTATCAGAAGATGGCACCCTAAAAGATGCCAGTTTGGCATATGGATTTTAGAGCTAAAAGTCATTAAGAAGCAGTGAAAAAGGTCCAAAAAGGGGAAATTTACATTTGTAAAAGGTATTTCCCTCTCCTTTTCCAAGAAGAGGAAGATCTTTGCTCACTATTCTGTTCCTCATCACCTTCCTATAACTTGCCTCACCCACCCAGGAGACCTCAACCCCCTTTTCCTTTCTCTAGTCTAAAAGGTTCTAAAAGATTAGAACTTTGGTTAAACCCAAGTTCTAACCGTCCACGGGTACATGTGCTCCCATGTGCACACACGCCATGCTCTTGGGCATAAACTTCTGTTTGTTTTTTCTCTTGTTAACCCATCATTGGCCAGTCTAATTTACAGGGCTCCAGCTGAAGAATATCAAACAGGTAGAGGAAAGTATTGTGTTCCTCCCTTACAGACCTCTAGCTAAGGCCAAAATTATATTGACTGTCATTTGGGGCTGACTGATTAGGGCCAAGCTCTGGGATGTTAAGATCCTAGACTCATATTTTCTCTCCTAGCCTTTCATCGACATCCGCCTGTGACCCGCCACGGTGCCTCTCTTTAGCTCCCATTACTCTGTTGGCTCAAAGTCCTCCCCTGGGACTCAGGGGACACTGGGGGGAGGGAGGGAGAGACACAGAAACAGCTGTTATTCCCCCCTGAACCCATGACAATATCTGATTCCACCCAACACCTGCCATAGCATAACGTCCTTGACTATTGGCTTTCACTGTTGCAGACGTAGATGGCCTTTCCTCCAGTCAGTTGGTGACATTTGGAGCACTGTCGCTCTCTTGAGCGTCAGGAAACCTTATCACCCCAGCAGTGAATGAACTGTACCCAGCTTTGGAATGTCAGCAGTGTGTACAGGAGCTGAGCTAGAGCAGCCACAGCCAGGGCACTGGAGGTGGAAGTCTTCAGATCTTCCCATGGGAAACAGAAACTTGCCAGCAACTTCTCCATCTAGGGCCATTTTAGGATCTTCCTGGGCCCCTGGCATTGTTAATTTTAAGGCTCCTTCTGTATCCTATTAAGCATAAGAAAATCACCTACCCTAGTCTTAGGACTCACTAGATACATTTAGATGTAATGAGTTCAGAGGCATTTGATCACTAGGCCCAATAGTAATGTTAATATCATAGTAGTAGTCAAGTTAACCACTTATTTATTTATCTGTTAGAGACAGAGTCTTGTTCTGTCCCCCGGGCTGAGGTGCGGTGGCACAATCATCATTCACTGCAGCCTCAAACTTCTGGGCTCAAGCCAACCCTCCACCCTCACCCTCCCAAGTAGCTGGAACTACAGGTACCACTACACCCAGAAAAACATTATTTAATTTCGTTTTGCCGTTTCCTTTTTATATTTTGGAGTCATGGTTGTTTTTCAGGTCTCAAGCATCTTTATGTGCAAAACATTCAGAGAGGCTGGGCTCTGGCCCGTGGTTTCCATTGGTGAAGCCACCTGCCAGCAGCTTTCCTATGTCAGACCAGAATTGCCATGCCCACTGCCGCCTGCAGGCTCCCCGAGCACTTGCCAAGCCTTCCTGTTTTTAAAATCATGGATTGCTTCCCAATCTCCTTTCTGTATATAGCATAGAGGGGTATTTGCAGAGATTCTTTCTCCTTTCAGCAGAATCAGTGGAGGAGACTTGGCTGGGCACGGTGGTTTATGCCTTTAATCCTAGCACTCTGGGAGGCTGAGGTGGGAGAATTGCCTGATCTCAGGAGTTTGAGACCAGCCTGAACAAGAGCAAGACCCTGTCTCCACTAAAAATAGAAAATTAGCTGAACATAGTGGTGGGTGCCTGTAGTCCTAACTACTTGGGAGGCTGAGGCAGGAGGATCACTTGAGCCTGGGAGGTTGCTGTGAACGAGGCTGAGACTCTCTCTGAAAAATAGATAAATAAGTAAATATTAAAATAAGAAAGAGAAGGCTTGGCTGGGTGTGGTGGCTCACGCCTACAATCCTAGCACTCTGGGAGGATGAGGTGGGTATATTGCTGGAACTCACAGGTTTGAGACCAGCCTGAGCCACAGCAAGACTCCGTCTCTAAAATTAGCCAGGGTGGCACCTGTAGCTTGAGTGCCTAAGTCACCAGCCATATACACCAGAGCTGGCAGGTTCAAATCCAGCCTGGGCCTGCCAGACAACAACTACAACCAAAAAATAGCTGGGCACTGTGGTAGGCGCCTGTGGTCCCAGCTACTCGGGAGGCTAAGGCAAGAGACTCGCTTAA
>NW_003852418.1:11205010-11216794 GCF_000181295.1 Otolemur garnettii | reverse complement strand
CACCAGCCACATACACCAGAGCTGGCAGGTTCGAATCCACCCTGGACCCGCCAAACAACAATGACAATTCCAGTCAAAAATTAGCCAGAAAAAAAGAAAAGAAAACAAAACAAAAAATAGCCAGGCGGTGTGGTGGGTGCCTATAGTCCCAGCTACTTGGGAGGCTGAGGCAAGAGAATCACTTAAGCCCAAGAGTTTGAGGTTGCTGTGAGCTGTGATGTTACAGCACTCTACTAAGGGCAACAAAATGAGACTCTGTCTCTAAAAAAAAGAATTTTGGGGTGTTGGAACAACTTTTCCTTCTTGGGGAACTGTGTGAACTGTTTTTGAGGAACATTTTCATGCATATAGAATCATGCAATGTTTATGGAGCCCTTTCTTGTGGCTTGAATTTTGTGCTGTTTGCAAGAACATCTGTCCCTGTATAAAATCATTGAATGTTTGCAGAACATTTTGCTTATCATTATGAAATGTCTACAGAGCTTCCTTATCTGTACAGAATCAAGGAACGTTTGCTGAATCTTCTTCCGTCTTGAATCACAGAATGTTGGCTGAATCCCCTATGGTATAAAATCATAGAATGTTACTAAGTATGTAACATTAACAAAAAAAGTATTTTTTTTTTAGACAGACTCTTACTTTGTCACCCTCGGTAGAGTGCTGTGGTGTCATAGCTCACAGCAACCTTAAACTCTTGGGCTCAAGCAATTCTCTTGCCTCAGCCTCCTAAATAGCTGGGACTATAGGTGTCTGCCACAATGCCTGGCTATTTTTTTAGGGATAGGGTCTTTCTCTTGCTCAAGCTAGTATAAACTCTTGAAACATGAATTCCACATTTACATCTTGGAGAGAATTAGGAGATATAAAGGTCATGGCTAGATCATCATGGAGGGTCTTAAAGAATAGGTGAAGATGAGGCTTTGTTCTCTTATAGGGAGCCACCAAAGTTTTGCAGGTAGAAGAGTGGCATGATGAAAATTATATTTTAGGAACCTTAATCTGGTAAGGGAAGTAGAAACAATAAACTGAAGGATAATGGTTTCTAAAAATACTTTTTGTCAAAAAATTTTTTTTCCAAAACAAAGCAAAAAACTGATTTTATTAAGTATAGTAATCTATAGTAACTTTTTTTCTTTAGAGACTGGATCTCATTATGTAGCCATGTGAGGCTCCTCCCGGGCTCACTCTCTCATACAGCGTCAGCAAACAACAACCCATGAGCCAAATCTGGCCTAACACCTATCTTTGTAAATAAAGTTTTATTGGGACACTGATATGCACATTTCTTTACATATTGTTTCTGATTGCTTTTGTGCTATAATAGCAGAATTGTGCCAGAGATTGTATGGCCTATAAAATCAAAAATATTTACTATCTGGCTTTTTACAAAAGAAGTTTGCTTACCTATGCTCTAGTGGAAAAAAAGTACTCTGAAAAAAAAATTTTTTTTTTTTTTGAGACAGAGCCTCAAGCTGTCCCCCTGGGTAGAGTGCTATGGCATCACAGCTCACAGCAACCTCCAACTCCTGGGATCAAGCGATTCTCCTGCCTCTGCCTCCCAAGTAGCTGGGACTACAGGTGCCCACCACCATGCCCGGCTATTTTTTGGTTGCAGCCATCATTGTTGTTTGGCGGGCCTGGGCTGGATTTGAACCCACCACCTTAGGTGTATGTGGCTGGTGCCTTAGCCGCTTGAGCCACAGGCGCCGAGCCCTGAAATTTTTTTAATGTTTACATTTTCTGGGTTTTTTTTTTTTTTTTGTATTTTTCTCATAGCGGACTCAGTTAAATCCATAAACAATTTCATTCATTCATTCATCCAACCAATATTTACCAAGCACCTACCATGTGCCAGGTACTGATGTAGGTACTGGGGTGCCAAGATGAAAAACAGACAGTGCTTACCCACAAGGATGTGTGAAATTACAAGAAATCAGCTGTGTGACCTTGGGCAAGTTTTCTTATTTCTTCTAGACTGCACTTTCCTCATCTGCAAATGAGGGTGGTAATAGTACCTATCTCAAAACATTTTGTTTTTGAGACAGAGTCTCCCTCTGTTTTGGGTTTTATAGGCCATACAATCTCTGGCATAAATCTGCTATTATGGCACAAAAGCAATCATGAAATGTAGTATAGAGTGTAGTGGCATCATCATAGCTCACTGCAGTCTCAAACTCCTGGGCTCAACTTAGACTCCTACCTCAGTCTCCTTAGCAGCCAGGAATACAGGTACAGGCCACCATCCTTTGCTAGTTTTAAAAAAAATTTTTATAGAGAGGGTCTCACAAGTAAGTTACTTATAAAGTGCTTAAATTAGTGCCTGACATGGAGTAAGTGCTAGTCAAGCGCCTGTTTACACTCACCCACGGTACACATATCCACATGTATAAATACATATGTGTCAGGTACATATAAAACAGTGTAACAAGTGCTCTCATCCAAGTGTCTACATAGGAAATTTTACCAGTCAGGATTTAGTTTAGGATATAGAAACTACTGCTGGAATTTTAGGCAAAAAAGGATTTAGTACAGGCACATAAAGGTGCTTACACAGTCATCAAGAGAGCTGGAACAGTGGAAATCAGGGGCCATTTTGGACTTTTGATTTTGAGTTTTCTCCATAGTCATCAAATTGCTGCCACCCATTGTCATCTGTACTGCCTCCACCCTATTGCCTCACACCCTCCCTTCTAGGGATAGACAGGGGACTCCATTGTGCACACTCCTGTGGCCTGCCAGAACACGTTCCCCAAGAAGATGACCTTTGCCTGCTTAAACCCTCCAGGTCTCAGGCAAATGCACCTGACCTACTTAACTGACCACTGGCCTCCTAGCTGCTACAGAATCTGTGGAATGCTGTTTTCACCTTTGAGCCTCTTCTCATAGGAGAAGAGCTACTAGAGGTTGAGAATATCATCTGCTACCTGTGAGGCACTTTATGGAGAGAGGCACTATTCTGAATCCTCACAGGAAGAAGGAATTTCCTGTCTGCATTTAACAGATGTGGAAATGGAGGTTCAGAGATGTGAAGTGAATTGCGGAGATAACAGAGAAGGCAAGGAAGAGGCAGGACTGGTGGTCACAAGGTCAGTCTGTCTGACTCTGGGGCCCCTTCAGCCCTACCACTGGCTTTTTCCTTTTCCTAGGAAGAACCAGCTGCTCCAGCCAGGCAGGTCTCCTATAATCGCTCTTTGAGTAAACCTGCCTCAATGCCCCTCAAAAGATGGCTTGGATTAGAATCTTACAGGACACCTTTCTCCACTGCCAGCCAGGCTGAGTCCTGCCCTCGTCACATTGTCCCTTGGTTACTCACTTTCCTGTTGGTCCTGTCATTGGACTTCGAGAACCTCTACTTAGTCATCTCTGGGCCCACCATGCCCAGCATGTGCTCAGTGCACATCTGTTATTCTTTCAGCATTACTTCAACAATTATTGAGCACCTACTGTCTGCTGGGCACTACTGCTAGGTGCAAGGATCCAGGAGAGAAGGAAACAAAATCCCTGCTCTCATGGAGCTTATGTTCTGTCTGATATGGGAAAGAAAAATGAACAAATAAACACATAGAAGAATTGTCAGGGGAAAAGATGAAAAGTGCTATGGAGAAAAATAAAGCTGGGTAATAAGAGTATGGATAGAGAGTGTTATATGGGGAGAGGGAAGCAACTTTGTTATTATTATTATTATTATTTTGAGACAGAGTCTCACTTTGTTACCCTCAGTAGAGTGCCAGGGCGTCACAACTCAGAGCAACCTCAAATTCTTGGGCTCTACAGATCCTCCTGCCTCAGCCTCTCAAGTAGCTGGGAATACAGGTGCCCGCCACAATACCTGGCTATTTTTAGAGACAGGGTCTTGCTCTTGCTCAGGCTGTTCTTGAACTCATAAGCTCAGGCAATTCACCTGCCTCAGCCTCCCAGAGTGCTGGGATTACATTTAAACAGAGATCAGAATACAGTGAATACAGTGAATTGTGTGGCTGAGGGACATGAATAAATGAATGCAGGCATGCTTGAGTGAGTTGGAAACCTAACTTGGAGAAAAAAAGGGAATATGGAAGGAGGAGTTGGAGGTAAGGTCCTCCTGACCTCCAGCGTCTTTCCTTTTCTTCTATTAAAAAAATAACCAATTAATTTTGATGTCTTGTTTTCTTAGACAGGATGTAGAGATTGGTTATATGTATATAGTCTAGATATGGAATGGTCTCCCTGTCTCTGTTTATCCAAAATAGACTGGATATTATTATAGGATATTGTAATTGTTAATTTTCTTCATATTGTGATTATAGAGAAAAATGTTCTTTTCCTTAGGATTTGCTAAAGTATTGAGGGAAGATGTACTAGTAAGGCAGCAAGTTACTTTTAAATAACTTAGCAAAACAGATTTTTAACATATGAACATAGATGAATCTGGTAAAATAACAATGACCCAGATGGAGATTGTACGGGTATTCCTTATAAATTTCTTGAAATTTCATTCTTTCAACTTTTCTTTATATATATAATTTTTTATGTAAGGCAGGGTCTCCTTCTATTGTCTAGGCTAGAGTGCAATGGTATCATCATAGTTCACGGTAACCTCAAACTCCTGGACTCAAGTGATTCTCCTGCCTTAACCTCCAAATAGCTGGGACTATAGGTGCCTATTGCCACATCTGTTTTCCTATTTTTGTAGAGATGGGATCTCTGGAGTCACTTCAAGTTGCCCAGGCTGGTCTTGAACTCCTGTCCTCAAGTGATTCTACTGCCTCAGTCTCCTAAACTGCTGGGATTACAGGCCTGAGACACTATGCTCATTTTTTCCCAACTTTTTTATGTGTGAAAAATGTTTCCTAGATAGGAGCTTGGGGTTGGGGGCCAAACACAGAGTATTTTTATAAGTCACATTATTCCAGCTAGTTTGGTTTTACTTGCATGATCTCACCTAATCCACACCCCATCCCTGTGTGGTGGGCAGCCCTGGGCCCTTGAAACAGACAGATAAGTGACTTGCCCTAGGTCACAGTTAGGAGAGGTCAAGTCAAGATCTGAACTGACATTTATCTGCATCAAAATTCTCTGCTTTCCCATTTTGTTGTTGAAGTCTCTTCCCATATTTCTCAGGGGTGTTGGATTAGGTGAGAGCTATGTGCATTTACTTACTTTGTGCCAGGCTTTGGTGCAATATTCATGTATTACTCAAATCCTCACAACTCAATGAGGTTGTAACTAATAACATTCTACCAAGGCACAGGGAATTTAAGTAACTTGCTTAAGATTACACACCTAGGCTTGGCACCTGTGGCTCAAGTGGCTAAGGCACCAGCCATGTACACCTGAGCTGGAGGGTTCAAAGCCAGCCTGGGCCCAACAAACAACAATGATGGCTGCAACCAAAAAATAGCCAGGTGTTGTGGTGGGCACCTGTAGTCCCGGCTACTTGGGAGGCTGAGGCAGGAGACTCGCTTGAGCCCAGGAGTTGGAGGATGCTGTGAGCTGTGATGCTACAGCACTCTACCCAGGGTGATAGCTTGAGGCTCTGTCGCAAAAAAAGAAAAAAAAATTACACACCTAAGAATGGTAGACCTGGAAGTCAGAGCAGGTGGGCAGTCTGGCTGCAGGGCCTTCATTTAAAGTGTCACAGAGGCTGGTGCACCCTAACCCTGTTACCTTAGCACTCTGGAAGACCAGGATGAGAGGAATGTTTGTGTTTAGGAGTTCAAGGAGACCAGCCTGAGCAAGGTGAAACTCTGTTTCAACTAAACATAGAAAAATTAGCTGGGCATGTAGCCCATGCCTGTAATCCCAGCTATGAGGGAGGCTGAGGCAGGAGGATCACTTGAGCCCAGGAGTTTTAGGTTGCAGTGAGCTGTAATGACACCACTGCACTCTAGCTGGGGCAACAGAGGAAGACTGTCACAAAACAAAACACTGTAAAAAGGATAAATCACTTTGGGAACAGAAATCAGGGTTATCATAGAGTGTCATAGAAACCCCCTCTCCTCTTCACTGTTCCTGGCGCTAAGTTCCTACCTTCAGTGCCCTAGGTTCAGATGTGTCTACATGGGGGATTTACACTTCAGCTGGCCACTCCTTGAAGACAGTACTAGTACTCACCATGAGCCCCCTAAGGTTCTCCAGACTGAGGGTGATCTTTAAGCATTGCTCTGGATATGGTCTCACACTAAGGTGATGGGGGTAGGATGGCAATTTGTCTGCATGATGAGAATTAGGGGCCAGATGGAATACTGAAAGTGAGGGAGAGAGAGAGGTAGCTTCATATTGACAACTGTCATCATTATGCCACCTCTGATTCTGTGGGATGTGGACCTTGCCTAGAGCTACAAGTTCATTCTTATTCCTCTCCTTATTTCACCAGGTCTTAACCACAGTGGATTGGGATTTAACTTGGTGACAGAGCTGGCCTTTTCCTACCTCAGGGCCTTTGCATTGCTGTTCTGTCCTGGTCTGAATGCTCTTCCTCCAGCTTATACTACAGCTGACTTTCTTTCCTTCCCTCCTTTCTTTTTTCTGAGATCGTTTCATTTTGTTGCCTTTGGTAGAGTGCCCTGGCATCTTCACAGTTCATAGCAACCTCAAACTCTTGAGCTTATCAAGTGATCCTCTTGCTTCGGCCTCCCAAATAGCTGGGTCTACGGGCGGCCAGCACAACACCCGGCTATTTTTTAGAAACAAGGTCTGGCTGTTGCTTACACTAGTCTTGAATTCTTGAGCTCATCGGCTCATCCGCCTCTGACTTCCAAAGTGGTAAGATTACAGGCCTGAGCCCCCACGCCTGGCCAACAGCTGGCTCTTTCTTATCACTTAATGTCTCAGCTCATGTCATCTCCTCAGTGAGGCCTTTCTTGACCACTTATGCCCGTCTGCAAGACGTTGTCCTGTTTTATTGTGTTCCTACCAGTTATTAGTACCTGATACTACTAATTGATTTGTTTCTCCTCTCACATGAACGTAACTCCAAGAGGACAGTTTTAACTGTTTTGTTCTTTGCAGCACCCCCAGCGCCAACAACTGTGTCCGATATTCAATAAAATGGTGCATTGAATGAATGAACTGGGATGTATGCTAGGCCGAACCTCCATGCCTTGCAATCCTGGTTCTGCCGCAGTGGGCAAGGAGATGGGTCAGACTTTGAAGATGACTCTTAGGCCCCCCGGCGCAGGGGCACCGGAGCACAGAGTACTTGACAGACGCTGGGCGAAAGCCTGGGCGGTGGCCGCGCTGGGAGAGGGGCTGTCGCCATTTGGCTACGTTCCACGTGGGCCGCCGCGCCGCCGCGGGAGCCGGACGGGTGGTCGGCAGAGAGCGCGCGCACGCGGGTCTTTTGCGACGGTGCCCGGTAGCGCTGGCCCCGCCCCCTCGCGCGCTCGCCCCGCCCGGCCCCCGCTGCTGCGCTAGCTTGGGGCCGCTCTGGCCCCCGCCCGCTTCATGTGGCCCGGCCCGCGGCGGCCGGCGGCTGGGAGCGGAAGGGCGGCGGCGAGTGGCGGCCTGCGAAGCCCGGGGGGCAGTGGCCGAGGCCCAGGAGGCGGCGGCGGCCCAGGAGGCTGCGGACGGGGAGCGGCGGGAGCGGGCCGGGGTGGGCCTTGGAGCGGCCGCCGGGCTGCAGCATGCGCGCCCGCCGGGGGCTGCTGCGGCTGCCGCGCCGCTCGCTGCTTGCCGCGCTCTTCTTCTTCTCGCTCTCGTCCTCGCTGCTTTACTTCGTCTATGTGGCGCCCGGCATAGGTAGGAAGGGGGCCTGGGACCCCAGTGGTTGTCGCCCTGGCCTTGGAGGGACTCAGGGAATCCCTGCCCCTCCCCGAGAGGCCCTGGCGCTCATAGGACCCCCTGCTCAGCCCGGCGGCAACCCCGACCCTCATCCTCGGGAGAGGGGGTTGCCTGGCCCTTGAGGAGGCCCACGCCGGCTTTTGGGGCTCTAGGACATTACCACCCTCTGCGCCCCGACAGGCCCCCGAAATCCTCCACTCCGCCAGCCTCCGGTCCACCCCCTAACCTCCTAACCCTGTCTCCCTCCATCCCTAACCGCATTGCCTTCCAAACCCAACGGTGCCTTCACACCCCGCCTTGGTGCTGGGGCCCCCTCCTTTCCCGCTCTTGGCTCTTTGGAACCTTCACTTCCCGCTCCTTGGCCCGAGAACTCCCGCTTTTCCTCCCCCGGGGTCTTCTGGAGCCCCCGTTCCCGGCATTCCCCGCACCCTGAGCCCCTGCGGCTCTCCCGCCCCTCCTCGCTCAGGCCCCTCGCCTGGGTCTAGAGGCCCCCAGCCTTCGCGTTTTCCATCCTTCCTTTCTCGCCCTCCCGGGTTTCTAAACCGTTTCCCGCTCCCGTTAGCCCCCCTACCTCCTCTTTCTCCCCACCACTTCCCGGTGTTACAGCCATCTCCAGGTTCTCCTCCCCCAGCACATTCTCCGCGGGAAGTGGCCGATCGGATCCCTTGCGTCGCCGGGAGGCACTCCCTGTTATTACCGAGGTCCACTCCTCATTCAATGTCCTGCTAACCCCTCTGCGCGCCCCTGCCTTCTCCACATCTGTTACCTGCCCCGCATGTCACCGATGGCCCCTCTTGTCACCTCCGCCCCCAACCTCCTGTCCTCAGCCACTGCTTTCTCCTGAATGGAAGACTTGGAGAAAGGGTGCTGCCCGTGCTCTTCCTTTCTCCCACTTTGGCCCTCTCCTAGCTTTAAGGGTAGGTGCCTGCCCTGGGGACCGAGGGGAAGTTTAAATGGACCCTAGAGGAGGGATGTGACTACCGCCTTTTGGGAAATGCTGCCAGGTGGGAAGGGAGAGCATGGAGAAAAGATGGAATGGCTGGCTACTCATTCTTAAAGTCTTATCCTTTAAAGGAAAGACAGCCTCCGGAGAAACGAACCCTCCTCCAGCATAGACTTTGTAAGACCACAGTGAAGACAGGGCATGAGGAAATCTGGAAGGAAAGAGAGCGTGAAGATTAAGAGCAGAGGACGTTGAGGTCAGGCTTGGATTCCACTCCCTGTCCTATATGACCTTGGGCAGGTTATTAAGCCTCAGCTTTTCAAGTCTGTAAAATGGGGGTACTAGTCCCAGTCTCATAAGGTTTTTAAGGATGGAAGTAGGTAAATTCCCTTTAAAGCACTTTTCACTATACCCGATGCATGGAGAGTTTTAAAAATAAATAAATGCAGCCATTAAATGTAACTTTCAAGAGAGATGGGAGTAGGTTGAAGATTTAAGGAATGTGTTTGCCTGACTTGGCATTACCATGGGCCTCTAGAGAAAACCTTCGTTTTTGGTGAAAAATGACCAGGAGATGCTGTTGGAGGTTGGGTAGAGAGAGTAAATTCTATAAAAATTCTGGGTTATTTGGATATTAGGAAAGGGTTGATGGTTTAGCTGTAGGGAGCTGCCTTTTAGGATTGTAGTAATAATTAGTGCCATTCTCTGTTGACCTGTCAACTCTGGACTAGCTGAATAGAGAAATTTCCAGATAGAGCAGGAGATTCTCCCTGATCATGTATTTTAAAGCATAATTTATGTGATGGTTGATATTCTGTAGTCAACTAGATCTGGGAAGATAGAACAGGCAACATCAGATTGCTCTAAGTTTGCAAGTGTCTTAGTGAAAAGCATCCCTCTAGGAAGGTACAGTTTGTGGCCTAGTGGATTTGATTGAGTAGTTTATAAAAGGATAGGAATTCTGACAGGACAAGAACAGATAACTAGTGAAACTAATTGAGAAAAGAGTTCATTAGCATACTGGACATGAGACTCTAATAAAAATGGATGTGAAATGAGGGATTTGGACCTAGAGGCAGCCTTAGAACAAATAACTCCTTTTTTCTTCTATGAAAGAGACAGGTACTTCTGATCTGGGTCTATAAATCAGCTTATCTAAATGGAAAAATATATCCCACTGGGATTGTAATCACCCTTTTGATTAGAAAAGTTAGAAGTCATTCTACAAGAGAAATGAACTTGCCAACTTAATTAAGATTCCTCAACCCTAGATTTTTAGGTCACTGGAACCCCTTTGTAGAATGATGTGGTGTGACTACCATGCTTAGAATCCTGTGTCACTGATCATAAAAAACATGCAAAGCATTTAGATGTTCATTAGGACCATGTCTCCTTAAATGTTTGTCTTCTAAAGAGCAGTTCTAGGGAGGATTCAAATTTTGTTCTTGGGAAAGAGGAATAGGAAAAAGGATGAGGAGTAATTTTAGAGTTCATACAGACAGAGTTACCTTTAACTATTAGGAGATTATCTTGGTTTTTCTGTTAATGAACTTAAGTTTTCAAATGTCTAGCTTCGAATAATGAGGTGGCAGATCTTTTCAAAAGGTTAAGGCAATTTGGAAAATTAAAAGGGTTTATGTGTCATGGGATATGAAAACTTTATCTAAAACAGTTATTAAAATGATCTTAGGAAATAATAGTTGGTTCAACCATATGAAATTTCTGTTTTTGCAGGTCAAAAACAATTGTAGGTCTTTTACAAGATAACAGGAGTGCGCTGTTTATAAATACATATATGAAGTGCTGATTTAAAACATCTTAATAAGTTTATGGTGCCATCATATGGTAAGGTTGTAGATAGGTTACTGACCTTGTAAATTGTTGCCTTTGTAAACAGTTACCAATTTTTTATTTTTTTATTTTTGAGACAGAGCCTCAAGCTGTCACCCTGGGTAGGGTGCTGTTCTGTCACAGCTCACAGCAACCTCCAACTCCTGGACTCAAGCAAGTCTCCTGCCTCCGCCTCCCAAGTAGCTGGGATCACAGGCACCCGCCACAAGCCTGGCTATTTTTTTGGTTGCAGCTGTCGTTGTTTGGCGGGCCCGGGCTGGATTCAAACCCGCCACCTTAGGTGTATGTGGCTGGTGCCTTAGCCACTTGAGCCACAGGCACCGAGACAACAGTTACCAATTTTGAGAGAGATGCCTGTGCACTGTTAGGGACAATTGCGGGAGCAAAAACAATTGTATCAGCAGCTTCATATATAGTTCAATCTAATACATTTTCTAATAATGAAAATTCTGTTTTCTGGCACAGTGGAAAGTGTCAGACTTGTATTTCCTTCCAGGTTTAATTTTTTCCAGTCCTGGCTTTTGATTTGCTTTGTATACCCTGTGGCTATGTTGTACTCAAAGGCTATGGAGAAACCGTCACTCCAAGAGTGATATTGCAACTATGTTCAGAAATAGGCAGACTCGAATTTGAAATAAGAGAAAAATCATTTTAGTTACAAATGTTTTAAAATTGTTCAAAATTTGAGCCTGATCACTGACTTAGTATTTTTGAGATCTAAGGCCAATTCTTTTTTTTTCCTTCGAGACAGTGTCTCACTCTGTTGCCAGGCTAGCGTGCCGTGGTGTCAGCCCAGCTCACAGCAACCTCAGACTCCTGGGCCCAAGTGATCCTCCTGCCTCAGCCTCCCAAGTAGCTAGGACTACAGGCACCTGCCACAATGTCTGACTAGTTTTCTATTTTTAATAGAGATGGGGTCTCTCGTTCAGGCTGGTCTCAAATGCCTGAGCTTAAGGAATTCTCCTGCCTCAGCCTCCCAAGAGTGCTAAGATTATAGGTGTGAGCCACCTAGCTCAGCCCTTAATATCAATTCCTAGTATCAGTAACCTATAGTTTAAGAGGAAAGGAGAGTTTTCTTGGATTGGATGGCTGTCTGTGAAATGGGGTACCATCTGACCCAGGAAACAAGATAGGAAAATTACTAAATACAACTTTAGCATGTTTGTAGCAAATACAGAGTGCCCTTAGCTATTGTAATATTCTCATACCAATCCAGTTAATATTTTTAA
>NW_003852418.1:11181258-11203531 GCF_000181295.1 Otolemur garnettii | reverse complement strand
AAAAAAAAAAAAAACAAAACCTAGAACTGCATTTTTAGCCAAACTTTTAGTGAGTTAAAAAAAAAAAAAACTTCAATAAATGTAGTGAGATGTGTTTTTATATAGAGAAAGTTGATGATTCATTTGCATTCTGTAGAAATACTGGAGCTGGGACTTTAGAGAAGATATATGTTTTGCATAATCCAATACAAGTTTTCTTAATAACTACAGGAAATTTTCAGATTTCTCCCTGTCTTAAAATAGCCTTTTTTTTTTTTTTTGATTTGGTTCATCACAAATGAAAATGCCCTTTGAATTCCTTAGTGCACATAGTTTGTGAGCTTTTCTAGAATGAAGTACATATGTGGAGCTTTGGGTATTTTCATTTTCAAAAATCTTGTTAAAGACACCTTATCCTTCTTCCTCCCAGTCCACACACACTCACTCACATATTTGAGTATAGTGCTGTGCACTCTTTCTTAGGGGGAATCCATATGTGGAGAACAGGTTGAAATTACAAAACCGAATAGCACCACTTTGGACCAGGACTTTAGTGATGTTTTATGGGCCCTGCAGAATTTTTGCCGTACTGGGAGCAAGGTCTTTTGATCTTTTGGTTTGGAGTTGAGTTTTTTTTTTTTTTTTTTTTAGTAGTGGAAATATGCTAGTTTTGAACGATATTTGGAAGCAGCCATTGAAACAGTATTAGTTACTATTCCAGCTTCATAGATGATCCAGTAGATCAGCGGTTCTCAACCTTTGGGTCACGACCTCTTTTTTCCATTTGTAAGGAAGCACCAGTTAGGAAGGTTGAGAACCACTGCAGTAGATGTTTCTGACAACCTCCCCCATCCCCAGGTTGTTTGTGCCTGTGGGCAACGCCGCAGAGTAATCACCGGGAGGGAGGGGCTCTGTTGCCGTGACTCCGAGTTCTTGGAAGGAGTAGAAATTCTAAGGCACAAGTCCCGAATGCCACTGATTTGACTTGCTTCCCTGAATTTTGCAGCTTATTAGATCATGGAAGTAGGTACGGTGGACACATCCAGCTATATAAAGCAAACAAAACTTCAGCAACCAAGAAGTAAGGAATGTAATGCTACTGAGGTGTGCCAAAGAAATGCAGAAAAGGGAGGTTAGCATTGGTCAAGATAAAGGGTAATCAGAAAGGGACAGACTGGATGTGGGCTGTTGGAGAAGAGGCCCAGATATGCCAGCAGTAAAGGAGCTGTTATTCTTTAGTTTCTAGTAAGAGTAACGCCTGGCTTTGCATACTTGCTGTGTCTTTGTAGAAAGTTGTCAGTAAATTGAAGAAATTTAAGATCTGTGGGTCAATAACCTAGCGTTTGAGTGTCATGTTACTAGCTATGGGAGAGCTTTGAATTCTAAACTTTTGCCGCTTTCATTTTATAGGTGATCATCTAAACCCAGGTTAAGTCATTATCTTGCCCAAAGTTGAGAATTATTAAGCTATCGCTGAGGTTGAAAAGACACAAGAAATAGAGAAAAATAAAAGACAGTATTTGTAATCAGTTGCTAAATTGTAAGATGCTGTCCCTGAATGAGATGGGAGTTCAGACACAGGAGAGAGCCAGATGGTCGTTTATTCAGCATACTTGGGGGTGGGGCCACTCCTCTTGTCAGATGTGCTTTTTGGGTATTAGGTAATCTAGAAGGGAAGAAGGCAGAACATTTCTGCCATCATGGTGGTTTCACTCTACTGGGAGGTTTTTGTGTTTTTACTCTGATGGGGAGATAGCTATGAACAACATCATTTTAGATAGTGATATGTCTGAGAGAAGGTCTGTTTTAGATTGGGTGGTTAGGGAAAGCCTTGTTGCAGATGTGGTTAGTATTTTTGTGTGTGTGTGTGTGATAGAGTCTTACTCTATCACCAGGGCTAGAGTGCAGTAGCATCATCGTAGCTGACAGCAACCTCAAATTCCTGGGCTCATGTGATCCCCCTGCCTCGGACTCCTGAGTAGCTGGGACTATAGGCACGCCCCATCACACCTGGCTAATTTTTCTGTTTTTCATAGAGACAGGGTCTTACTTTTGCTCAGGCTGGTCTTGAACTCCTGAACTCAGAGCTCCTGCCTTGGCCTCCCGGTATGCTAGGATTATATGTGTGAGCCATCTGGAGGGCAAAGAGCTGGTGTTTGACTTAGAGGAGAGGGATGCAGAGGGGTATAGCCGGGCACTGACAGATCTGGGGTGGTGGTTGTGGTCCTGAGGCAGGGATGAGTTTGGATGAAGATTGGTCGGATTTTTTTTTGGTGAGGGGAGTTGAGTTCAGAAAGGTAGGAGAGACCAGGCCAAGTAGGACCCTATAGGCTATGGTAATGGCTATAGAGTAGGGAGTGAATCTTAGCTTGAAATGAACCAGACTTGGGTTCAAATCAACCCCAACTGAGTAGGCAAATTGTTTTCAGCTAGTGAATAGAGACTATTACCTTTCTCTGGGTTGATGTCAGAATTAAGGAGAATATGCGTGCAAAAGGGCTTAGCAGAGAGCTTGATACAAAGGTCTGTATGTTTATGATTATGATTTATAGCCAGAGGAATTGCTCTCTAATGCTTGGATTAAACTGAGAGGATTGGGATCCAGCCTAACTTTGCTAGTGACTAGATATGAACCTTTTCCTTAACTTTTCTCATCTGTGAACTGAGGAGATTGGACTATAGTATAAGATACCTAGGGTCTCTTTCAGATCTGAAGTTACATGATTCCAAGCAAGTGTGAGTTGAACCTTGCAGTAAGAAAAGAAATAGTAATTTGTCAAGTAAAGATACTCTGTTTTTCAAAGTTCCAGTTTAATATCCCCCCCCCCCCAATTCTGCTGCTACAGGAATGGGGACACGTGGGTCTCATCATCAGACCTCCCATTTCACTCTTTGGGGAGGAGAATGGAGAGCTCCTCACTGAGCAGTGCTGTTGCTTGAGGACAGTGGTTCTCAACCTTCCTAATGCTGCGACCCTTTAATACAATTCCTCACGCTGCAGTGACCCCCAACCATAAAATTATTTTCGTTGCTACTTCATAACTGAAATTTTGCTACTGTTATGAATCATAATGTAAATATCTGATATGCAGGATGCATTTTCATTTATTACAAAGGAGTCACAACCCACAGGACTTTGGCCTGGGAGCTCAGGACTTAGGAATCTCTATAGTGAAATCTGTCTTTGAAATCATTGTCATAAAAAAAGGGAAGAAAAAGAAATTTTTGTTGTCTTGGTCAAAAGAAAAAACTAAAAGAATTTTATGATAATATTTTGGGGGATGTTAAGACCATTTTTTCTTCTTTTTCCTTTTTTTTGGACTGTTCTGTCTTCTGTGTAATCCTTTTAAATTTTAATCTGCTAAGCCAGTCCTTTCCTCTAGCTTCACACTTCAGCTTTTAAGCATGGAAATAGAGTCCTGGACTCACTACCTTAGTCTTCTAGGTAGTTGGATGTTAAATGGAAATGAATATTATATTTTGATCCAGTAATTCTTTTTATATGGTGGCTTTATACTGAGAAGCATTGAGAGTCTTGCTGATTGCATGAATTCTGTGTTTTCCTAAGCATGGGAATCACATTAAATAATTTAGCATGCTGTCTCTTCTTCTCAAATTCCTCCCCTCCACCCCCCCTTCCTCCTTTTATTAGTTTGAGTTAGCAGTTACTAGACCTTGGGTTTGTTTCTTCTCACTTTGTTACAGAGATCCAGGTGTTTTGCGGTGACCAGAAGGGAACTTTGTCATTGTTGCTGAGGTGCCTTAGTTACTGTCATCAATTATGAACAGTGCTCTGAGGCGGTTAGTGGTGCAATTATGATAATGAAAATATCATGGAATATCAGGTACAGGAAACTGTCAGTTGTGCTGGGCATGGTGACACACACCTGTGGTCCCAGCTACTCATGAGGCTTAGGCAGAAGGATCACTTGAGCCCAGGCATTAGAGGCTACAATGAGCTGTGATGGACCACACTCCAGCCTTAGCAACAGAGTTGAGACCCTGTCTCTGAAAAAAATGAATAAATGCATATATACATCATACATACATTGAAAAACGTAATTAAAAAATACTCTGTGCTCCAGAGTTTCAAAAAAGTGTCAGTTGTAAGAAAGCACAGTGTCATGTTTTAAAATTTTAATTACTAGTGAGCACAAGTGTTCATATATAAGACATTTACAGGACATTAAAAAATATCAGTAAAGAGAGAACTTTTTCACCTTCCAGGTGTCCCTAAAAGTATGACTAATTCTCATGTTTTGAGCAACTATAAGCTTGGACAGATGGAAAAACAGGAGTGTTTTTTCTTATAGAATAACTAATTATTTCATTTTGAGTTCTGTAATATTTCTAGGCACCAAGCCCAAATCGTATTCATGATTAAATGTACTTATTTTCTGATTGGTAAACCAATGGCTTGTGAAGGCCAGAAAAGTAGTATTTTCCTAAATTCTGTGTTGTGGTCTTGTCTGTATAATGTGAACAAGGAAAAATCTTGTACTACTGTTTGGAATTGCCAGCAGGAGGAAGTCAAACCAGATAGACCACAAATGATAATAGGTTGGCTTTTTCTTCTTTTAAATTAAGAGACATGGGCAGTGTGGAGAAGAGTTTTTGTTCTGTCCCCCAGGCTGGGGTACAGTGACATCATAGTTCAGTGCATCCTCAAACTCCTGGGCTCAAGTGATCCTCCTGCCTCAGACTCCCAGGTAGCTAGGACGACAGGTACATGCCACCACAGCTGTTTTGTAGGAACAGGGTCTCACTATGTTTTTCAGGCTGCTTTGTCCATTTTTATTTTGTATGTTTTTAGAGACAAGAGTTTCACGTTATAGCCCTCAGTAAAGTGCTGTGGTGTCACAGCTCATAGCAACCTCCGAACTTTTGGGCTTAGGCGATTCTCTTGCCTCAACCTCCCAAGTATCTGGGACTACAGGTGCATGCCACAACGCCCGGCTATTTTTTTGTTGCAGTTTGGCCGGGCCCGGGTTTGAACCCACCACCCTTCCTATACGGGGCCAGCGCCCTACCCACTGAGCCTCAGGCACCGCCTGCTTTCTTTGGTTTTTACTTTTAAAATTATTGCTGTATGGGTATTACCACTTCACTTTTGCTCCCTGCAGTGTGATCATTCCTTTTTCTGCCCATGAAAGTTTTTGTAAACTACTGATCTGACTTTTAAGAAAGCAAGAGTCAAGGTTTTTTATATTTTTCTTTCTCTAACTTGCTTAAGTTTGACTGGTTTCTAAACTTCTGATTCTTTGTCTGAAAAATACTTACTGTATTTATTAAACTTGAAATGCTATGCAGAGTCCAGTAAATGTTTCGAGTGTTTCAAACATTGAAACATTGAAAACTTGATACATTTACCTGTGACCTCTTCTGATGAAAGGGGAACTGTCCATATCTTATTTGCTATTTTTTCCTTGTTGATTATTTTCTCCAATAAGACTGAAATATAATGTAAGTTTTAATGTTTTCTGCTTCTAATTGCAGTTCTTTAAAAGTGCACAGGTCAGATAATGGAGCAGCAAATTTTTGGTGTAAGAAACAGTATAGTTTACTGATTAAACAAATAATATAAAAGAGAAATTTAGAAAACATAGACTGGTGAACACAGCAAAACACTGAGCTTATTTTTTTTCATGTCGGGATGAAAGGACCTGATGATTTGAAGACAGGGAGAAGTAAATTTTATTTGGCATTTTCTTGGCCCCAACTCCCATTAACAGCCACCATTTCTATTTTGACATTTTACAAGTGGTAGTTATAATAAAGATCTTAAAGCATGACTTAAGTTTGGTATTGTGGGTTTTGTTTTGTTGTCTTCTGATTCTTTGAAAATTGATAATGTATCATCTGCCAGAATATTCTGTTTCCCCACGCCTCCCTTATCGGCACAGACACAGGGTGGCAGGTGGTGGTGAGAAACAGGCTGCCAAGATGGTCCCTGGATTACTAGTTGGGATGTGAGCACAGGATTTTTTTTTATTCTATTTCCTTTGTAACGTTATCGGAAATGATATTAAGTGCTAAAGAATGAGGAAGTAGAAAAATCTAACAGGTAAAACCTGCTGGATTCTTGCAGTTTTGACATTGGAAAAATTTGTCAGTTTGCTATTTTTTTTTGTTTCTGGGTGTTATCACCAGAATTATAAATGTACAGGGGCGCCAAAACATGTATACACATTTTAAGAAAGGAAAAACTATTGAAATTGTAATACTCAGTGTACACTGATCACAAATGGATACAAGTCATGTTGAGCACCTCTGTCCTTGTAGAAGTCAAAGGTGATTTGAGTATTACCAATTTAATAAGTCTTTTTTTTTTTTTTTGAGACAGAGCCTCAAGCTGTCCCCCTGGGTAGAGTGTCGTGGCATTACAGCTCACAGCAACCTCCAACTCCTGGGCTCCAGCGAGTCTCCTGCCTCCGCCTCCCAAGTAGCTGGGACCACAGGCGCCCGCCACAACGCCCGGCTATTTTTTTGGTTGCAGCCATCATTGTTGTTTGGCGGGTCCGGGCTGGGGATTCGAACCTGCCACCTTAGGTGTACGTGGCTGGCGCCTTAGCCGGTTGAGCTATAGGCACCGAGCCCAATTTAATAAGTCTTAAAATGTGCATGCTTTTTGGGGGTACCCTCTGTATTTATCTAACTAGGAATGATAATAATAGTGATTAGAGGTAGGTGAGTGTTTAGAAAATTTTTATGTTTTGGCAGTTACGAGGAAAGAAACAAAATTACAAATTTGGCTTTGCATTTGCCTGATTTGGCTGTTTTCTTATAGTTAATTCATTAATTTAACCTCTGTGTGTTGCACCCCTGCAATGTGCTTGGGGGGTACAGTGATAAACAAAAGAAGAGACTGTGTCTCGGTTATTTTTTAAACCTTCTGCCAAAAAGCATGGCTTCACTTTAGTAGATTTTCGGTTTTGAGTGATTTAATACTTCTGGACAGATGTTTAATTGAGGGTCAGTTCAACTGGTTTTCAAATTGGAGCTAACATTTTTTAATTGACAGGGATAATAGTGAATGCAGTAGACTCTCCCCCTCCATCCACACTTTCACTTTCTGTAGTTTTATTGGTGTCTGAAAATATTTTAAATGGAAAATTCTGGAAATAAGTCATTTCTGAATTTTAAATTTTGTGCCATTCTGAGTAGCCTGATGATGTCATGTGCTGTCCTGCTCTTTCCCACCACATCCTGCGCAGGGGTCACTTATCCCTTCCCCGGATCCTGCCCTACGTGCTACTTGACCTTTAGTCACTTCAGAGCCTCTGGGTTGTCAGATCCCTGGTACAGTGTTGCACTGCTTAGGTTCTGAGTCACCCTTAATTTGCTTTTAAAATTTAATCTTACTTATATTTGTTGTCTTTTATTGCTGTTAATCTCTTATTGTGCCTAATTTATAAATTAAGTTTTATCATAGGTATGTGTGCATAGGAGAAAATGTAGGGTTCCATGCTACCTGTCGCTTCAGATATTTGTGGGGCTTCTTGGAACACCCCTGCAGATAAGGGGGTGGGGCACTGCGCATAGTGCATGGCGCCGTTTCAGATTACTCATGCCCCTTGCAGTCAGATGCTTGATGGGTATGTGGGGGCTGGGTATGATGGTATGATGGGTATGTGGGGGTATGTGGGGGCAGATGACTGTGGAAGGGCTTTTTGGGCTATTTAGGATTCAAGATGGGTTTTCACCTTTTAAGTCATAATAAAGCACTATGTCTTTTACACAGTAAGATACACATAAGATATAGTATGATCCTTTAAATTGCAAATCAAAATGAATGTGTTAATGGTTTATCTTGTACCTAAACCTGAAATCTAGGCAGAAAAGGTTGATAAACATTAGATAATCAGATTTCTTTTTCACCTCTTTGGGCCAGGGTCTCGGTTTGTTGCCCATGCTGAAGTGTAGGGGTGTGATCATAGCTCACTGCAAACTCAAACTCCTGGGCTCAGCCTCCCAAGTAGTGCGAGACACCATACCTGGCTAATTTCAAAACTTTTTGTTAGAGGTTGGGTATTGTTATGTTGCCCAGGCCAGCGATCCTCCTGCCTCAGCCTCCCCAAGGGCTAGTGCGTGAGCCATGGCACTCAGCCAACACATTGCTGTGAGGATTGTTTCTAATTCTTCATTAGAAAAATATTTAATCGGCTATCGTGTTGATTTCAGATAAAAACTATACCTTTATGTCTTGAATCTGGTCACCAGTGTTTTCTTTGAGAGGTGGTTTTTGCTTAGGATTTAAGAAACTGTTTTTATCTTTTATTTGTAAAGAGGGACAAGGAAGAAATAATTCCTGAAATTGGAAGTCTATATGCTTGGGATTCAAAGTAAGTTGTTATTCATCAACAACTGGTCTCCTCCATACAGTTAGATGGAAGGTGGAAATTACCTTTTGTCTATTGTTAATATATATTTTTTGGAATAAAAGCTGGGCCTGCACCCATCAAGCTGCATTATCTAGAAGGGGTGACTGGAATCGTTCGGTGTGCAATTCCTGTCCCTATGCTCCTGAATGGGAGAGTGGGAGGAAGTTAATGTTTTGGTTTTGGTGTTGGCTTCATTTCCTATTTCATGGTTAACTTGGCATACCTGGCCTTTAAATTCTGGTGTAAAGTATTCGTTCCTGAGATTTGTGTGAATTAGAAGATTTGGATGTATTTAAATTTCATTTGGCACTATGGAAAATTAGGTAAGAGCTACTTTGGGGGTTAGCGTTAATGGTTAAGGCAGTTTTTTCCTTAATAATTCATTTTATTGTGGAAAAATTCAGACAGACCAAAATAAAGCCAACAGTACAGTATAATGGTTCCCCATGAACTGAAATAGTTCTATGAAGTGACCAGGGATTTATAATGAAAGCTATAAAGGTGAAAGGGGCTGGGCACAGGTTTAGGGTAATTCATAACAAATTTGTTTTTGTTTTTGTTCGTATGTCTTGTCGATCCTGGTACCTAAATGAGTATTTATCTGTCAAAAGGGACAACACACAGTGTTTATAAACTCACAGGATTACCGCGAGGACTTAAGGGAGGAGAGAGCTTTGGTCAGGAGTTTGCGGGATACCAGTTTGGTACTCAGCATTTTAATGTCCCTTTCCCCTGGCCCAGTCCCTTATCACAGGGCTCAAGTGGATCTTAGATGAGGAGGGAAAGAAGGAAACTGTCAGTATTAGCAGCCCCATTGAACTGGCACATGGTAGAGGCTGATTGAAGCAGATGATCACAGTGAAGTCCATTTCCCAGTTCTTCATTTGACGCAATTTAGGCCTGGAAGTCTAAGAATAAACGTCTGCTCACAGGATCACCTTCCTGAGCTGTGGTACCAACTTGAAGGCGCCACTGAGCTTGAGCAGGTGGTGTGTGGCTGCTACTGAAGTCCCTGAGGTGCTGTCTTTGTAGCACCTGTGTCCTTTTGACTCCCCTGGCCTTTTTTTTTTCCCTGAGAATCTATTGCTAATTTCTGTAGCTATTTGCATCAGCTTTGACCAAAGTCAAGTGCAAA
The DNA here is from genome assembly GCF_000181295.1 of Otolemur garnettii. Lineage (NCBI taxonomy): Eukaryota > Metazoa > Chordata > Mammalia > Primates > Galagidae > Otolemur > Otolemur garnettii. The sequence goes on along the minus strand of NW_003852418.1, from coordinate 11,194,036 downwards.
GCTTACAAGGGAAAGGATGGTAAAAATACCCCTTCCAGGATTTATTTGGCACAGATTTTGTGGTTTGGGTTTAGTAACATTGTCCAGTAGCCAAAAATTAAACAGCGCTGATTTAACTTCAGTATTATTAATAGTTCTACTAATTTATTAGTTATATAATTAAAGTAGTAAAACAGTCTGCATAGATTGAAGCTATAGCTTTGTGTTGTGTTGTATGTGTGAAAAACTGTTCATTGTGAATTTTACACTTGATCTTAGCCAAAAGGCCGAGAAGCGATCATTGTGAATTTTGTATAGACTTCCCCGTAGATTATTTATGTAAGCTGTGTCATCAGAAACATTCCAGAATGAATCATGTTTAATTAGGATCTAATAAATGTTAACCACCCTTGTTCTGTTGAACAATATTTTTAAACCATTAAATCAACTTTAAGAATGATCAAAGGAAATTATAATAATTTATTCATAATCATCCTTTCACACAAGCGTTTTCATTTCTTTTGTTTCCTTCTCATCTTTCTGTACACACAGACAGTTGAAAATTTTGCACCTCAGCTTGGCGCCTGTGGCTCAAGTGGCTAAGGCACCAGCCACATACACCTAAGGTGGCGGGTTCGAATCCAGCTCGGGCCTGCCAAACAACAATGATGGCTGCAACCAAAAAATAGCCGGGCATTGTGGCAGGCGCCTATGGTCCCAGCTACTTGGGAGGCAGAGGCAGAAGACTCGCTTGAGCCCAGGAGTTGGAGGTTGCCGTGAGCTGAGATGCCACAACACTCTACCCAGGGGGACAGCTTGAGGCTCCTGTCTCAAAAAAAAAAAAGAAAAGAAAAGAAAAGAAAAAATTTTGCACCTCAAGAATTGCTGCGCTGAGAGAAAAAGGATGGGTTAAAAAAAGAAAAAGTTTGGATGTGTGTGCTAGAATAATCTTTTACAATCTCTGCCATAAAATTTTTTCCTGGCTAGTTCCTTTTTCCTCACCATAACTAAACAGAGTGTCTTGATAAAAGATTATTTCTGTCACGGGATTCTTGAAAGCTTAAGTTGTAAAGAAAACATACTTGCTGTCTTTACCAATACGTGGAAAACTTGTTGGGAAATTCTAGCTGCTTTGGTGTGAAATCTATTTAGTCTCATTCCTAAATACTATTAACAAAATGAAATAGAAGAATTTCAAATTTCATTAAATTAGTGTAACAGGATGGCTAATTTAATGTGAGACTATAATAGTTTATTTCTTCTTTAGATTTGTCAAAGTAGAAAAAGCCTTTCTCAGAAACTTTTTTGGACTTAGTGATTATTTTTTTTCCAGTCTAGTATTTTTTTTCTCAAGTTTGTCAAGAGTAAGTAAACTTTGATTCAGAAGTTATTCACAGATGGGTCAAATCAACTAAACAGAAACCACAGGAGTGGTTGCCATGGCCACATTTACTGTAATTTACATCACTTTTTGTTATGTCCTTTGTTTCCTTCCCATAATAGCTCACCCTTTAAAAGTGTAGTTAAAGGAGTTAAAAAATATGTAGATAATTTATGTGGCCTTCTCTGGGCCGACCCCGCCTTTCTTAGCCCTTTAGAAGATCCCACCTGGAAAACTCAGGATCTGTCTTTGCTTCTGAGTTGTGGGAAATGATTAGGTTGAAAGTAAATGTGTTATTTACTTTTTCCAGCCCTCTTGCCCCCTTTGGGAATGGCATTTGATATTTCCCCAGTGGGAATACCATTAATGTCATGCAATTTATTCTTTTCTATAAAGGTGATAATATTAAATACAGTTAGTTCTGCTGTACCATGGCATAAACATTGCTGAAAGTCATCATGTTATGCAAAATCATTTAATAGAAGTTGCACAGCTTATGAAAAAAATGGGGTTAGGTGTACAATACTCAAAAGCTGCATTAGTGCCTGGTGCAGTGACTCACATCTATAATCTCAGTACTTTGGGAAGCTGAGGTGGGAGGATCACTTGAGGCCAGGAGTTGGAGATAAGCCTGGACAACATAGTGAGACCCCACCTCTCATAAAATATAAGAAACATTAACCGGAAGTGGTAGCACACACATTTGTAGTCCCAGCTACTTGGGAGGCTGAGGAGGATCACTTGAGCCAGGGGTTCCAATGTGGGAGACAGAGTGAGACCTGTCTTAAAAAAAACAAAAACAAAGGGTGATGCCTGTGGCTCAAAGGAGTAAGGCGCCGGCCCCCTATGCCGGAGGTGGCGGGTTCAAACCCAGCCCCGGCCAAAATACTGCAAAAAACAAAAAACCCAGTATATATACTTAAGCTTTGATTGTTTTTTAAGGAAGAGTACGGCTTATACTTCTTCACAGCTTACTTAGTTTATCAGCCCATCTCAGTTATTTCTTGTAGCTCTAATTAGGTAGATGATTGTTGAAAGTGAGGTATCTAACATGTGGCTTTGAGTCATTTTCCAGATTAATTTTGTTTGTGCCTTTGGTCCCTTCATATCTTTCATTCCTGTGGTTGTTGGTAGGCATTTGTTTTTTGTTGGTAGGCATTTGTGAGGTAGCTGTTTGGGATTGAGAAACCTCTCTGATGCTAATCCTATATCCTTATGTATGTATTGTAATATGTATGTAAATTATGTAGAGTTGTTCTTCATGCAAAGCTGTAGGCCTGCCCTGGAGTCAGACTAGTATCGTAACCTCATCTGTAGGCTGGTGCCGAGCCAATCACCTGAGCATAAGCGCACACTGCTGCCAGACAGGCTTTTTGAAAGGCTCTTAAATAGTGGTGAAGAAAGTAAGCTTGTTTTTTGATGGTATATAGCCTGGGGACTAGTACAGATATTTATGCTTAGAATTCCCAGACTCCTGGCAATCAGAGTTGTGGAAGGCTTACTGAGTCATCTGGCTTACAGCTCCTTAGACACCCCCTTATTAGCAGGTTGTAGGTACTGTGTTGTGCTCTTTAGGAAAAAGGGAATGTGCCTGCACTTGAGGTGTGTGAACTGCAGTGAGCTCTGGAACATCCCTTCTTAGGTCACGTCCTGGCTCTGCAATTTGCTGGTTTTGTGACTTTAGTTTTCACGTGGTAATTGATAGTAGTTCCTGCCTAATAGTGTAGTGCTTGGCAACATCCCTGCAATGGTAAGCGTGCCCAGTACATATTAGCTGCTACTATGATTGCTATACTCCTTCCTGGAAGATTATATTCTTAGATGCATTTTCAGGACAGATTCACATAGGCTGTCGTATACTGTTGTGTAAGGATGGGTTACATTTGGAGAAATGTGCTGCTACATGAATGTCATGGAGTATACTTAGCAAACCTAGGTGACATAGGCTACGTGCTGTAGCCTGTTGCTCTTAGGCTACGAACGCTGCGTGTTACTGTACTGAATATCCAAGGCAGTTGTAACACAATGGTGTTTGTGTCTCCAAACATATTTAAACATAGACAAGGTACAGTAAAAATGTGGTGTTAATAATATGGGACCACCATCATATACGCTGTTGCTCATTGGCTAAAACATCCTTAGTGCCTGTCTATAGATAAGATTGAACTGGAACTGAAGAATTGAAACATCTTGGATTAGAGGGGAAATTCAAAATTATTAGGCCTAGCCTTGTATTTTGCAGATGGGGAAATAGAATCTAAGAGATGGTAAAGGCTTTACTCAGCCTGCCAAGAAGTACTGGGACCAGTGTAGTGTTATACCAAGGATTTTCACCAGATACATCAGGGATTCTCTTAAAGCTGGCTTTGGATGGTGGTGGTAATGACGACATGATGACACTAGAGTATTTTCTTTTGGGTGGGGGTGAGTGGCTTGTGTATAAATAGAAACAGCGCACTCAACATACCTATTGTTCTTATAATGCAGACTACAGTGAATAAGTTAAAAAAAAAACTTGGCAGGTGCGAATACGCTGAAGATAGTGAGAAAGCATAATGGTAGGGAACGTAGTTTTTTAACACAATGAACTATTCTCTGATGCCCTTGACAAACATGGGGTAGGTGGGATACCAAGGTTTTTTGTTGCAGAGAGAGCCAGGTTATATGGATCTTTGGCTGGCAGCAAGGATAAATCCGGTACAAAGGGCACTGTAGCTCTATAATCACAGTGTGATAAAACGAGTCATTTGGGGATCATTACAGGTCACTTACTTGCTAGGGTTTTGTTTTCTCTCCAGTAACTTATTTGTTTTTGGATTATAAAAATAGTGTGTTTAGTATATAAACTTCGGTGAGTACAGCAAAGCATAAGGAGGATAAAGACAGTCGAAAATTGCATAACCCAAATATAATACGGTATTAATATCAAGACATATTTGAGCTCACACTATTGTGTATAGTTTTTATATACTAACTAAAAATGTTGAAGTGTAACTTAGAGGCATAGTAACTGTCCGTTTTTCAGTCCTATAAGAAAATGTCGACTTCATATACCCAACAGTGGTGCTCAACCTTCCTAATGCCACAACCCTTTAATACAGTTCCTCTTGTTGTGGTGACCCCCAACCATGAAATTATTTTTGTTGCTACTTCATAACTGGAATTTGGCTACTGTTATGAATTGTAATGTCAATATCTGATATGCAGGCGACCCCCAAAGGGGTCACGACCCACAGGTTGAAAACTGCTGCCCTAGAAGAACATGCGTTGGTATATTTCACATGGTGGTCCTTGGTGGCACTGTCTTCAGCTGGCTGATTGTCCTGTGCCTTCGTTTTTATCAGAATGACTCATATTTTCCCATCCATAGCTGGTCTCAGAAATTAATAATACATTTCTTAACCCTCAAGGAAGTTTTTCCTGGTTCAACAAACACCATTTTGATTGTTTACAGCTCTCACCTGCTATCTGTTAAGCACTATTCTCGGATCAGAGCACAAGCATAATCTAATTTCTGTTAAATTAACCAGTTTACCAGATAAAGACAGGCAACTACAGTTCACAGCAGAGATAGCAATCCATTTTTGCCAGAAAGGATTCAGTTTGGTCATAAGGGAAAGCCACGTATTCAAGCAATGTAAATTACAGATAAATTGAAATAATTGTTAAATTTAGTTTAAGAAATATGTTTTGAATATTTTATAATTAAAATAATTGCCCTTTTTAAACATTATATTTCAAAGATTGACCTTTCACACCAGATGCTTGAAGGTTGTTCAGGATGAAGTGGGTTGAAGCTATATTGATAGGTACTTTCTATTTTGGTTGCTGATACAATGCTATCTTTCTTTTTCTTTTCTTTCTTTTTTTTTTTTTTTTTTGAGACGGAGCCTCAAGCTATCCCCCTGGGTAGAGTGCCATGGCATCACAGCTCACAGCAACCTCCAACTCCTGGGCTCAAGTGAGTCTCCTGCCTCGGCCTCCCAAGTAGCTGGGACTACAGGCGCCCGCCACAACACCTAGCTATTTTTTGTTTGCAGCCATCATTGTTGTTTGGCGGGACCAGGCTCGGAATTCAAACCTGCCACCTTAGGTGTATGTGGCTGGCGCCTTAGCCGCTTGAGCCACAGGCGCCGAGCCTATCTTTCTTTTTCTAATATTATTTTGTAATTCTTTTTTACATAGGAATATAATGGATTTTGTATTGTTATTTTGAAGTTAGCTACATTGCTGAATTTTTCTGTTGTTTTTGGTAACTTGCAAGTAACTTAGTAACTCGGAAGTAATGAAATTTGTATTTTTTTTACAAACCATTGGGATTTTTGAGTTATCATAATTGTACTAGCTAGGATCTTCAACTTTACTAGGAGGGGTGGTAATGAGTACACTTATCTCCTAATTGATTTGTAGATAATGCTTTTGTTTCCTCATAAAATTAATATATTTGTTCCAATGTTATCTTCAATGATTATGTCACTGTTTTGCCTATAGTTGATGTTCTGTAAATACTCATGGAATAAAGGAGCCTGAAATAAAAAAAAAAAATAGAAAAAAAAAGTCAGCCTGCGCTGGGCACAGTGGTGCACCTGGAGTCCAGCTACTGGGGAGGCCGAAGTGGGAGGATTGGTTGAGCCCAGGAGATTACGGCCAGTTTGGGCGACACAGTGAGACCTGTCCCTTAAAAAACCACAAAACAACGCATTTGTTTAGGGAGGGGGAAAATAAAGTTAGGAATTTACTGGGAAGGGGCTTGAGGAAATTTTCTGGGGTGATATTTTGATAGGGATTTGGGTTACCCAGGTGTGTGCATTTGTCAAAACTTAAGCATTTTATGAAATTTTACACTAGAGGGGGAGGAAAATCAACCTAGTATTGATTTCTGATTAATGATATGCAATGCTGAACTTTTTTTTTTTTTTTAAGATAGTCTCACTATGTCACCCTCTGTAGAGTATTATGGTGTCACAGCTCACAGCGGCCTCAAACTCTTGGGCTTAAGCGATTCCCTTGCCTGGCTTCCCAAGTAGCTGCGCCCACCAAAACACTCGGCTATTTTTGTTGCAGTTGTCATTGTTGTTTAGCTGGCCTGGGCCAGGCTCGAACCCACCAGCTTTGGTGTATGTGGCTGGCACCCTACTCTCTGAGCGATGGGTGCTGAGCCTGAATACAGTTATTTTTAAAACCCATGAGTGATGGGTCCCATTATCTGTATCTCTTGTGGTTCTTACCTTGCCTGGATTTTCTTTTGGTATTCATTTTGTCCTATCTCTTGGCATGCCTGTTAATTTTGATTGAAAACTGGACATTGTATATAAAAAATTATAGTGGCCCTAAGAGGGACTTTACCTAACAAATGCAATCAATGTAACCTGGTTCTTTGTACCCTTAGTGAATCCACAACAATTAAAAAAAGGAAAAAAATGATGGTGGCCTTATGTGTTTTTATCTTATTTTAGGGAGGGTTCATCCCATTTGTTAGGTAAATAGGATGGGAGTGCTCATCCTGTTTATCCAGTGGTTGAGCTGACTGCACACAGCCAGAGCGTGGCTTTGGTCGGGCTCCTTCTACTGGTGTTTTGCCTGTCCTCTGTGGGGGGGTTGTCCTATATGAGTTCACCTGAGAACCTGAGTGTTCTCTGAGGCCCTTTTCCCTTGGTGTGTCCTGAACTTAATATTGTCTTCCTAGTATTCAGGGTTAATGAAAACTCTGCTAGGCTTGGGCAGAGACTTTCTGCTTGGTTTCTGACTGACTTGTGCTGCATTGGGAAAACAGGCCCTTGCCCCCATTTTTGTGTTTTCAGACCTGATACGCTACCCTAAATTCTGGGGGTTTCTCCCCTGTTAGTCGCGGCTCTGGTCCTGTGCCCAGACTCTGTGCCTGTTTCCTCAGCCTCCTTCGTGACACTCAAAATTGGCACATGCCCTGAGGGACAAAGCAACTGCTGTCCATTGGCTCACCCTGAAGGGGGTTACCCTTCCCCTGGGGTTTGTCTTGTCAAGTCAGGGTAGCCTCAGCAGCTCTGCAAAGTCTTCAGACCTTTTTATAAAAAATTGTATTTTATTGGGCTTTTCTCTGAGGGATCTCTGCTCTGGTCAGTCATAGCCAGAAGCAGAAGCTACTCTATACAAATCTTGCACATGGACTTGGTGCCTTGTGTTTCAGAAGAGATGATGTTAGTCTGTGCTCCATTCATTAAGGAAGGAATATTTAGATAATGGGGAGTTAAAAAGAAATGTGATCTGTTCTAGTAAGAGTGACTGGCAAGTATGAACTTTTAATACTTAAGCATTACTCCTCTCTTTTTTTTTTTTTTTTTGAGACAGGGTCTCACTGTGTCACCCTGGGTAGAGTGCCATGGCATCACAGCTCATGGCAACCTCAAACTCCTGGGTGTAAGCCATTCTCTTGCCTCAGCCTCCCAAGTAGCTGGGACTTCAGGCGCCCGCCACAACACCTGGCAATTTTTTGTTGCAGTTGTCATTATTGTTTAGCTGGCTCAGGCTGGGTTCAAACTTGCCACCTTTAGTGTATGTGGCTGGTGCCATAACCACTGTGCTATGGGCTCAGAGTCTACTCCTCTACTTTCTAATAATATAATTTTAAAAAAAATTCTTTTTCTTTTTAGAGACAGTCTCACTTTGTTGCCCTCAGTAGAGTACAGTGACATCATAGCTCACAGCAACCTCCAACTCCTGGGCTTAGGCGATTCTCTTGCCTCAGCCTCCTGAGTAGCTGGGACTACAGGCACCTGCCACAGTGTCCGGCTATTTTTTGTTGCAGTTTGGCCAGGGCCGGGTTTCGAACCTGCCACCCTCAGTATATGGGGCTGGCGCCCTGCCCACTGGGCCACAGGCACTTCCCTAATAATATAAATGTGAATTTAAAAGTTAGCATTAGCATGAAAATGATAAATGATTTGTCTAAGGCAGAGTTTCTCAATCTTATAAACATTTTGGATGATTGTTGGAGTTTAACAGCGTCTTGGATGCTAGTAGCATCTTCCTCCCCTAGTTGTGGCAGCCAGAAATGTTCCCAGATTTTGCCAAATATCCCCATAGAAGCAAAATCACCTCTCTTTGAGAACTGCTGGTTCAAACGAAGGGATTAGTTTTCCTAATTTGATACCTTACTAGAAAAGTGGAATTGGATTTTGAGTTAATCACGTCATTGTCTTTGACAATTGGACTATTGGTTCTTGACCAACAATTTAATGGTAGGGGCCCTTAAATGCTTATGAGAGGGGAAAAAAATTTTTTTTTAAACTATTAGCTTGTGGTCTGTGAATTGGGAGCTTAGGTCATTCGTTCACTTGTTCTGGGGTTTAGGAAACATTCTTGGTTTCTAGGCTTAGTAAGTGTTACGACCTGCCTGTGGGATTTCTTTGGCTTCTGCAGAGTAATACTGTGCGGTCTGTTTTCATTGGGTCTAATGCTCATGCAGTAGTTCTTTAAAACTGACAGGAACAAATCAACACAGAGAAATGCACTCAGAGAATGTAAGCAGTCATTTGGAAATTAAGGTTGGAAGGACATAAAGAGATGAGAATTAGGGCTAAAACGAAGGGTTAAGGGAGAAAAAGGGAGAAAAACGACTTACAGTAAACATTTTTTAATGGCGGGACTGCCAAGACCAATTAAGCTGTTAGCTACGCTTTCTTTTTCTGCATTTTCCAGTTTTCCAAATCATTCTGCTTTGATGCCAATTGTCTTGTTAATAATGCATGGCTTTTGTATAGCGTTCCCTTCCCAGCGCCCCTTCTAGGTGCTGAGTCAGAGGAGATTGTTACAGCAACAGCTCAGGACCAGTTAAGAGGAGACATCCCTCTGCAGGGCTCAAATACTGCCACGTTTTCTTGCACATTTATCTTGTAGCAAGCTTTTCACCTTAAATACGTTAAAATGTTGATTCAGAGGATGTTTTTTCCTCACTCTTAAAGAATGAGATTTCCAAAAACTATCCCAGAATGTCTAATGACAAGAGGTTTTTGAGAGCTCTCGAGAATGAGTCTGAATGTCAAATGGGATTACCTTTGGTTTCTGGGACAATACTGTTATTTCCCCACCTCTCTAGTTATTGTCTGGATATGTCCCTTCTGAGTCCCTCATTTCTATTTTGTAAAATTGGAAATGACATATTCAAGCTACCTTTTTGATAGGCAGCCAAAGGAGACAGACAGACATGAGGGACTAGGACACATAATTGTTTGGTGAACACCAAGCTCCCGGCCTGGATCCAGCGGTTTCCATGCCTACTTTTGCTGGCCGGTACACAGCATTCTGGGTGGCCACCGAGAGTCTGACCTTTAAGAGCTCACTGCTGCTTTCCTTGCTGTTTTCAAGTGTCAGTCTGTCTGGGCCACGGAGTTGTTCCTTTTCTGTTGGTTGGGAAATAGTGTGTTGTGATGGGCCCGGGAGAGGGGGGAGATTTTTAAAACCCTTGGGTTTGCAGTATGAGTTGAAAAGGCATCTTCTGCACCTGCTGATAAAGCTCCTTATTGAAATGGAAACGTGGAGAAAGTGTCACTAGGTCTGTGATGAGCATCTTAGCCTTTAATAGTCACATACCAATGGGGGAGGGGTCAGGTTCATGCAAAAACAAACAGGTCTCTGACCGCCCCCCCCCTTGGTATTCCTTTGTTAAACTATGACTTACTTAGTTCACCTAATGTGGAGTGGGGTGTGTAAGTGCTTTAAATCAGGATTTTCCTAGAGTGATAGTGTTCATTGTTATCATGATTTTATAGGTGGCTTAGAAATTGTTTACCTCTCTTCACAGTGATAATAACTATATGGATAAAATTAATAATAGTGTGGGAACTCTTTGTACTGTACTCAAAACTTTTCTACAGTTCTCAAATAATTTCTATTTAGGCTTTTAAGAATAATAACTAGGACTTACTGAAGAGCCATTCTGTTCTCATCACTGTGTTGTTGTTGTTATTATTATTATTATTTTGCAGTTTTTGGCCAGGGCCGGGTTTGAACCGGTAGATGGGGCCAGTGCCCTTCTCCTTGAGCCGCAGGCGCCACCCTCACTATGTTATTATGTATGAATCTTACATTTGTTATATCCAGTTCTCTCAAGACTACTGTAAGAGACTCATGCGCTCAAGACCACACAACCTAGCAGAGTAGGGAATCAAACCTCCAGTTGAGCTAAATGAAAGTCTAATCCCACCCCATGTCACCTCTGTTCAGTGGGGAATTGGAATAGAATCATTTGAACAACAGTGGCTCTTCATTGTCATTTAAGTCCACAAGTTTGCCTTGGCTTCTTGCTATGATAGCATCAATAATATTGCACCAGCACTCACTGACTTGCACGCTGGGATGTGGCCTCTTTCACTTCATGCACCTTTTCTTTTTTTTAATTAAAATAAATTCTAGACTAACTTGTGGGTGCTGACCGTATACAAGACCCTGTTCTTAGAGTCTGTGTGTGTTGCTTCTCTTCTTAACCCCATGAGGTAGGTACTGTTACTTTCCTTGTTGTACACAAGGAAATTCAGGTACAGGGAGTTAAAGTAACTTGACTAAATCACACAGTTAATATGTGACAGAACCAGCATGCAAGTCCGGATAATCTTACTCTGGAGGCCAAGCTGTTAGCCACTAACCTGCATTTCAGTTTTAGTGTCTTTGGTTCTCCGTTGCTTAACACAGTAGACACTCAGATGTTGATGGATGAATACATGACTGAATACAAAAGCAGCTCTTTGGAGGGTAGAAACAATGAAATGTAAAGTGCTTTCCTTTTTCACTTAGAGCAGAGGACAGAAACTCAAAACACTGTCTGTGAGGACTGTGCAGAGTTTGGTTAAAAGCAGGCAGCTCCTGGGCCGCTCAGCACCTGATGATCTGATGAGCCTAGTGGGATTGTGTGGTCACTGTTGCTAGATCTTCCAGTATTTCAAGAGAAGCTAGAAATCTAGATTTTTAGGTGTATAATAACGAACATTTAAATAAATACAGTACTTCCTGAGTTCTAGTCTTTAAGTGTTTTACAGATACTAATTTATTTAATCTTAAATGAGAGAGGTATATTCTTATCCATTTTATGGACAGGGAAACACAGAATGTCTAAATAATTTACCCATGGTCATTCATTAAACCTACCTAGTCCTCCCCCTAAGGTTGACACTTTGTACTGTCAAACTGTTTATCTGGCAGTTCATTCGGTTTAAAGATAAAAAGAAAACATCTGTCAGACTAAACCAAACACTCATGTGCACACAGTTTGCAACTTCCGAGCTGTATTTGTGAAATCAAAACAGTTTATTTCTAAAATAACTACTTCATTAGTCATTTTTAGTTGAGGGGTTTTTTGTTGTTGTGTATAAGCTCATTTTACTCTTCTATGTCATTTCTCTGTATCTTAATTTTTCTCTCACAAAGGAAGATAAAGTTATCTAAAATTCAAACATCATAGAAATATATAGAGTCAGAAGTCCTATGTAATTCTACCTATTTCTCCAAATAAGTATTATTAAACAGCATGATGCATATTCTTTTATACTTTATCCTAAACATAAACTAATGCTTTATTAGTTTCTGAGAGCTTTTTCCAGGTATATTTGTGTTGTGAAATATAAAAATTGTATTTGTTGGGCGGCGCCTGTGGCTCAGTGGGTAGGGTGCTGGCCCCATATACCGAGGGTGACAGGTTCGAACCCGGCTCCGGCCAAACTGTAATAAAAAATAGCTGGGTGTTGTGGTGGGCGCCTGTAGTCCCAGCTACTCCAGAGGCTGAGTCAAGAGAATCATCTAAACCCAGGAGTTGGAAGTTGCTGGGATCTGTGATGCCACAGCGCACTACTGAGGGTGATAAAGTAAGACTCAGTCTCTAAAAGAAAACAAAAAACTACATTGTATTTGTTAAGCTCTTTGCCTATAAGGCTGGCTTGTTGATTTCCATGGTAAATTCAAAACTTAGAGCTCTTACTTTGACCTTTCAGGTTTGGATTGTGGGACAAAAAATTTACTATCATTCTTCCATCTTAGGCTTTTCTTGCATGACGCAATGCACTTTATAAAAATGTTCTTTCTAAAAGCTAGAGTTGCCAATTTTTTAGCACAGGATTGGTTGTTCACTAAGTTACACCATTTTTCTAGCTGACTTCATCAAAACAGGAGTTTTTCCCCCTTTGGTTCTGGTCATTTCAGCTAAGAAGATAGAATGAAAAGCAACACTTAGAGAATATTAGAATAGGATATGTAGAAATTAAGATGTTGACTTCTTAAAATTAACAGTAAAGTTCATTAGGATATAAACAAATTGGAGAGCTTTTGCTTGAAGCAGATTTCAAATTATGAGCACAAATTATTTAACTGAAACTCTAGTTTGTTTTTTTTTTAACTGAGAAATTGTAGCTTTGAAGTTGTCATTGTGTGTTTGGAATGTGTTATAGATGGTATTTT